>NW_024070211.1:15358229-15438156 GCF_014754425.2 Oryx dammah
GAGCCGGAGCCGGAGCCCGGAGCCGGAGCCCCAGCCCGGCCCTGCTCGGGCCGCCGGGCGCGGGGCTGCGGCCGCGTCCCGGAGCCGCCGCCAGCACAGCCAGGTCCGTGCGGGCCCGGGGCGCGGGGAGCGGGCCCGGCGGCGGCGGGCACTCGCCCGCGGGAAAGTTGCGCCGAGTTGCGGGCGGGGGGCTGGCCGGGGCGCGGGCGCTGTCAGCGCGGGCCGGGGCACTCCGAGGGCCCGGGGCCGCCTGCGCCTCGGGCCCGGCCCGGAGCGGCGGTGGCGGCAGCGGCGCGCGGGGTAGGAAGTGTCTCCGGCAGCGTGTCTGGTCTGTTCTCCGAGTGTGCGTGTGTGTGTGTGTGTGTGTGTGTGTGTGTGTGTGGTGTGCGCGCGTGTGTGTGTTTTCTTAAGCCGGGCTATTCAAACCTGCTGCAATTCTCCGGTAAACAATGATTCATGGGGCTTAATGCAAATAAACGGATTGCAAACGGCGCGGTTCGCGCACTTTGCAGCCGGCCCGGTGGAGCGGCCAGTGCCGGATTTCTCCCTTTTTTTGCAGATCTGCAGAATATGGCGTCCCTGTCCTGTTTTAAAAATAAGCCAGGCTGCCATTTTTGTTTTTCTTTTGTCTGAAAATTTTAATAAAACTGTCTGAGAATGTGGGAGAGGCGGCTGGAAGCAGAGGGGGCACCCGAAGGGTTGGCTTTTTTCCTTTTCTTTGGCGAGAGCCGCGAGCCTTTCGGGGAGGTGAGACACAATGCAATTGCACTTTAAAGAAAAAAAAAAAAGGAAGCCGCTGGGCGATTTGGGGGGGAGGTTTGGGAATTTAAAGTTAACTCCGAAAGTTTTCTTTTTTTTTTTTTAAGCTTTTTTTTTTTTGGAAGGCGGTGAAATGCCGCGAAAGGATCTCGGGGCGCATTTCTCCCCCCCAGCCAGCTGCCTTTGCGGGATTTTTGGGAAAAGTTAACTGCCTATTTCCTCATAGCTGCGTGGGGGATTGTGGAAGGTTGGGGATGGGGGTTTCGGGGACCAGGAAATGTCTTTTGGAAGAGGCATTGCAAGGAGCTATATTCTCAAATTTGGAGGAAAGGGTTGGCAGTAGGAGCTCTGAGTGGGCCCCCGGTTTCCAGCTAAGACCCTTGGCATGAGGAAATAATCCTGCTGTCTGCCACCGTGCCCTGGAGCAGTGTGTAACCCTCAGAGCTGTGAGCTCTGTGGGGGGTGGGGGTGGGGGTGGGCCTGTCTCCTTCATGGGTGGCCAGGGCCCTATTGTAGGCGGAAATCTTGCCCTCCGTGCTGGGGTGGCTCCCGCTGGAGAGCCCCTTCCCCTGGTGGGCCTCCTGGCCCTGGTAGGTGGCATCTGGGTGAATGCCCTCAGGTGGTTGGCTGTTTGGCTGGGGGCAGGCGGGCAGCCCCAGTGGGTCCTGTCTGAGGGGAGGGGCAGGAGAGTTTGTCTGGTGGTGGGGGTGGTCTGAGCCTCTTCCCTGTGGTGTGCTCTTACCGCCTCTGCCCTGCATCCTGGAGGCTCCCTGTTGAAGGCAGTTTAGACTTGGGTGAAGTTCCTGGAGCATCTCTCTGGACAGGTCAGGACTTGCTGGCGTTCAGGCTACAGAAGGGTTCTCAAGGTCTACAAGGTCTGGTGTGCTGGCGCTGTCCAAGGCGCCTGGGCAGGCTGGGCCTGGTCTTGCCCTTCTGGAAAAGTCTGTCTGTCCTAGGACCCTAAGCCTGTCTAACCCCTGCCCCAAGGTCTCCTGGAAGCAAGACCCCTCTAGTCACTCCTGTGTTCTGGCCCCACCGGGCAGGGTGAGCTGAATTCAGGCAGAGCCAGGGGCTGAAGGCTGAGACTTAGGGATTCAGGGCTGCAGAATTTGGTATGTCTGAGCCAGAGGGGAACTAAGCTAGGCATTTTTCAGATGGAGAAACTGAAGTCCAGAGAGGAGAAGTGACTTGCCCAAAGTCATACTGCCAGTTAGGAGATCTGAGACAGAGATGTTCAGGTTTTCACGTCTGGGCTCTCTCCACTGTTCTCTTTTGGCAGGGTGGCAGGGGAGGTGGGGGTTGACTCCTGGAAGAGTCGTTTTGGACAGAACTGGACTGGGATGGAAGAGCATGTCTGCCTTCACTCGTCCCCCTGCCCCCACCATCATAATCCTGCCAGGGTGTAGAGCATGGCTGTTATCACATCAGGTTCTCCCAGAAACTCATTTGGGTGAAGTTGTCAAGGTGAGGATACTTAACTCCATTTTAAAACTTAGGAAACTGAGGCTTGGAGAGGTTGAGCAGTGGCAGAGGAGGGCTTAAACTCAGGCTTCTGGATTCCTTGTCCAGGGAGCCTTTTCCTGGGTAGATTTTGGTACTTGTGGATAGGTGTCTTTCCTAACTTCTGGTTTTTGATCTTTCAGATTCATCTACTGACCTCAGTGACTGTGTTAAAAAAAAAAAAAAAATGTAGAAGCCTGCCCCCTTAAGACTATCAGAGCTGGTAAGGCCCGGAGAGGTCATCTGGGCTCAGAGAGGGGAAGCCACTGGCTTGAAGTCACCCAGCGATTTGGGTCCCAGCTAGGAGCAGAGCCATGGTCTCCTGTCTTCTTTTCTCTGTGAGACACTCAGAGGGACACCACTCTACCTAGTCGTCAGACTCCACTGGGCCCAGGACATCACTGGTTGCTGGTTGTAGTGATGGGGCCAGGGGTGTTATAATGGCCAACACTAGTCTATCTCCAGCCCTTCCCTGGGCAGATACGTCCCTGCCTTTCTAGACAGTGAGTCCCTTCTTCCTTTTCTCCCTCCCTCCCTTCTTTCCTTCATCTCCATCCATTAGTTCATTAGTTAGCTAGATTATTCCTTTATTCTTTCATTGTACATTTGTTAATTTATTGGTTAGTCATTTCAGTAGTCATTCATCTGCCCGTCCATCTGTCCATCCATCCATTCAATCCCCAGCTTATCTAGCCCTGGTTGGACAGCCATGTGATATACAAGTATAGTCTTCAAGGGCTCCAAAGCCAGTAGGGTGCAGAAAGCACTAGCTCAGGCAGTATTTGTGGGCACCACATGAGTTCCCAGGGAAGGTCTCTTTGAGAAATAGAGGCTTGAAAATACTCTTCTGATGGTGAATCTGGGTGCTGGAACCAAGATGCTTTTTTTTTTTTTTTATAGTGTGGTATATGGCTTGTATGACTTTGGGCACATTCTTCTCCTCTCTGAGCCTCTACTTCTTGATCTTTAAAATGGGGTAATCTGTATGACTCATGGCTTGTTGGGAACCACCGCAAGAGTGTCTGTACCCTCTCCCTGCCCTGGCCAGGCACGTGATAGGAGCTCAGTGTGTATCAGGAAGGATTGTTGATTACCAATTCAGGCCCCCTGCCTTGATTTTGAAAACCATTATGGTTTCAGAATGAGCCCAATGATCTGGGGACCCTGAAAACCTTGTTTAACCTTGTCATTCCCCTGCTGAAACTCTTCTCATATTTCCTAAGCATTTCAAAGACCGAAAACCCAATGTCCTTTAGGGGCCTACAAGGCCCTTTATGAGCCTCCCAAGTGGCGCAGTGGTAAAGAATCTGTCTGCAATGCAGGAGACTCAAGAGACACAGGTTCAGTCCCTGGGTCAGGAAGATCCCCTGGAGGAGGAAATGGCAACCCACTCCAGTATTCTTGCCTGCAGATTTCCATGGACAGGGAAGCCTGGCAGGCTACAATCCTTGGGGTCACAAAGAGTTGGACGTGACCGAGGACATCACACAGACCCTTTGTGGTCTGGGCCTGCCTGCCCCTCCATCTCAGCTCCCCTGTCTCCCAGTCTCACCACGTTCAGCCACACCAACTTTCTTTCTGCAGCTCGAATTTACAAAGCCTATTGGCAGGGCCTTTGCACATCCACCCAAACCTAGAATGCTTGCATGGCTGGCGCCTTCTTGTTTCACTGGTTTTGACTCAGCTGGGGCTTCCCTGGCCACCTGCTCTGTAATAGCTTCCCACTGTCACTCATGGGCACATCATCCCTTGCAGCTCTTACCAGTATCTGAAACTTTTTCCTGTATTTATTTATTTGCACTTCTTACCTGTCTGCACAGCTGGCAGGTGCTTAAACCCCATGCAGGCGAGTGGGCAGATGGGTCTAGTGTGGGGTGGCCGTGGCTTTGATGGAGGTGAGGAGATGCTGGGGAGCCCAGGTGTGGCGGAAACCCTGCAGCGGGGCAGCTCCTGGGAGATGAAGTGACACCGAGCTCTCTGCCCTCCTCTCCCCTGGGAGGCTCCAGGCTGTTGTCAAGAAATAATGAGATGATTAAATCACAGGATCTAAGAATCCCAGTCTCTTCCAGTCTCAGAACTTGGCATCTGAGAAGCTTTTTGACTCCGAACCTTTGACGCTGGAGTCATTTGATCCAATCTGGGGTTTTTTGTTGCTGTCTAGTCACTAAGTTTTATCCACTTCTTTGCTACCCTGTGGACTGCAGCCCCCCGGGCTCCTCTGTCCTTGGAATTCTCCAGGCAAGAATACTGGAGTGGGTTGCTATTTCCTTCTCCAGGGGATCTTCCCGACCCAGGGATCAAACCCAAACCTTGTATCGCAGGAGGACTCTTTACCACTGAGCCCCAGATCTGGGGTTTAGACCCTTATGTAGAGGCTCTTCACTGTCTTATTTATTTAGTGGCCCTGAGTGCTCACTTTGTGCCAGGCTGTGTTCCAAAAGGCTTTGTAAACATGGACATGCTTAATCCTCATTGTTATCACGCCCATTTTACAGCTAAGGAAACGGAGGCACAGAGACATGAGGTAACTTGGCCAAGTCCACAGAACTCATCAGGCGCATTGTGTGACTGGAGCCCAGCACTCCAGGACTCCGCCTTAGAACCCCACAGCTGTTGAGGGGAAGCCCAAACTCACCCGACCCCTCTGCAGAGCGGGAACCCCCTTCCCACATCCTTGACAAGAGGGCCTCTGATCTCCGCTAGAGTGATGGGGAGTTCCCTCCTGACCAGGCCCCTCAGCCTCCCTTTGTCAGACCATCGTCATTTCTGGAAAGATCGTCTTTACAGAGGGCAAAGTGCTGCTCCCACCCTGTGAATGACGCTTGGGAAGTGATGTTAGCGTTATGGTTTCCCAGTGCTTTTGACCTTGTGGTTTTGTGACTTCAGTAGCTTCTTTCTCCCCACTGGGTCGTGAGCTCCCTGGGGGCAGGCCACCCCGTGCCTGGTGTTGCATGTGTGACCTGGCACCAAGCATACACGCCTCCCGAGCCCCTCCTGTACCTGTAGCACTGTGCTTGGTCCTGGTCCAGGGTACTGGGGAGGCTTGGTGTACTTATGGCAACAGGTCACTGACGTCTCCATGAGGCTCCATGTGTACCCAGTTCTTGGCGAACCACTTGATCTAAAGCCACGTTAATTAAAGACAGGCAGACGTCACAGTTAGCCAGCCAAACGTCAGTCTGTCCACTGGGGAGACTGCAGCAGGAAAGGAGAGGCATGGGCCTTGTCCAGGGCCACCCATACCTCTGGATGCCTTCCTGGTAGGCTTTCCTCTCCCCAGGTGTCACTTGGTTGCCACCGTATGTCTTGGGGTCAAAGGCAGCAACAGCCCTGGTAGGGGAGCTGCTCCCTCTGTCACACTGCCCTCCTTATCTCCACCTTGGTGGGGAGTGTTCCCCGATGCACAGGGCTGCAGAGGGCCCAGCACCCCACCTGGACTTGGGTGGGATTGAGAGGTGGGTGGTGTGGGAGTGTGTTGGGGGCTGTGGGTTCAGCTTCCTACTGCCAGGACTGTGGTCAGACTCTGGAAGCTGGTAAGGATTTGGGGAGGGGGCTGAGTGGTGTGTTGAGTGTTAAGGTGTGGGGGGAGGCCTGGGGATTTGGCTGTGGGGCCCACAGCATCCTGCCTTGTCCCTGCCTCATCCATGTGGCAGAATGTCCGTGGGGGCAGTCCTCACCATTTGAGTCCATCTCTGAGCTTTGAGCAAAGGCTTCATGCTCCTTGAGGGGACAGTCTAGCCATTTTAGCTTCTGGGATTCAATGTAGGGGGCACCTGGTTGGGGTGGACACAGCCTCCAGACATCACGCACACACATATTCACACCCCCAGTCCTTCCATATCCACCTTTGACCCTACCTCCGCTACCCCACTTTTGCCAGTTTGAGGGGCTGCCCTGCTATTTCACAAACACTACCAGAGATGCCCTGAACTGGGCCTATAGGAGCCGAGCATTCAGAAGACAAGTCCACTAGAGTGTCCACACACGTGATATACATGCATGCACTCCTGCCACCCACGGATTACACGTGGTAGTCATATACCCACGTGTGCCTCCCAGGAACCAACGCACAGCCGCCTGCTGCCCCTGCTCGGGGTCTTCCACACCCGTGCATGCTGTGTTTACACGTCAGTGCATCTTACACTGGCCTTACATCCTTTGGCCTTAACACAGGATCCCTCCCACACACCTGCACACTCACGTGTGCCCATGCCCCACCCAGACCTGCTTGCAGCCTGCCTGGACCTCCCTCCCTCCCTCAGCAATGCTTCTCGAGGACTTACTGTGTACCAGGCCCCTTGCTCGATGCTGGGGACACGGGTGGGGGGTACCAATGTTGTCCCCACCCTGGTCTGGAGACTTGAGGCAAACACAGCTGAGGATATGATTACAGACTTTGGTACCTACTGGAAAGGAACCACTTTCCTATGACGAGGGCTGCCCTGTAGCTTGGTGCTTTTACATTTACTGTAACCAGTGACGATGATGGTGTGTATAGGGGAGAGGTGCTTCAGGGATGAAGTGATCTGGCTTGAAGTTTTCCAGGAGAGGGCAGTCCAGGCAGAGGGAAGAGCTGGGGTGAAGGCCCCTCGGTGGGAAGTCAAGGACCATGGAGAGGGTGGTGGCCCTGAGACCTGGGGGAGGTGGGCCTGGTCTGCTGGGGCTTGTGCCAGGTCTTCCGTGGCCTTGACCCTCCCACCCACATGTCCAGCCCAGACTCACCCCATCCCTCTCTCTGATCAGCCCAGCCCTCCCTTCGCTGCTCTGCCCTGCTCAGGGCCCACTTTGCAGGCTGCCACACCAGCCTTGGGCCCCATCTTTCCTGCCCCACAGGCTGCCCCCAGGGGTCCTGAGATACAGTCCCAGTACAGGCTCTGATCACCTGCTGGGGGTTCCCGGCCTGCGACCCCCAAGGACCTATCTAGAAAGCTCCTGAGGGCCAGGCCGCAGCTGGGGTTCAGCAGCTGGCTCTTGCACTGAGCTAATCCCAGACTTGACTCTACCAGGCTACCGGGCAGCCCCGTGGGTCCTGAGAAACTGCACCCCGCCTCCTGCCCCCAGCCCAGTTGACATCTCTGGTTGGTCCCATTTCCAGGAGTCTTCAGAAGGTTAGGAAAGGCTCTCATGTGCCTTGGAGAACCTCATAGCAGAACGGTAGCAGCCACCACGGAATCCGTACCACGGAGCAGGCTCTGTTCTAAAGACGTTATACCTATTAACTCATCAGATCCTCACAGCGATGCTGAGGAGACACCGTTATCATCCCAGTTCGGTAACAGTATCTGTGGCTTTGACCTTGTCTTGTTCCAGAATCTGTACTTTCAATACTCAGTGGCCACATTGCCCCTCAGAGAGTCCAAGAACCCAGGCTGTGGTTTAGTTGCATCTCTTTGTTTCATAGAGGAAGGAACAAAGGCCCAGAGAGGAAATGGACTTGCTAAAGGTCACACAGCGAGCGGACAGAAGGGGCTCCCTCTGCCCCCACCAGCTGCATGGTTGGCAGGTTACATCCTCTCCAAGTCTCACTTATGAACCCAGGCAGGCAAGGGAGAGAGTGCCTTAGAAGCCAGCAGGGTGGAATCTTTGTGGGGTATGGGGGACTGCAGTTGAATAGACATGGGTGGGGGCTTTGGGGCACCCTGGACGTGGGCTTTGTAATAAGTCATCGAGTTGCTCATTTTTGTTCCAGGCATCTTCCTGAATGTGTGTTATACTTCAAAATGTTCACAGCATCCACCTCACAGGGGTCATTAGGAGCCTGAGTGAGAAATGCTTGTAAAGCACCGAACAGTGCCTGGGATGGAAGAAGCGCTCAGTGACTTATTATTATGGTCATTTCACACTGGCAGAAGGAGTTCCCGCTGGGGATAGGAGCAAGGGGTCCCCAGGGGACATGGCAGCAGAGGAGGGCATGGGTTCAAAGCCTGCGGAATGTCCTCTCAGCCCTGAGAAGGCAGTCACGGCCCGTTCCCTGGCAGAGACGCGAGAGCTCCCAGAGAGGGTTACCACCCTGGGCGTCTGGGTGGCTGATAGTGGGAGAGGGGGGACTGGGAGGGGAGGGCGCAGCATCCCAGCTCCCACTGACCAGGGCACAGACAGCAGCCCCCTTCCGCTCTGATCAGCCCCAGCCTCACAATGAAAACAGTCCTTCCCAGCCCCGCAGGGCTGCGGAAACCCAGCCTAATTGGATCCAGGACCCTCGGGAGCCTAGTTCCTCACAGGAAGTTCCCAGGAGCAAGTTTCTGAGGCTGGCCTGGGTCTTGGGGATGGGGTGGGGTGCAGCAGCTGGGACTCGGGACTCTGGGCTGTGTAGAGTAGGGGCATATGGAGGGCAGAGGGGTCGTGGGAATAGGGTCTCAAGGTGCTGGGAAGACGGGAAACTTCAGCTTCTCTCTCCTAGACCAACTCCTGCTTGTCTGTGCAGGCCATCCTCCTGGCCCCATGATGACCCGTCTACTGAAAACCTTGACCATGGCCTTTCTCAGCTCAGGGACCCCTGAACATGATCCCATGTGGCCTTTCATCTAAGTGTCTAAGCCTGGAACTCTGGCCCTTTGTGAGTTGCCCTGGCTACCTCTTCCCCTGAGAATTCCTACACTGGGCTCTTGTGGACCCTATGACTGTAGTCCTCCAGGCTCCTTTCTCCATGGGGTTTTCCAAGCAAGAATGCTGGAGTGGATTGCCACTTCCGCCTCCAGGGGATCTTCCCCACCCAAGATTGAACCTGTGCCTCCTGCATCGTGCAGTGGCAGGTGGATTCTTTACCACTGTGCCACCTGGGAAGCCCATGGGAAGCCCACACTGGGCTCACACCAGACCACCATGATGCCGTGTGCTTTCCTGCCTCAGGGCCTTTGCACATACAGTTCTTCCCACCCAGCCTGCCCTTCCCTGGCATCTCTCTTGACATCTCCCCTTCCCTCCAACAGTAAATCCCACCTTCATGCAGTCTTTGTTCATCCCTCAGTGGGATGAGCTCATCTTCTCAGGAGCACCCCTACCCCTAGCCCAGCCCTACCCGAGCTGTACCTTGTTACCCCTCTCTGGGGCGTGCCTGTGTGCTGAGTCACTTCAGTTGTGTTCAACTCTGCGACTCTATGGGCTGTAGCCTGCCAGGTTCCTCTGTCCATGGGATTCTGCAGGCATGAGTACTAGAGTGGGTTGTCATTTCCCGGGATCTTCCTGACCCAGGAAGATTTGCATTGCAGGCAAATTCTTTACTGCTGAACCACTGGGGAAGCCCCCTCTCTGGGGCAGGGGACATATTTGAGAACACATTGCTGTCCTAAGAAGGAAGCAGCTTTTCCCATGTCTTTGCATCCGTGGTTTCTGCCTGGAATGCTCTCCCTCTGCTCTCTCGCTTTCCTGGCAAACGTCCCCATCTTTGAGGCCCACGTAGACACACCCCCTTCTCCCATGTGTTTCTTCAGTGAACATCTATCGAGCAGCTAGGGTGAACTAGGCACTTGAGCACCGACTGTGCATCTGGTGCAAGGCTCTGGGGTTGTGGCAGGCTCTCAACCCTGTGTTCAAGGGTAGCAGCGGTGGGAAGCGGGATGTTTAGAGCCAAGATACAGAGGCAGGGGAAGGGAGGTGTAAAGGGCCATGGGGTGTGTATAACAGGAGAGGGTCAGAGAGTGACCTTCAGCTGAGACCTGAAGAAAGAGCCCTAGTGGGCTGTGCTGCTGAGTCCCAGTATAGGGTTGTCCAGGAAGTTGCTCAGCCAAGAACCAGACCCGAGCCCTGATCTTGGGAAGCTCACAGCCACCTAGGGGCTCGGGCAGATAAGTCACCAGGCAGTTCTAGGGTAGTGGGATCAGTGCTTTGGTTGCAGTGAAGGAGGAGCCCAGGACACCGCAAGAGCTCAGGGGAGAGGCTGCAAATAGAGCCTAGGACGGGGGTGGTGATCAGGAAGGTTTCCTCTAGGCGGTGACACCTCACCTAACTCTCAATGGTTGACGGGTATCTGACAAGGTCCCCGCTGGGTGATGGCCCCCACATGCAAGGGCAGAGCCTGTGCAAAGGCACGGTGGCACGAGAGCAGTTTGTTTTGGGAACCTGAGAGTAGTGTAGTGAGGCTGGAGGGAGGGATGCTGTGGGGATGTACCTGTCCAGACGCATGTGACCAGCAAGGCCTCCTTAACAAAGGCCTCTGGGCCACCCTGGGGAGTTTGAACTGTGTTCCCAAAGTTATGGCAACCCAATAAGGATTTTACACAGGAGAGTGAGTGGGAAAGTGGACAGGCTTTCCTTTGTCTGACTTTGGCTCCCAAAGTCCCCAGGTAGGAAAGGGGAATCCCTTTCTGATTGCACTCCTGGCTTGGGTCTGGGATGGGGCTCAAGGCCTGTTGTGGGACTTTGAACAAGCTCCTGGCCCTCTCTGAGCTCAGGTCTCCTGGGTAAACCTGCAGGGCCTGAGGCCAGAATCCTAATGGGGCCATAGGCGGGGGCTGGGGTGTCTTGCTTGGCCAAAGCTGGCTGAACTGTTAGTGTTATTAAAAATATTCCTTAAAAAGTCATGTAGCCACACTGCAGAAAAGTCAAGAATAGAGAAATGAAGTAAACCAAAACCTACCCCCATTTCTGTCCCCACCCCAAGCCCAAAACACACCAGGGCTAGTATTTTGGTATTTTCTTCTTATCTTTTCTTCCAACACCTGGTTTTTATATAGATGTCATTGCTCTATCTATACAAATAATTTAAAACTCTCTCCCACCCCCATTATTGTATCATGAGTGTTTTCTAAATGACTGCAGGGTGGTTTTAATCCTTTCTAATGGATCTAGTGTCAGGGTGGAGAGCATGAGCTTCGGAGCCTGACTTTCTGAGTTCAGATCACCCACACACTGCATGACTTTGGGCAAGTTACCTAATTTCTCTGTGCCTCAGATCTTTGTGAGGTCGATATGAATGTAAAATAAGTCATTACAATGCCAGTAAATATTGGCCATTATCAACGACTATAGACTGTGTCACTGTGTAACATGGTTTACAGAGCCATCCCCCTGTTGTTAAAAATTTTGGCTGCTCCAGGTTTTTGCTACTGTAAAAACAAACAAACAGAAAACCACTGAAGCAAACAGCTTTGTGCATAAAACTTGGTCTATATTGGGGGTATTTTCTGGGGACAGATGACCAAGAATAGGATCGCTAGACCAGGAAGTTTGAACGTTTTTATAGAGCTCCTGACACATTACTGCCAGATTGTTTTCAGAAATGACTTCCAATTTACACTCCCAGCAATAATGCAGGAGAGTGCTAATTTCACCATACCCTCACCAGCACTGAGCATTACCATGTTATTGCTTTTTGCTATTTTAACATGTGAAGCTCATTTAATTTTCGCTGCTAGGGAAGCAGAACCATTTCTGTGTTTATTAGCTGTTAATAACTTTTTTGGGTCTGCTAGTCTACAGCACACAATCTCTTCTCAGATCAATTAGGAAGATAGGGCTTAAGATCCAGGAAATAGGGAAGAGTATAACACAGGGGACAACATAGTGCCAGAGTGGGTGGCGGGGACTCAGAGGAGGGGGAGGGGACTTTCCTCTGGGCCATGACACTTTCAGTTCCCTCTGCTTAGACTATTCATTCATTCAAACATTTATCAGGTACTTTTTGGCTTAAAGGTAAATGACTCAGCCTCAATTGTGCCCTGACAGAGAGCATGTCCAACTGCAGATGATGGATGAGAAAACAGACAGAAGATGGAATGACAAGTGTCTGATGATGGAAATGCAAGGCACAGAGGGAACAGAGAAGAGGGGCGCCCAACATAGCCTCGCAGTCCCAGAAGGCTTCCAGGAGGAAGTGGCCTTTAAACTGGGGCCTAAGGAATAAGTTGTAGTTAACCAGTGAAATGGGGGAAGGCAGAGAGTTCCAGGGAGAGGTGAGGAAGTGAGAAGGGCAGTGGAGCACTGGGGAAGCCCTCGGTCTGGCTGTTCAGAGCGGAAGGTGGAAAGAGCCAGTGAGGCCAAAGAGGTCAGCAGAGGCCAGTCACGGAAGGCCTCAGGAATCCAGACCTGGTCTGGAAGGAACGAGGGAGCCATTAAATATTCTCATGAGGGGAATGTTGTGATCTGATTTGTGTTTTAGAAATAGCAGAGCGACTGCAATAGGAGAACAGAATGGGAGGCGTGGGTAGAGGTGAGGGTCCCTCGGAGGAGGCTCTTGGAATAGCTGAGGCCAGAGCAGAAGGGGGCCAGGGCCCGGGCAAGGAAGGTGGTAGAAATACTCCTGGATGGATCCTGGCCGACACCTGCCAGGACCCACCCGGTCCTGTGTGCCTGGAGGATGGGGCCTGTGGGATTCAGCATGTGACTAACAGCTGAGCGCCCACCACCACTGACCCTGGTCCCGCCTGCTCCCCGCTGCCTCCAGACCCTTGTATGTTGCTCCACCCCTCCCCCCGGTTACCAACCACTTTCTTTCTCTCCTTTTTTAAAGAATAAATTTATTGTTTTCATTATAAAAGCAACAACATTGCAGAGTATTTGGAAATCAGAGAAACAAAGACAAAAAAACCAGGTTAGCTCCAGCCGCCTCCCCCAGCACTGCCAGCCTCCCTCTGGGCGTGGTTCCCCGCAGCTTGCTTTTTCTGACGCAGGTTTTTATTTTTGCCTCTTTGTAATCATAGTATCTGGACAGTTTTGGGTCCTGCTCTCTCCCATTTGCTTGTTGGGAGCTAGTTCCCCGGTGGCCATGGGGTCTGGGCAAATTTCATTTTTTAACGTATCTGGACTGGCCCGGGGATGGGGTGGGTAGCACACAAGTTGCTTAAATATACCCTCTGTCCTGCAGTGGGCAAAGCTAATCACCTTCCCCTTGGGCTGCCCCGTTTTCTTTGTGACTGTTTGTCTAGGCCTGAACCTCCCCAGGTGGGAGGGCCTGGCACCTGCTGTAACCCTTCCTCAGTGCCCCTGCCCCTAGTTCCCCTTTGTGGAGCTTGCTAGGCTGCCCTCAGGGGCCACTCTCCCGGGAAAGCATGATGGACTGACTTGGTTTGCGATCCAGACTCAGCTCTGTGACCTCAGGCAAGTTACTTAACCTCTCTGGACCTCAGTTTTCTCATACGTACAATGGGTCTATTGCAACAGTTAAATAATGGCTATAAAATGCCCTGACACCTTTCTTGGCCTACTGTAAGAGTTCAGGAAAAGATGGTTGATATTGTACTTTCTTATTCTGCAAAGAGTTTCTGAGACCACCTTGGACTAGATGCTGGAATGGCAGAAGTGAATGAGCACCAGCTCTACCTGTGTACAGAGCTCAGTCTGGTGGGGAAGTCACCCAGGGAAACATGACTGCTCCAGAATGTGATCACCCCTGCACTCCTGCACCAGATCTGGGTGGCGTCCTAACTCCATCACTTGCTAGCTGTGTGACTTTGGGCAGATTGATCGACCTCTCTGAGCTGCAGTTTCCTCTTCTGTTAGGTGCATGTCTCACGGTGACATGATGCGTGCAACATACTCAGCACAGTGACTGGCACTTAGTGGGTGTTGAAATCAATAGTAGCTGCCATTTTTATTATTACTGTTATTGTTATTCCCATATACAAGGTGCTGTTGGGAACACAGAGGAGTGACTGACTGGGGGTTCAGGGAAAGCTCCGTAGAAGAGGGAACACTTGAGCTGGGTCTTGAAGGATGAGTAGAAGTTCACCAAGTGGGAAAGGACACTCTAGGTAAGGAGCCTGTGATTCCAGGTTGAAACCTGTCAATGAGGGGTTTGTTCTTTGGGTGACTAAGGCATCGTGTTCATCCCAGCTCCCCTGAGTGCCCCTCACTGCCTCCCTCTGGGTCTGCTTGGGGGCTTTGTGCTCCCACCCTCCTGTCATAGCATCCACCTGTGACTCTGTCCTGGAGGTTGTGGGGTCCCGCTCACGGGAGTTGCCGTGTCCCCATCTGTTCATGTTTGGGATCACAGATCTGTGTCTGTCAGAGTTTGGTGCTGTCTGTCTGCATGTTCCTGTGACTCTGTCTGTCTGCGTTGGTATCCAGGGGACCTCCCAGGCCACACCGTGGTGCTAGGGGGCAACCTGCATGCTTCCTTGGTCTCCAGCTCTAAGCAAATAGCCAGGCCTTCTTGGTCATTCTCCCTGGCCCAGGGTAGCTCCTGCCTCTCACCTCCGTTCTATTCCCTGGGGACCTTCAACCGGTTCCCTCCCACTGCCGCCTCTCCTGGCTTCTCCAGTCCCACCTACGCTCAGCAGGCAGAGGGGCCTTTCTAAACCACAGATTCTGTCCCATTACCCAACTTCTTCAAGTCTAGACCCCAGGCCTCAAATTCAGGAACTGCCTTTCTAGGTCTAGCTGTGGCCAATGGCTCCAGCCTCACGTCCTGTCTCATGTCCACGCTGATCACTTTAGCTACCCTCCCACACCACGCTGTTTCTCACCTTAGGACTTTTGTTAAGACTGCTGCTTCCACCAGCAATGTTCCCCACTCCTTCTTTGCCTGGCTAACTTCCACTCATCCTTTAAGACCCAAAGCACATATCACCTCTGCTGGGAAGTCCTCCCTGATCCTTTCTTTGCATCTTGAGCTCTGGGCTGCTCATCCCTGACTTGGGGGGTAAGAACAAGTGACTTGCCCAAGATCACACAGCTAGTGTTTTGGAGCCAAGATTTGAACCTAGGTGCCCTGGGCTCCAACTAAGGCAGGTTGTTCCGTGGTCCAGGTGAGGGGACAGTAGCTAGGACTTGTGAAGAGGATGCAGTGGATCTGAGAGAGTTTGGAAATGGAATCCCGGGGACGTGGCTGGTGGTGGGTCTGAGCTGGGAAGGAGGAGGTCAGGGTCTGTGGCAGGAGCATCTGGGCAGGTTGGGATGCCCTACTCAGAGGGGATGCCTAGAGGGTTACGTATCCCAGGGGAAGGCCAAGTCCAGACTGAACAGCCCATGAGTGGTCAGGGAGGTAACTGGAAGGTGGTCCTGGAGCTCCAGGGGGCAGCCAGGTCTAGGGGTGGAGACCTGGGGATTTTCTGGTATTTAAAGTCCTGGAGTGGATGGACCATCCAGGGACTGCGGCTGGTGGAAGGAGGAGACTCCCGCTCACCCTGAGAAGCCTAGGCTGTGGAGGTGCAAGCTGGGAAAGAGAGTGAGAAGATGTGGAACCCGGGGCTCATAGCACTGATCTCCAAGGGTCAGGGTGGCTGGGAGGCCATGAAGGATAGGACTGGGAGGTGGCCCATTGGCTTTGACCACATGGAGGTCCCTGGTGGCATGTGGCAGGTCTCATAGGCCACAATTCTTTTTTTTCACAGAAGAAAAAAAAGTGTCTGCTTCCTCCACTTAGCTCGGGGCCCCCAGAGGACAGGGCTCTTCTCTTTGCCTTTGATTCCCCAGCACCAGTCCCCAGTTTGGCCCAGAGGATGTATCCAGAACCAATGGATGGGTGGGTGGGCGGGCGGGTGGCTCTAAAAGGTGTTTCATTGACCCATCTGACTTTTTTCACCTTTTTGAACAAGAAATATAAAATGACACCTTGCTCGCCCTACTGCAAGAATCAGGTCTGTGTATCTTGGGGCCCACTGCCCAGAGTCTTGGCTTCTGTCTGGAGCTTTGAAGCCCAGGCTGTATGTCCTGCTCAATTGCCAGCATGTCTCCTCTGCCCATCCGGCCTGGACACTCAGCCTCCTGTGCCCCGGGTTCTTCTGTCCCCTGGTGCTGCCCTCAGGCTCCTCCCGCTGACCTTGGTCCTCTGAGCTACCTGGCTGCCCCGCCCAGCACACTCCCTGATGCCTCCCCACAGCCAGCATTCCTTCCCAACCGCTAGCACAGCCTTCAGGATGCTGCTGGCTGGCCTCTGTCTCTCCCCACTTCACCATTCTTCAGCTCTCTTTGGTGTTAGTGGGTAGCTGCTCACTGTCCCCAAACCTGCTCCATGTCTGCTCAAACTGTTGTCTCCACCTGGATGCCCTTCTGCCTTGTACACCTGTCCTAAGCAGATATCTAGCCACCTCTCTCCTGCTTAAAATCTCTCTCTCAATACAAGGTCTGCGTGGCTTAGCTTGGCCCCGGCCACCTTCCCACCCTGTCTTGCAGGTCCTAGGACTGCACAGATGCACATTCACCTCGAAGGTTCGTTGAGGGGCTCATGTGAGATGCTCTTGATGCGCGTCTGGCAATGAGCCGGGCCCTCAGTAAGGGCTTAGAAAATCCACCCCTCCCCCTGCCCGCCTTCCCTAACACAGGTAGATGTACACCAGGATCTGGAGCACTGACCAAGTCATGGAGTTCCTTAAGCCCAGCCCGAGAAAGATACAGAGGAGTGAATGCTGTGTGGGTCAGATTCCATGACCCAGGGCAGACCCCGCTCCCTGTCCAGGGGTCTGATAAGTGGCAGAGGGGATGCTCTATCCCAGCTATGGGACCCCCACCTCCCTGACCAGTGAGGGGCTTTGGGAAGCCTGGACTTGGCGTTGAACTCAAGAGGAGGAGAGGACAGCTCCCCTGGACCAGTCCAAGGAACGGTTGGGTACAGTGGGCAGAGCACTGGGCCAGGGCAGGAAAGAGGCACAGGGGCCTGAGTCAATCCCATTTTACAGATGAGAAAAACGGAGGTTCAGATTGCCGATGCCCAACACTGCAGGGCAGTGCTTCCTTCTGTTTCCCCATCTGTGTGGCCAGGAGCAAGTGCTTCCCTGGTGGTGGCCTAGCTTCCTCCTCTGCGAAATGGGGGTGCAGATCTTCCCAGTTTCCTGGGGCTCTGGTGAGAATGCTGCTGGATACAGAGGGCATTGTACACCGTCAGCAGTGGTGGATAATTGTGTGGGATTGCCTTTAAAATGAGTCTGATTATTTATTCCTTCATTTATTCATTCTATCCCACAACTCACATTGTTGATCACCTTTGGGCCTTGGCACTGATGATGCCCAGCTGAATGAGACAGGTGTCTTCAATTCCCAGTCCTCTCTGAGGCAGCTCCCCAGCTCCCCTTTCCCTCAGCCCTGGAGCCTCCCTACCCTGGCTCTACAGCTCAGATGACTTCACATTTTCCCCAGTGGACAATAGCAGGGGAGGGACAGGTCTGAGACTTCTGAATGGAAGGGTAGTGGATGCCATGCCATCCTAACACAGGGCTTGTCCACAGTCCTAGTCAGGATGCTTTGTCCTTCCTCCGAACAGCTGGAGGGACTGATGAGCTGGATACTGGGAGTCTGGCAGATCAGAGTGGGGATCTCAGCTCACTGCTTACTTGCTGTGTGACCTTGACCAAGTCACTCTACCTCTTTGAACTTCAGCTGTAAAGTGGGGATGAGGCTCGTACCTGCCTTTTAGTGTCAGTGTGCCTGGCACAAGGTAGGTACTTAGTAAATGGCAGCCTCCTCACTGGTTTTACTGTGTTGAGGTCTTTCTTTGAAAGGAGATGATCCAGGGACCTGGAGCAGCCAGGGAGAACTCCAGGCAGGAAGTGCTGGTATTGGGTTGTGAGGGATGAGCTGGGTTGGATGGGTGGAGAGAAGGGCAGCTTGGTGTTTGTGCGTGGCGGAAACAGGAGGGCTTTTAGAGCTGCCCGGCCACCCAAGAGGAGGGCACTCTGATTCCCAGCTGGCCAGACTCAGACCCAATCCGACCCCCAGGCTGGGAGTGAGAGGCAAGACTTTTATATACAGGTATTGAGTCGTATGTATGTGGATATTTGTTCCACCAAGGACTAGGGTTTGCAAAACACATTCCCCAGAGGAAACAGCTTGAGCAAATCTGATGTCTAGTCTTGACTCTTGGCACCCTAGCCCTGTGGTCTTGAAAAGGTCTCTTCCCCTCTCTCCAAGCCTCAGTTTCTTCACCAAAAAGTGGGATAATAGCTCCTGTGACTACTCAATTAAAGATCACAAGCAATAATTTATATAAACAATCTTTCTTAAAGCGTTGAGATTAGGTTGTATCCTTACAGAGGGTTTTTTTTTCCTGAAACCCTCTGCCTGCAATTCCAGTAGGGCTTCTCCCGCTTGTAGAGCCAGGAAAAAAAGGTTAAAGACACTTCATTTCAGCCTTGCCTGTCAAAAGAAGCAGTTCCATGTAAGCGACCAATACCAGTAGGCATTTAGTTTAGTGCTTTCTGTAAGGGACAGATAAAGAAGAGAAATTTGACAGGGAGCGAGACTTCATGGAATACCCCTGTTCAGCACAGTCTCTGTAAGTCACTTCTTGACTTACTGTAGGGCCACAGGAAGACATGAATCCTTTGGAAGACAAAGATAGCTTTGAAGGCCCACCCTTCATAGTGCCCTGGTTGCAAAGCCCTTCTCACTGCACAGGAACTTGCCAAAGGTGAGGGCCACCAGACAAATTGTTACATTCTTCTACTGAAGGGTCCCAAGCCTCAGGCCTCTTCATTCCCCTCTTAAGTACAGTGTTCTGACACATCCTTATAAGCAGAATGTTGTACCTGGCCATGTTTGTTTCTTGAGGAGAACTTTCCAGAGGTACAATTCCCTGGGTCAAAAAATACTGTAATTATTTGAGTCCCCATAAACTATCCTGCCAAATTGCCCTTCACACACAGAGGCTGTTACCTGGTGACCCAACTTGCTGGCTGTGTTCTGTGGGTCAGAAGGGCAGGGATCAGGGAGGGGCAGTTGCCTCTGCTCTGCGACCATTGACAAGGTTGCCCCAGGACTCCTCAGTTTGTCCGTGGGCAGCAGACTTGTGTGTCTAATCCATGGGGTTGGCTCTGCAGCCTAGAGTCTCTGTTGGGGGGCAGGGATTAATCCACTGGCATCAGGGTGATTTGGGAGGGGTGAGCTGGGGGGTGCTCTGTTTGGGATGGGACCTTGCTCTCTGGGGCCCACTGTGGGAAACACTGAATTCAGCCTGGATGTGTGGTTCTCTGGGTCTGGTGGATGTCCTGCTCTGCTGTGGGGTGAGGGACCCACGGGGGCAGGGATCCCAGACACTGGCCCAGACTTGAGCGGGCATAGCTGATGGGAGCTCACCCTGGGCCGATGGGGAGGGCCCTCTTCCCTGTGACAGTCGCTCTCTCCCCGCAGGATGGCCGAGCCTCGATTTAACAACCCCTACTTCTGGCCCCCTCCTCCCACCATGCCTAGCCAGGTAAGAGGAAGCGTCGCCCCTCCTGCCGCCCTCCCCTTCTGGGAGCGGCTTGGGTTTGCGCCAGGCTTTGGCTGCTGCCTGCGGGACGAGGGGTTTAAGGGTGGCCTGGAGGCCCGGGGCCGGGGCTGGGTACGGCCCAAGCCCTCTCAGTCCCTCTCCGCTCCCTCCCGCAGCTGGACAACCTGGTCCTGATTAACAAGATCAAGGAGCAGCTGATGGCGGAGAAGATCCGGCCGCCTCACCTGCCGCCTACGTCGGCCTCGTCGCAGCAGCCGCTGCTCGTGCCACCGGCGCCGGCCGAGAGCAGCCAAGCGGTCATGTCGCTGCCCAAGCTGCAGCAGGTGCCGGGCCTGCACCCGCAGGCTGTGCCGCAGCCCGACGTGGCGCTGCACGCGCGGCCGGCCACCAGCACGGTCACAGGTACAGGGGCCGGGTGGGCGGGGCTGGTGAAGACTGGGCGGGGACTACCTGGGAGGGGCTTGGCTTTGTCGCCCGCAGCGGGGCGGGGCAGGCAGGGCCTGGGACATGGGTGGAGCTTCCAGACTTGCCGTCCTGTATCCTGGTGACCTGCTATACCAAGCCAGCCAGAGAGGGCCGAGGTTAGGTTGCTTACCGGTCAAGGAAGCTAAGTCAGGAATTTCAATGAAGCCAATTCCAGCGAATTTCTGGAATCCAGAGGAGAACCCTAACCAGACTTGTGTGGGGGATTGAAGGGTGAGGGAAGACTTCCTTGGGTGGGTCCCCATGCGAGGAAGAGTTGGTGATTGACTAGGGAAAATAAAGCAGCACGTGCAAAGTGAGGATGTGTGTCGAAAGCAAGAGTAGGACAGCGTCCAGGTGGGGAAGATCAAAGGGTGATGAAACTCATCACCATCACGTGGCAGCTAACTCCAGGTGAGCATCTGTGTTCATCAGTGTTCGTGTTATCACTCCCAGCCCGTTGGGTGAGGTGGCTGCCTTTTATAGGCTGAAGTACAAAAAACAGCAGCTTCCTGTGGTTCACCCTAACGTCTCCATTCAGCAGATGAGTGAACTGCGGCCCAGTTTTACAGCCAGTAAACGGCCGAGACAGGCAGTGTGGTTCCAGAGCCCAGGCGTGAACCCTGTCGCTCTGCTGGGGCTCTGCTGAGGCACCAGATTGTGAAGGACCCCGTGGGCCACTGGGCAGTTTGGATTTTTACCTTCAGGCAGTGGGAGCCCGTGGAAGTAGGTGAGGTTAGAGAGCTGGGTCTCTGGCTGTGAGGTGGAGACTTGGCTTGGTGGGAGACTGGCATGGAGGCAGGGAGAGCTGCAGGAGAGGGTGGTGGCCTGGGCCAGGCAGCGGCAGAGAGGATGGAGAGAGGGGAAAAGAACTGAGGGATGCTGAGGAGGAAGAGCCCACAGGGCTGGATGCTGGGCTGGATGAAGGAGTGAGGAGTGGGAGGGTGGGCACCAGGGACACCCAGGCATTGCCAGTGAGATGGAATCATAGGAGGAGCGGGGTAGGGGACTGACTGTGAGCCCAGTCCTGCATAGATTGAGGCTGTGGGCTGGGAAGACATCCTAGGCAATATTATGGGGCTGGGCTGCCTGGTGCCCACCTCAGCCTGCTGGACAGACTTTTCCCAGTGGCCACTGCAACTGGGCCATTGTTCTTCCTTGAGCTGGCCCCCGCCACCAGCCAGACGCGTCTCCCACCTCCCTCTCAGAGATGCTCAAGAATCTTGGGGCCCCTATCCAGGCCTCCTCCAGCCACCCTCTGCACATTCCCTCCTTATTATGACCTTATTAAATTTAGTTTTTCATTATAAAAGTAATATTAAAAAAGTAATATAAGCATATTAAGGGAAATTTGGAAAAAAAGAGAAACTGAGAAAAAAAATCGCCCATAATCCCCAGCTTGTAACCCAGCAGCTTAGAGAGCCTTTAGTCCATTTCCTTCTTTTTCCATCATTTTTGTTTGTTTTTTAATGTGCAGGGGGTGTGTTTTGCTGAGTTTGTGGTAAGGCTGTACCCCTGCCTTTAACTTTCTTTTCCTACTCACCATTTTATCATAAACAAATTCAGTGCATTTTTATTATAAAGGTAATTCATAGTCATTATAGAAAATTTAGAAATTGCAGACAAGCTGAAAGGAGAAAAAAAATTAACCCTTGTCCTACTATTGTTAGCATTTTCATATGTTTTCTCTGTATTTATTTTATTTTATCCTTTAATCACAGATGTAAAAAATGGATGAATTCACCAGGTAAAAAACTCAAATAATATGGAAGCAGATAATGTATGAAAATCTCCTTTTACCAACAAATTCTTTGCCCTCCCTAGAGAGAAGCACAGTTAACACACAGTTTAGTTTGGTGTGTCTCTTTTCAGATCTATCCCTGTGCTTTCACACACACACACGTTGTCTGTGTGTGCGTATGTTGCTGGGATGTGTGTATTTTTTTGAGTCGGGGGGTTCGTGCTGTGTATGATTGGCTTTCTCACCTGAGAGCACAGTTTGGCCTTCTTTCCCTGTCACTGCGTGTCTGTCTTGTCTTCGTGGTTTCCCTGTTCTTCATCTTATGATGACCCACATCTCTTTACACAGTCCCTCCCGAGGATATGCAAACTGTGTCCAGTTTCGTCTGATCATAGTTTTGTATGGAAGGTCCAAGTACACAGATCTTTGTCCTTATGTGCAAATAAATATCTCTTTATGGGCAATTTCTAGAATTAGAATTACTTTGTCAAAAGTTATATACATTTGAAGTTTTAATGGCTGTTGGTAAAGCACCCTTTATTATTAAGGTTGACAAGCATACACTCCCAGCATGTATGACACACACACCAAATACCTGTGTCAACTCCGGATATTATCTTCTCCAGTGCACAAATTTTGGTTGCTTTTTTTTTTTTAAGTGTAGTTTTAACTGTATGATAGATATTTTCATTTTTTGGTGTACTTTTCTTGATGTTATAAATGTTTCTAGTCCCTTTGTTTTTAAAATAATAACTGTTAATACAGAACTGAAAAAAAGAAAAGAAAAAGTTCATTGTCAAAGAATCAGAAAGTTACCTAAAAAAATTGTTTTAAAATTACCCCTAATTCCACCATCCATATCACACGTTGGTGTATCTCCATCTACTACTTAACTTTTTCTGTGCCTTATTTTTTTTTAATTTTACAAACAGTCTCCTTTTTATCGGGCAGTTGATGTTCAGTAGAGAAAATTAATCACAATTTATTGAAACCTTCCCTAATATTGCATATTTCAGTTGCCTCTGATTTTTGCTGTTATAAATGACATAGTAGTGAACATCTTTGTGCTTCAGAGTTTTTTGTTTGTCTGTTCTTTGTTGGGCTGATTTCCAAAGTGCCCCTGTTATAGATAATCAGACTCATTTAGTCTTCAGATGGGCTTCCCTGGTGGCTCAGTGGTAAAGAATCCACTTGCCAATGCAGGAGACGGAATTCCATCTCTGGGTGGGAAAGATCCTCTGGAGAAGGAAATGACAACCCACTCCAGTATGCTTGCCTGGGAAATCCTATGGACAGAGGAGCCTGGCGGGCTATAGATCACAGGGTTGCAAAAGAGTCAGGCACGACTTGGTGACTAAACAACAACAGTCCTTAGGTAGCTAAAGAATCTTACACGGCTCTCATTTATTGACCCCTGAGTAAAACTCTGCAAAGGGAAGGGGAGGCTCAGAAAGGCTGGTGACCTCTCAGAGATGCACAGCTGGGTGGCGGGGGCTGACCTGGCCTCTGGCTGCCCCTCACCCCTGTCCCCACCCCCATGTCTTCACAGGTCTGGGAATCTCCTCCCGGACCCCGGCTGTGAGCACGTCGGAGTCGAGCGCGGGCACGGGTACCAGCAGCCCGTCCACACCCACCACCACCAGCCAGAGCCGCCTCATCGCCTCGTCCCCCACCCTCATCTCAGGGATCACCAGCCCCCCCCTCCTGGACTCCATCAAGACAATCCAGGGCCACGGCCTGCTTGGCCCCCCCAAGTCCGAGCGCGGCCGGAAAAAGATCAAGGCGGAGAACCCAGGGGGGCCACCTGTCCTCGTAGTCCCCTACCCCATCCTGGCCTCGGGAGAGACTGCCAAGGAGGGCAAGACATACAGGTGGGGGTCTTGGTGGGAGGGGTCCAGTGGGCTTGGGACAGAAGCTGGTGCCTCGGGGCTGCCTCCGGAGCCTAGCAGTGGGGGATTGCAAAGAGGGGGCCCAGAGGCTTGAAGGTGGAAGATGTGGTCCAGAGGGGTGGGGTCTCCTGACACCTCCCACCCAAAATCCCACAGCCTGGGATTTTGATAGTCTGTTTCCTTCTCTCTTCAAGCAGTATTGTCAACCCTCAATGTTAGAATCATCTGGAGAGCTTTTCAGAAATGCCAGTGCCAGGGCAGTACCTCCAGAAATTCTGATTTAACTTGTCGAGGGGAGGCATATGGAGGGCCTGGGATGAGCCATTTCAGAAAGCTCCCCAGTTGATTCTAAAGTGTCTACAGCCAGGGCAGAGAACTCACCTAGTGTTGGAGCCACGGCCCAGCAGGCAGCTCTTCCGGGTCGGGTGGAAGCCTGCTCCCCAGCCTGGTGTCAGTGGGCCTCGGGGGGAGGATGTCCAGGCTAGGGGCCTGCCTGTAGCCCCCCACCCCGGACCCTCCTCCCAAAGCTCTGGCCCTGGTGCAGGGTCTCTCTGACATTGAGGGTCTCCCCTCAGCTCTCCAGGCATGGGTCAGAGGGATCTTCCCAGGGTGAAGCTGCCTCTTGCCCACAGGTGTAAGGTATGCCCGCTGACCTTCTTCACCAAGTCCGAGATGCAGATCCACTCCAAGTCGCACACAGAGGCCAAGCCCCACAAGTGCCCGCACTGCTCCAAGTCCTTTGCCAACGCCTCCTACCTGGCCCAGCACCTGCGTATCCACCTAGGCGTCAAGCCCTACCACTGCTCCTACTGTGACAAGTCCTTCCGACAGCTCTCCCACCTCCAACAGCACACCAGGTGAGTGGCCAGCCTGGTGCTGCCCCGCTGCAGCTGGCTTCAGCTCGGCCCTTCTCTAGGCGCCTTCCCCAGACTCCTTTGCTTGGCATACAAGGCCTTCTGTGATACAGTCTCTTTGGTGCTCCCTGGCCTCAGCTCTCACTGCTTGCCCTTCCCACCATTTGTCGTCTGTAGGTCTTCACATGTGCTATGTCCTTTACCTGATACACCATCCCCCTCCTTTCCCTTGTTTTTCTGGCCCTCTCTTATCCATCTCTCAGTAAAACCTCCTCCAGGAAGCCCTCCCTGGCCCCTTGTGCTAGTTCCATAGCCCTTGGGCTTCCCCATCCAAGCAGTGGTAGACTGTCTTCGACTTGCCTGGTTATTTACCCGCCACCCCCAATATATTGAGGATTCTTGAAGGTGAGGGCCCAGTCTCCTCCATTTCCACATCCCCAGTGGGTGGCACATAATAAGCATTGAAGCATTTATTTAATATTTGTGGAATAAATAGAACTGACTTTTCCAGGGCATGTGATTCATCCCTTTAACGAATATTTACACAGCCCCCACCATGAGCAGGGATGCCCCTCGGTGCTGGGAATACAGCAGTGGACAAAACACAGACAGAATCCTGCCCTCTTAGGGTGTACAGTCTAGCTGAATGTGTGAAAGGGAGATTCAGAGATAGACATGCTTTAAAGGAAAAAATTTTTGCAGGGGAGTACAGGCATCAGACTGGCTCGCCAAATAAAAACACCATAGTATTTAAAGAAATAAACTAAAGGTTACCAAATTATAGTTCATCTCTTCAGAGGGAAAGAAGCCCAGCAGTTTTCTCACATGATGGTTCTTGTATCTATAAGCACGGCTGTCTGCCAATATCAGCATTGCGAAAGTCAGGATAAAATAGTTTCTGCTGCGGAATTTGTAACTCACAGAAAGTGCTCAGGGGTTTCTGTCTTTTGGGCACTAAGACTAGACAGAGGGACCTGAGGTTTGGTTTTGTTGTTGTAATTTATCCATTTCTGTCCATTGTCTTTGTATGCTTTGTCCCAGAGTGCAAGATGTTATATCTGTTTCTCTGACTTTGAGGCATGATAAGTAAGTTTGATGGTAAGGAACAAATAACAGGATGACCTCAAGATGGCATCAGTATGCTTTTCTCATCCCCATGCCTCCTAAGGCATGGATTTGACCATGTACATCAGTTTCAGAAACTTTCTGATTTTGTCATGAATTTATTTTTTGAAGTTTGGCTAGCTTTATGGATATGGACGTGTGCTAACTCGCCACAGTTGTGTTTGATTTTCTGCAATGCTATGGACTGTAGCCTACCTCTGTCCATGCCATGCCCTCCTCCAAAGGATCTTCCTGACCCAGGGATCTGGACCCTGCATCTCTTAATGTCTCCTGCATTGGCAGGCAGGTTCTTTATCACAAACACCACCTGGAAAGCCCAGTGAAGTGCTGATCAATAAACAAAATCCCTCTGCTTGTTTGGTTATTAAAAGTAGAGCATGTGAGCCCCAAAGTTTGAGAGTTAACTTCTGTCAGGAGATTTTCTAAGGCCCCAGGCTATAATTTTAATCTGTGTATGTGTGAAAAGATTTTTCTTATCGTGTTATCTAATCGAAGATCTGTCTAAGTTCCTACATAAGATTAGGAACCTAGAACCATCACATTTCACCTCTTGTCAGGTTGTGCCTATACAGCCTGTAATGGGAAAGTTACCATCTGTTTGGAGAATCCCTAGTTTGTCAGTGTTTCTGGGCTGGCAGGAATGACTTTGCTCATAACCTTAAAGGCAAGGATTCCACAAGCCATGGAGTAGATTCAGTCCAGTTTCCTGGAAGCTAGGGGAGGCTGTATTCCCACTTACGAAGTACAGGCCTTGTTTCTTGCTATCATGCCGTCATGCCTAATTAAATGAAATTTGTCTTTAAATGTGACATTTCTGGCATGGTCATGGTTACAAATTTGATTTACCCAATTATATCCCATTAGGAAGGAGAACAGATTCTTAGTGAACCTGTTTAGAGAAACGAATGGTTCTACGAAGGAAAAGTCTCAGTAAAGGCACTTTGAGTATTTTTTCCAATCATTCTGGGTAGATTTGTAGACACGGCCAATTACATGTCTTTTCAATAGAACGAATATTTTTAAATTTCCTTGATATTTCATCAGTTTATATCTATGTTAAATTTGTATAGTCCCCCCGCACCCTACTCTCTGTGATTCTGCAGGGCTAACTGGAGCAAGGAACCATTTAAGGAATATTCTAGTCCAGTTTGTTCAAATATAGCCCCCTAAATTGAATAATAGTGGTAGATCAAAGGAAAGAAAAGGGGGATTTCTCATATATTGGTGATGGCTCAGTTGGTAAACAGTCTGCCTGCAATGCAGGTGACCTGGGGTCGACCCATGGGTCAGGAAAATCCCCTGGAGGAGGAAATGGCAACCCACTCCAGTACTCTTGCCTGGGAAATCCCATGGACAGAGGAGCCTGGCGGGCTACAGTCCACGGAGTCACAAGAGTCGGACATGACTTAGCAGCTCTTTCTGTTAGAAGATAGAATATTAACTGCAGTTAAATCACTTTTATCCAGTCCCAGGTCATAATTCTTGTTCCCTGATCTTGGGGAGTTAGTCTGCTTTGCAAAGTCATCTCCTTCTGGACTAAGGACTTGGATCCTGGCTGTCTTGGCTTCAGGCAGTGTAGGTCGTGGTGATGCGGCATCTTGGAAGCCTGTGCCCTGGGTCTCTTCCCAAAGTGTAAAGAGCCAGTGCACTGGCCCAGTCCTCTCCTGAGGCCGTGCACTCCTGATATTTCTTTCAGAAGGCTCAAGCTCTGACCTGAAGCACAGGGCTTTATGCAAGTGTGAGGCAGAGAGCCAGATGTGTTGCTAAGATTGAATGACTCTGGTCTATTTATCATATAATCAACAAAATCAGAATGGAGGAGAATGGGATCCTCTGTTCAGGTGTGATGTATAATCAGTTGTTCAGATTCAGAGCAAATTTTTTTAAACTTTTTACTTTGTATTAGAGTATAGCTGATTACCAATGTTGTGATAGTTTCAGGTAAACAGGGAAGGGACTCAGCCATACATATACATGTATCTATTCTCCCCCAAACTCCCCTGCCATCCAGGCTGCCACATGACATTGAGCAGAGTGCCCTGTGCTATACAGTAGGTCATTGTTGGTTATCATTTTAAATATAGCAGTGTGCACATGTCTATCCCCAACCCCCTAATTATCCCTTCCCCCCATTCTTCCCACTGACAACCATAAGTTCATTCTCTTAAGTGTGAGCCTTATCCTATTTTTAAGTAAGTTCATTTTTCTCATTTCCTTGTAGATTCCACATATAAGGGATGTCATAACGATATTTCTCCTTCTCTGTCCGACTTTAGTTCACTTAGTATGACAATCTCTGCATCCATCCGTGTTGCTGCAGATGGCATTATTTCATTCTTTTTAATGGCTGAGTAATATTCCAGTGTGTATATGTACCACAACTTCTTTATCCATTCATCTGTCAATGGATATCTAGGTTGCTTCCACGTCTTGGCTCTTGTGATCAGTGCTGCAGTGAACATTGGGGTGCGTGTATCCTTTTGGATCATGTTTTTCTCCAGATATATGCCCAGGCGTGGCATTGCAGGGTCATATGGTTGTTCTATTTTTAGTTTTTTAAGGAACCTCCTTGCTATTCTCCATCGTGGCTGTACCAGTTCATATTCCCACAGAGCATATTATAGGCAGCAAAGGCACTGACTCATCATCATGATCTTTTAATTGATCTCGTAAAACAGGGGCCCCCAGCCCTCAGGCCATGGACCAATAGCAGCCCATGGCCTGTTAGGAGCTGGGCTGCGTAGCAGGAGGCGAGCAGTGAGCAAGCAAGCAAAGCTTCCCCTGTATTCACAGTCACTCCCCATCGCTTGCATTACCACCTGAGCTCCACCTCCTGTCAGATCAGTGGCAGCATTAGATTTGTATAGAAGTTGGAACTCTTCTGTGAACTGTGCATGTGAGGGATCTAGTCTGTGTGCTCCTTATGGGAATCTAATGCCTGACGACCTGATTCTGCATAATGGTGAGTTGAATAATTATTTCATTATATGTCATCATATATATTATGCCCCATATATCATTTTATTATATATTATGTAATAATAATAGAAATAAAGTGCACAGTAAATACAATGGGATTGAATCATACTGAAACTACCGCCCTGCCCCTCTGTGAAAAAATTGTCTTCTGCAAAACTGGTCACTGCGCCAAAAAGGTTGGGGATCACTGTCATAAAGCATGTGTTATGACTGGCACCAATACGTAGTTAAATCTAGGAGAAAAATCTTTTCAAAGACATTTCTCTGTGGATACTTCTAGTGCTGGTCTCTGTACATGAAAATAAATTGTTGGGGTTTTTTTCTCCATCTTAAAAAGTACACAAATATATATATTACATGTGATTATATATTACATATTATATTACTATATATTATATTTATATAAATTATATGTAATTACATATATACACACATAAAATTAACTCAGGGAGATTGAGCTTCTTTTCTTTTGATTTGCCAACTTTCTTATGCTAGAAACTTCATGGACCGCTGATACTCTAGTGTTTGGCTAATTAATAAAATGTGGAGAGTACAAAACGTGCCCACATTGGGAGCATTTGTAAAGCTGGGGAGCAAATCTTTGGTGTTGCCCAGTGGCCAGCTGGAAACTCCCAAGAGCATCTGGGTGTAAAAGATACCTTGATAATTTATTGTTCTGAGTTGGGGGCCTGGATTTGAGAAAGCTGGCAGAGGAGGCAGAGTCGGAGCGTCAGTCTGGTAGGAAATAAACCCAGGAGCAAATGATAATTAGAATCCTAGTGTTTTCAGAAATAGCTGTTTGTTTGGTCATGGCCTTAAATAATATTTTCAAACAAAAAATTCACAGGCCCTTGAGGGGAGAGTATTTTGTCAAAATGTTCCCTGTTCAGGGATTGCTCTCTCCTCTTGAGGGCACAGTTTTTTTCTCCTCCTCTTTTTTTTCCCAAGTGATTTGAGTTCATAGTGGTTAGAAACTAAACGAGCAACATAAGAGGGTCCTATCAACATTTAGAGACAAATTATTAGTCATTACGCAGTGGTGTATGTAATTAAACCAATGTGTCCTAACCCAGTGACAAAGAGGTGGGTGTCCCCAGTGCCCACAAGTCCCAGAATCCTTTAGATAAACAAACCCAAAAAAGCCAAACATAAGGAAGCAACCAGATTCCAGGTTTCTTGTTTTCCACTATTCCACAGAGACTCCTGTTTTTTGCCCCTGGATCGAGAACCAGACAGTCAAGGCATATAATCAAATCCATCTTCCCAACATTGTGCCAGCAAAGAAGGGGGTAAAAGAAGGTCATGTCAAAACAGAACCAGCTCCGGTCAAGTAATAAAGGCACAGCTAGAAGCAGGTTGAGCAGGATCCCCCTGGGAGTTGAGAGAGATGTACCTGGAAGCATGTGGGGGCTCTTGTAGTTTGAGTGGCTTGGCAGCTCTGAGTGTCTCGGTGGGACCTCCCTCTGTGAGAGGAAGGCACAAGACGAGAAAGGTGACTCGCAAAGTGTTTGCAGAAATCCAGGCTTCAGAAGGGTCAGCCCTGTAAGTTATAAACACTACGTGTCTTTTAAGGAGCAAATGAACAGGAATTTGTAGTGAGTCTATTCATGGTCGAGACACAGCAGATGTCTTGTGTTTCTGTAGATGAGGTAACACGTCTGTAGGTAACACAGCTGTAGATGCCACGACGCAGAAATCAGGGGTAACCTTGTTTCATGAGGGGTTAGTTTATGAGGTCTGAGAAGGGGCTCAGTGTTCTTACCTGTTTGGGGAACATCTGTGAGACAGAGTGACTCTGGCTGTGCCTGTTTACTCAGGCTGCGGAGTGGGCTTTGCCTCTGTTTCCCTTCTCCTGGCTTTGTGATGTTGTGTACATGTGTGATGCTAATTGTGGCAGGGTCGGTTTCTCAAGTGTGATGATAGTGACATCCTAGCAGCAACTGCTCCTTGTCAGAGCATACAAGGTATGCCTTATACCTACTTTGCATATATACAAGGTACCCATAAAGTCCATACAGGGTATCCATAAAGTCCTTACACAGTATGAACCTATTTCTCAATAAGAGATGATGAATCTGAAAAGTGCCACGGAGAGAGAACCATCTCAAGGAAGGTCCAGTTTTACTGTATCTATCATTGTTTTAGTTACAAAACACAGTGGGACTGAAGCCACTCAATGTAACATGCCGTTTCTTACCTGGAGGATAGAGGATAAATGGTAACTAATGACTTCTTGATAATTCTACTTAAACATAGAATAAATTCCCCCTTTGTTTTTCATAAATTATCTTAAAAGAGACGTGAGTGTATTAAAAGCTAACATTGTGAAAATGTCTTAGGAACACCCTTTCTGTAAGTTACAGTCCTTAACAATCCATACTTTAAAAAAAATATTTATTTATTATTTTGGGGTGCATCAAGTCTTAGTTGCAGCATTTGGGGTCTTTCGTGGGGAGCACAGGCGACCTCACTTTCACTTTCTTGCATTGGAGAAGGAAATGGCAACCCATTCCAGTGTTCTTGCTTGGAGAATCCCAGGGACGAGGGAGCCTGGTGGGCTGCCGTCCATGGGGTTGCACAGAGTCGGACACGACTGAAGTGACTTAGCAGCAGCAGCAGTACAGGCTCAGTAGCTGTGGCACGCGGGCTTAGTTGCCTCGTGGGAAAGGCAGATTCTTAACCATTGGACCACCAGGGAAGTCCCTACAATCCTTATTGTTATCCCCATTTTAGAGGTGAGGAAATTGGAGCTCAGAGAGGCAAAGTCACTTGCCCAAGGCCACCGCGCTAAGAGGAGGCAGAAGTGAGATGCGAGCCAGAGTGCCAAGGAGCAGCCTGTGGCTTGGTGGGAGTGCGTGGGGGGTGGGGTTGAGAAGTCAGGTTGCAGAAGAAGGTGGGGCGAGGTCCAGGCAGGAGAGCAAGGTGAGTCTTCTGGATGCCAGGGTGAGCTTGGGGCGGTTAGTGGGGTGAAGGAGCAGCCCAGAGGCACTGATTACAGCTCTGCCTCCCTGCACTGCCCATGCCTGGAGTCGGTGGTGAACTCCCCCCATCACTACAGATGCTGGGAGTCAGGGCCAGGTGCTCCCCTAGTGGAAAGATGCCCTACAAAGAGATGACTCATTTTGGAATTGAGGACATGGCCCTGACTTGAATTTCAGAGGCTGAAGAGCTTGGGGGCCAGCTATCAGGGTAACTGTGGGTCCCTGAAGCCCTTCTGAGCCAGCCCAGTGCTGAGTGCCATGCATAACGAGAGATCAGTAGCCAGAGGCAGGCTCTGGGCCAAAGGAACTCCTACCACGACCTGGGAGGCCGATGGATGTGAAAAATCCCATGAAAGCGGGAAATATGTGATGGAGGTTGGGGAGGATCATCTGGGTTGGGTGTGGAAGGGTCCATAGCCCTTTCTAGTGAGAGATGGAAATGGTGTTCCCAACTAGGGGAACGGCATGAGCAAAGGCTCAGAGGCTGTTGGGGGGCTGGGGATTTGGATTCTGTCCCAGAAAAGGGGGTAATGTAAGGGGTGTAAAGCAGGGCTGTGACAAGGTCAGATCCCACGCTGCTGCTGTGATGGAGGTCAGGAGAGGAGAGGCTGAGACTGAGAGTCTAGGAAGGAGGCTAGGCAGCTGGGGGACGGGGGGTGGAGGCCAGAGGAGCAAGATCCGAAGCAAGGACCTGATGTCCCTGGAGAACCATCAGTCAGTCAGTCAACAAACACTTATGAGATACCCCTGAGGAGTAGGTGGTGGTGATGATGTGAAGTGTAGTACTGCTGTCAGTGACTGACTTCAGGAGGAAAGAACTCACCTTCCTATGAGGCCCTTCCTGTGCCAGGCCCTGGGATGATGGTGGTGAAGAGACCAAGAGCATTCTTGCTCTCGAGGGGGGAGGCAGCCAGTGTTGTCTCCACGCAGCCTGAGATGCACTGTCCCTGCCCTTGGGGCTCCCTGTCTAGTAGAGAAAACAGAGGAGGGGGCGGTCACGTGCTGAGGATGCAGCCAGGGCACAGAGGGGCGAGCAGAAGCATCCATCAGACATGGTTGCAGATGAGGAATGGTCCTCTTGCCAGGACGCAGGGTGCAGGAGCAGAGAGGTGAGGCCGACCGCAGGTGAAGGGCCTTGACTGGCACTCTAGGGAATCTGGACTGTCAGTGTTCATAGTGGGCAGTCAAGGTCACAGGCTCACTGATGGCAGGGAGTGTTCCTTATTCCAGCCTGGTCAGCACAGGGCCTGGCCAGAGGGACCTTAGTTGTTTGATGAATCTGTTGATGGGCAGAACAAACCAAGGGGTTGGGGCTTTTGGCAAGGAGGTGGACCACATGGTCAGAGCTGGATTTCCCCCTCTCATCTAATGCTTGTTGGCAACTTAGGCAAAAGAGGTCCATGGCTAGCCTGCATTTTGTTGCCCACCTGCTTGGTACAAGATCTGCAGAGCAGATGACTGAAGACAAGCCTAGGAGAGCAGGGAGGGCCTCCCATCCCTGTGTGTGCACCACGCTCCTGAGCCCCAGTTTTGCACTAGATCCCAGTCCCCCTCCATCCTCACCTGACTGCTGGGTGAGTGCGAGCAGCAACAGTCATCAGAAAGTGCAGCCATCAGCCTTGAAGCCACTGCTCCCAAGTCTCCTTCTCAGTGAGGACCCCCATCACCCTATTTAAGATTACACCTCCGACATGACCCCACTCATCCGCTTTCTTCTCAGAGCACTTATTACCTTCTACACACGCTTTACTTACTTATTTCATGCTTACATGTTTGTTTCCACAAGGCAGTGAGTTTGTCTGTTTTGTTCACTTATATGTTCTGAGCACCCAGGGTGGTTCCTGGCACACAGGTGCCCGACATAGTAATTGTTAAATGAATGAATAATAATAATAATGGTAAGTGGTGATGGAGTGCTGACTTTGTGCTGATATTTGGCTAAGCCCCTTTGCATATTATCTAATGTAATCTTCACAAAGCCCAGTGAGGTGGACGACTGCATTTTTATATCCATTTTGCAGTTGAGGAAACCGAGGCTCAGTGATTTGACCACAGTCACCCGGCTAGTAAATGGTGGAGCCAGAATGAGAACAAAAAGGGGCTCACAGGAAGGACACAGAGGGGCTGACCTTCAGGGCCACCCTGCCCTGAAGTCTCTCAGTAGCTGGGGTGACCAGATAGCCACATGGGGGGTGGTGGTGGGCAGGACAGAGAAACTGGGGGCCAACTGGGGAGTTGTCTCCTGAGAGAGGCAGGCAGGCAGGAAAGGTCCTGGCAAAGCTGTGAATCTGTTCTTTTCAGTGGGTTGGTCTGCAGTTGACTTTTTTAGAAGAGGGGCAGAATGCAGTCAAAGTAAGCCCACCACAATGATTGTGAGGCCTGAGTGGGTGCTGGTGGAGGGCTGGGTTTAGTGGGGCCCTGTGAGGAGCCTGGAGGCTCTGGTCACAGACTGGCAGTGGGAAGCTGGAGAAGAAAGGACAGGGCTGATCTTTGAAGTCCTAGCTCTTGTCTGGGGCTCACTTGGGGTGGGGGGAAGTGTGTGGAGCGGGGAGCCTGGGAGGCTTGGGGGCCAGAGGTGTGGGGCAGGCCAGTCAAGGGCTTGGGGGCTGGAGCTGGTCTGGGGGAGCTGCCAGGGGCTCCACCTTACTGGGCTCCCCATTGCAGAATCCACACAGGCGACAGACCCTACAAGTGCCCACATCCTGGCTGTGAAAAGGCTTTCACTCAGCTCTCCAACCTCCAGGTGAGTGCCTGCCTGCCCACCCTGCCTGCTAGGTGCACGCCTCCCTCCACCCTCTCCAGGGGAGCCCAGCTGCCTCCTGACCCCCGCTGTGCTCCCCACAGTCTCACCAGCGCCAGCACAACAAGGACAAGCCCTACAAGTGTCCCAACTGCTACCGGGCCTACTCGGACTCGGCCTCCCTGCAGATCCACCTCTCGGCCCATGCCATCAAGCACGCCAAGGCCTACTGCTGCAGCATGTGCGGGCGGGCCTACACCTCGGTGAGTGCCGGGCCCCTGGGAGCCTCTCCCTCACCCCAGCCCCCTCAGACCTGTACTGATGCTCCCATTTTCCAGATGAGGAAACTGAGGCCCTGGAAGAGGGTAAGATCACAGTGAATGTCAGAGCTCGGCCATCCACTTCCCGTTCTGTTTTTGGCTGCCTCGGGCTAAGCTCCCCACAGGCAGCCTTTAGCCTGGGTGCCAGAGGTGTGGTTTCCTCCAGGCATTGGTGGAGGGGGCCGCCTACCACCCTGCTTCCCAGGGCCAGGGAAGGAAGTGGGCCTTTTCCCCACTGGGGAAGCTGCAACCCCTGTCATGGCCACAAGGGGGCATAGTGACCTGGCCCAGGAAAGGCGATCCACCAGGAAAGGTCTAAACAGGGCGAGAAAGGTGCCAATCCCTTGTCCTCTGGTGGGAATTTCCCTGAACAAGGGCCTTTCAGACACAGGAGAGGGAGTCCAGGTGAGTCACTCATGTGTGTCCTTTGACCTAATCAGATATTCTGGTTAACAGACCCCCACATGTCCCAGTGATCCCCAAGCCTCAGTTTCCTCATCTGTAAAATGGAGGAGCCAGTAGTTCTTAACTCATAGGACTGTTGACTGAGAGTCAGCGCCTGATAGACCTCAGCTAACACAGTTATGTATTTACCCAGTGTTTTCTGAACATTTGTGCCAGGCACTTGGGAATCAGGATGAATCAAACAGACATATTCTTTGCCCCCAGGCAGGTTAGGAGTCTACTGCTGGAGACAGACATTAAATAAGTAGCCACACAAGTGAATATGCAGTGACCGATCATGGTGACTGCTCTCCAGCAGGCTTTCTCGACCTCGGCCCATGTTGACGTTTTTGCTGGGGGTGCTGCCCTGAGCATTATAGGGTGTTTAGCAACATCCTTGGCCACATTCCACTTAGCAACCGCTCTTGGAAGAGGCCTCTAGACTTTGCCAAATGTCCCTTGGGGGAGAAATTGCCTCTGATTGAGAACCTCAGCTATAAAGGAAAAAAAGAAACATATGTTTTGAAAGATAGCTACAGGAAGGATAAAATGGAGTTGGGGAAGGGAGATGGTTTGGGGTAGGTGTGTGAGGAAGTAACATTTAGAAGAAGGCATGGGGGATAATTGGCCAGGTGAGGAGAAGAGGAGGGGAGGAACTTTCCAAGTAGGGGGACAGTGAATGCAAACACCCTAGGTGGAACCAACGCAGTGTGTTCCAGAAACTGAAAAATAATTAGGTCACATGAGGCTGTGGGGCCCTGTTAGGAAGTTTGCATGTTTCCCCAGGTGGAGTGGGGACCCATGGGGAGAAGGCTGTTCAGGAGGGTTATTTTGAAAGTTCACTTTGGCTGGAGGGGGCGCATGGATCACACCTTAAAGGAGGGGTCACCAGCCTTCAGAGCCATGGTTCTTAGAGGGGATCTGAACTCTGGGGAAAGGGGCTGTCAGATCTCACCTGGCCTAAGGCCCCACCCTGAACTGGGCCTGACTGGACTCCACAGAACAAGAATAATTACCTTTTCTGAAAAAACATTTTAGTGGATTGACTTTTAAACTACTATAATACATAAAAGAAACATTTGCGAATAGTGAGCCCTCATGTTTCCACTGGGGCTTCCCACGTGGTTCAAGGGTAAAGAATCCTGCCAATGCAGTAGATAACAAGAGATCCAGGTTTGATCCCTGAGTGGGGCAGATCCTCTGGAGGAGGAAATGGCAATCCACACCAGTATTCTTGCCTGGGAAATCCCATAGACAGAGGAAACTGGCAGGCTACAGTCTATGGGGTTGCAGAGTCAGACACGATGGAGCATGCATGCATACTGCCATCAGACCCCAGGACCTGGCATCAACCAGTCCTTCCTCAACCGTATCCCTGTTTTTTGAAATAAAACTGACATCATATTGTTCCATCTGAAAATTTTCACTTTGTGTCTTTAAACATACTCTTTTTTTTTTTTTTAACTTATCCACAATACCTTTATAATACCTTAAAATGATTCACCATAGTCCTTAATATCATCAAATACCCAGCTGGTATTCACATTTTCATTTGTCTCATGGATGGCATAATTTATACTTTTATTTATTTATAAATTTTATTTTTTAATCAAGATCCAAATAAAATTGTTACATTGTACTGGGTCAGTATAGCTTTTAAACTATTCTTCCTTGCCCCGACCCCGATCCCACTGCCTTTTCTTTGCAGCTTACTGAAGAATAGTCTCCTCGTTTGGATTTTGCTGATTGCTTCCCTTTGGGGGTGTTTGATAGTACTTTGTCACCACATTTGAGGGCTTCCTCTGCCCGATGTTGAGCAAACTGAGGTAGGAAGCCAAGACGTGGCAGATGGAAACCAGAGCACCACTTGGCAGGTTAGTGTGAGGGCCTGTGGGTCTGCAGGTGAGCCTTGGGTCACCTCACCCACCCAGTCTTGGATGCCTCAGGTCAGACTCAGCCGAGGCTGGGGCAGTGCTCAAAGGATGAACCGAGCCTGCCCAGTTTATGCTTCTAAAGTCACCAGTCAGATCAGGCCCCAGTTCTTCCCAAGGGAGGGGAGAGCTTGGGGATGCTTCTGCTGGGGCTCCCATCACCACCTAAAATGAAATGTAGAGACTAGGGAAGCAGTGGTCCCCTCAGCCCTACTGCTTGCTAAGAGCTTTACCCTCATCACCATAGCTACCCTGTGAAGTCCTTCCTTCCCCATCCCTGCCTGCAGAGGAGGAAACTGAGGCTTGGAGGGGTGAGATGACTGGTCTAACGTTCCACTGCTGAGAAATGGCAGAGCCAGGGTCACCCGAGGCCTACTGCTCCACCCTCACTGGGAGCACCGGCCAGATGGGGGCAGGTCTGCTCCCCTGGACAGGACTCCACTGCAGCCAATTGGTTAATGGCCTGGTCCTAGAGTTCCAGGTGGTCACTGCTGAGGGACGAGCCTGATGCCTGCCTGCTCTCTAGTCAGCACACAGTGGGCTCCGACTCTGGTAAATGAGCCAGTCCCCACCACTGGCAGAAATGCAGTACCCTGCAACCAATACCAATGCCCATCTGGCAGCCCCAAAGCTGTGGCTGTCCACCTCTAGCCGGCTCATCTACCCAGGAGCCCTCCAGTGGCCGCTTATAAGAACTGCAGTTCCCCCTGCGCCCTTGCCAGCAGCTCGTTGTAAGTTCTGAATCTCACCCCCTGCCCGCAGGAGACCTACCTGATGAAGCACATGTCCAAACACACGGTGGTGGAGCACCTGGTGAGCCATCACTCGCCCCAGAGGACGGAGTCCCCCAGCATCCCGGTGCGAATTTCCCTCATCTGAGCCGACCCAAGGCACCGCCCCGCCCTGCCCACTGGCAGACACAGACCCAGGCAGCACCGGCCCGACTCCCTCCAGGGGCCCTCCAGGAACAGCCGAGCTCTCTCATGACCTTCCTGACCTTCCAGAAAGCCTGGGCCGCAGAAGCCCTGCCCTGTCCAGCTCCGGGGGTGGCCAGGCCAACTGCAAGATTCTGGACTGTTTTGGTGGCATCCAAAGACGATCTCAGAGCACTTTGAACCTCTCTGCTGGGTTTTCCTTTTCTTCCCCCATCCTTCACTTGCTTCACTGTTTTTTTGTTTTGTTTTGTTTTAAGTTTGTTTTGGAAAATAACAAAAAAAAAAAAAAAAAAAGATATTTATTGGCCAAGAAGTTGGTGCTGCTAAGACCGAGAAATGGAAAGAACCGGACAGAATGGACACAGAGACCCAGAGGGCAGCGTGGGACCTTCTCTTGCCACGGCCTCAGGTCTTGAGGGGAAGGCGCAGGCCTGAGAGTCTGGACCGCAGTGGGGCTCCCCGGTGGGAGGGGCAGGAGGCAGCTGGAGTGAGCCACTCGCCCCCCGCCGGCTGCCAGCTCGAGCCTCCAGAGCTGCGCCCTGGGCATCACTGAGCAGAGGGACGTGGCGGCTCCCAGGGCTGCCCGGGCTTCAGGAGACAGATGGAGAGGGGCCGGGAGGTCCGCAGGACCAAAGGGTGCAGGGTTGGCTGGGCTGGGCGCAGGCCCAGGGAAATGGGGTGGGGGCGGGCTGGGTAAGACCCGGTGCCCCCACTGCCCTGAAGACCACCCCAGTCTACCTCAGTGCTGGCCAGGAAACCTATCGGCTACCTCTCCCACCATCCCAGACTGTGGGCAGCGGGGGAGGGAGTGGGCCTCGGGCAAGGACCCCCTCCGCTCTGCAGGATTTCCTCCGGTTGGGGCAGTGCCCAAGGAGGGGTAACTTGTCTTCCCTGTCATGGAGGGGGATCCCCAGCCCAGGCCCTAGGCCGCTCGGCAGGGAAGGGATCCTCGGGGAGGAGGGTCCCAGGAGCAGACCCTGCCCTCAGCCCCCACAGACACACCCCAATCTGAAAGCCATGCGTGTCCGTGTATATAGGAACTATGTACAGAGCCCGGAGAAGCCCCCTCTACATCCCCTGGGGAAAAAAAAGAAAACTAGACAGAAACTCATCTATATATTCTGTATCTGGAGTTCCGTTTTGAATATTAACTGTGTTATTTTTATACACTTTTTAAGCCTTAACTCGCCATTGATTTACCAGTTTAACGTCTCCCGGGGTTTCTTTTCCCACGGGGTTCTCCGCCCCGCCCCCACCCCTTTGTTTGACTTGCGTCTGATACTCAGTATTGTAGCTTTTCGTCCGCATGTTACTACCCTGTAAATACGCTGTTATACATACTGTTAACACCCTTCGCTTTTTTCTATGGGACCTCCAGGCCACCGTATTTAGAACTAGTTACCTTATTAAAAAAGAGAAAACAGTCTGCTGGCTTCTCAGTCTGCATCGTGGTGGCAGGGAGGTGAGGGCAGGTGCTCCCCCGCAGTGCGCTTCAGGAACAAAGTTTGCGTTCTATTTAAGAAACGGGGTGGGGAGGAGAAAAAGGTCAAATGGGGAAGACCCTAAAGGGGGCAAGAAACAAAGGAATCCCAAACCCTCTGCTCTTTGTATTTCTCTGTTGTGAAGAATAAACTGTACCTGCAGCCGGGTGGCAGCGGTGTGTGTGCTCTGTGCGAGGGCGGGGCCGGGGGGCACCTTTCCACGCTCCTCTCCCCTCCCCCACGCCCCACCTCCAGAATTGGGAAGGAAGGGAAATGGCCTTTCTCGTGTCCGTCACTTGCAGCCGAGAACCACGAGGGCTCCGAGGAGTGCAGTCCTCGATGGTGACTCACGGTTGAGTCACTTTCTGTCTCCCAGGGCCAGCCTTGCTAAGCTCTGGGGGAATTCCTGCATTTCCCTACCAGGCAATCAAAACATTGACACCCCACCCCCACCCCGCCCCACCCCACCCCCACCCCGCCCCGCCATACACACACCCCGCCATAGGCAAGCTGTGTGTGAAGGGGCCTTCTTGGTCCCCTCAGTCACTGAGATAGCTGGAGGCTGTGAAACAAGCTGCTGGTGCTGCTGCTGCAGGAGTCCCAGGATGAAGCAGACTCGGAGCAAAGCTAAGAGGAGAGCTGGAGACACATCACGGAGTCCTGAACCTGGCTCAGTCCCAGCGCTGTCTTGTTCCATAAGCCAGTAAATCCTCATTCGGGCTGTCCTTTCGTTTTCCTCCAAGAGTCAGTTGCTAAACATTGACCAGCATGCCACTGGCTGACTCTCCAATCAGAAGTCTCCATATCTCCATTTGGTGAGTTAGGGACAAGTTAGGAGCTGGTGGGCACCTGATATGGAAAACCCTATGTAGGCGGGGGTGGGCTGTATTGTGCCGGAGACAAGCAGGAGGACAAAGGAGGCAGAGAAGCAGAGATGGACAGAAGAGATGGAGGGCCAGTGGACCCTCAGCCCCTGACTTTGTCTCCATCTTTTGGCTAGCTATAATTCCCTGCTTGCTTTCACATCGTGAATTTATTCAGTATTTACAAGTTGCAAATGGTGTAGCTTCTCTTATTTTCACAGCTATTTGTAAGGCCTCCCCAGACAGCCATTTTGCTTTTTCACATTTCTTTTCCATGGGGATGGTCTTGATCCCTGTCTCCTGTACAATGTCACGAACCTCCATCCGTAGTTCATCAGGCACTCTGTCTATCAAATCTAGTCCGTTAAATCTATTTCTCACTTCCACTGTATAATCATAAGGGATTTGATTTAGGTCATACCTGAATGGTCTAGTGATTTTCCCCACTTTATTCAATTTAAGTCTGAATTTGGCAATAAGCAGTTCATGATCTGAGCCACAGTCCGCTCCTGGTCTTGTTTTTGCTGACTGTATAGAGCTTCTCCATCTTTGGCTGCAAAGAATATAATCAATCTGATTTCGGTGTTGACCATCTGGTGCTGTCCATGTGTAGTCTTCTCTTGTGTTGTTGGAAGAGGGTGTTTGCTATGACCACTGCATTCTCTTGGAAGAACTCTGTTAGCCTTTGCCTTGCTTCATTCCGTATTCCAAGGCCAAATTTGCCTGTTACCAGGTGTTTCTATACTTCCTACTTTTGCATTCCAGTCCCCTATAATGAAAAGGACATCTTTCTTGGGTGTTAGTTCTAAAAGGTCTTGTAGGTCTTCACAGAACCATTCAACTTTAGCTTTTTCAGTGTTACTGGTTGGGGCATAGGCTTGGATAACCATGATATTGAGTGGTTTGCCTTGGAAATGAACAGAAATCATTCGTTGTTTTTGAGATTGGATCTAAGTACTGCATTTTAGACTCTTGTTGACCATGATGGCTACTCCATTTCTTCTAAGGGATTGCTGCCCACAGTAGTAGATATAATGGTCATCTGAAAGATATTCCCATTTGAATGCAGAGTTCCAAAGAATAGCAAGGAGAGATAAGAAAGCCTTCCTCAGCGATCAATGCAAGAAAATAGAGGAAAACAACCGAATAGGGAAGACTAGAGATCTCTTCAAGAAAATTAGAGATACCAAGGGAACATTTCATTCAAAGATGGGCTCAATAAAGGACAGAAATGGTATGGACCTAACAGAAGCAGAAGATATTAAGAAGAGGTGGCAAGAATACACAGAAGAACTGTGCAAAAAAGAGCTTCATGACCCAGATAATCATGGTGGTATGATCACTCACCTAGAGCCAGACATCCTGGAACGTGAAGTCAAGTGGGCCTTAGAAAGCATCACTACAAACAAGGCTAGTGGAGGTGATGGAATTCCGGTTGAGCTATTTCAAATCCTGAAAGATGATGCTGTGAAAGTGCTTCACTCAATATGCCAGCAAAGTTGGAAAACTCAGCAGTGGCCACAGGACTGGAAAAGGTCAGTTTTCATTCCAATTCCAAAGAAAGGCAATGCCAAAGAATGCTCAAACTACTGCACAATTGCACTCATCTCATGCTAGTGAAGTAATGCTGAAAATTCTCCAAGCCAGGCTTCAGCAATACGTGAACCATGAACTTCTAGATGTTCAAGCTGGTTTTAGAAAAGGCAGAGAAACCAGAGATCAAATTGCCAATATCCGCTGGATCATGGAAAAAGCAAGAGAGTTCCAGAAAAACATCTATTTCTGCTTTATTGACTATGCCAAAGCCTTTGACTGTGTGGATCACAACAAACTGTGGAAAACTCTGAAAGAGATGGGAATACCAGACCACCTGACCTGCCTCTTGAGAAACCTATATGCAGGTCAGGAAGCAACAGTTAGAACTGGATATGGAACAACAGACTGGTTCCAAATAGGAAAAGGAGTACGTCAAGGCTGTATATTGTCACCCTGCTTATTTAACTTATATGCAGAGTACATCGTGAGAAAACGCTGGGCTGGAAGAAGCACAAGCTGGAATCAAGATTGCCGGGAGAAATGTCAATAACCTCAGATATGCAGATGACACTATCATTACGGCAGAAAGTGAGGAGGAACTAAAAAGCCTCTTGATGAAAGTGAAAGTGGAGAGTGAAAAAGTTGACTTAAAGCTCAACAAAACGAAGATCATGGCATCTGGTCCCATCACTTCATGGGAAATAGATGGGGAAACAGTGTCAGACTTTATTTTTTGGGGCTCCAAAATCACTGCAGATGGTGATTGCAGCCAGGAAATTAAAAGACGCTTACTCCTTGGAAGGAAAGTTATGACCAACCTAGATAGTATATTAAAAAGCAGAGATATTACTTTGCCAACAAAGGTCCATCTAGTCAAGGCTATGGTTTTTCCAGTGGTCATGTATGGATGTGAGAGTTGGACTATAAAGAAAGCTGAGCGCCAAAGAATTGATGGTTTTGAACTGTGGTGCTGGAGAAGACTCTTGAGAGTCCCTTGGACTGCAAGGAGATCCAACGAGTCTGTCCTAAAGGAGATCAGTCCTGGGTGTTCATTGGAAGGACTGATGCTGAGGCTGAAACTCCAATACTTTGGCCACTTCATAAGAAGAGTTGACTCATTGGAAAAGACCCTGATGCTGGAAAGGATTGGGGGCAGGAGGAGAAGGGGATGACAGAGGATGAGATGGCTAGATGGCATCACTGACTCGATGCACATGAGTTTGGGTGAACTCCAGGAGTTGGTGATGGACAGGGAGGCCTGGCGTGCTGCGATTCATGGGGTCGCAAAGAGTCGGACACGACTGAGCGACTGAACTGAATGGAATGGTGTAGTAGCAGGTAAGTTAGTTAACCTCTCTGTGCCCGATTTTCTCATGGGTAATATGAGGAAAATAATAGTAATTTATAGGATGGATATGCAAATTGAATGAATCAATAGATATTAGGCTTAGAACTGCCTGGCACACAGTAAGTACCCAATAAATGTAGTTGTTGTTATTATTTGATGTGTCCTTGGTGAATCTATGTCCTTTATGATCAGTGAACTCTGATTACAGAGGGCTGTCGAAGTCTGGGAATTTGGGGGGATGACATCTGAGCCGGCATGGCACTAGGGATGGCTGGACAGGTGAAGGTTTTGCATGTCGCGGTGACACTAGGGGGACTGGGAGTCTGATTTTCACTGGCTCACCGGGAAGCTCTCGGGAGCTTGTTAGGTCCTTGAGGGTCACAGGATGGGTGCCGAGGACAATGATTGACAGGGACCCTGAAGGAGCTGCAGGAGCTGATCCTGGCTCTACAGCCCCACCCCCGTGGGGGGCCTCTGGGCCAAGTGATCATCCACTCTGTTCCCTTGCAGCTTCCTTGACCCCTCCCCTCCTCAGAAAGATCTCAACCCACCGCAGGAGGCTGCTCCAGCCCGGCTGCAGAAAACCCCTGGCTCCTGCCATCACCTCCTCTTTAAAACATGAAATGGCTGGCCTTTGCTGACTCCTTTGCACCCCTTGAACTTGCTGGAGAAGGGGCAGGCAAAGAGAGGGAGAAGGCAAGTTATTTTCTGGAGTGTCACAACACCTGCACCGAGGATGACTGGCATCCCCACTTTACATGTGAGAAAACAGACTCAACAAAGGTTAAGGATCTAGTCCACAGCCATGCACAGAGTCAGAAAGGGAGTTGATTCCTAACCAGGTCTTACTGGCCCTGAACTCAGGTCTCTGCTGGCTGAGGAGTCAGTCTGTGTGGCTTTGAGTGAATGCTGCAGGGTAAGGGGGACAGTCTCCCACCAGAGGAAGGGATGTCAGCTTATAGTCATCAAGTCATAACCTGTTCTCGGGCACACCTGGCCTGTTCTTAGCTCTAACCCAGAGTCCGAAAGGCCTCCTGGGTTCTTCTAATCTAGGCAGGAGACACTGGGACCTAGGAACTGCTTTGGGGAGGGTAGATCGTCATCAACTGTGTTGATACAATGTTTATTAAAATGGTTTGAAAAAATGGTTAGTGTGTAAAAGCCATCAGAGTTGGCTTGCAGAACTGTTGTCCCACCTGAAAACAGTGGAGGCTGTTAAAAATTGAAGGTCTATGAGAACACTACAGAAATGGTTCAGGAGACCCAGAGGGAAATCCCACCCTCTCTGGGCCTCTAGTTTTCAGCTGTTAAGACAATATCTCAGGGACTTCCAGCAGATAACTTCCCCAACTCTGCAGCTATTTCCCGGAGGGAACCACCTTTCCTGGAAGGCCTGATGACTTCATGCTCCCATTCGGAACGTGCATCTTTCTCTATTGAGGATGAAGAGTCTGGACAGCAGCCACGGATAAGGAAATTTATCTCCCAGACACTGTGGCTAAACAGCCGTGGGTCCCATGGCGAGGAAATGTTATTTTTATGAATTTGGATTCTCCAGGAGAAAGGGTCACAAGGACACTGTGGAATAATGTCTTTTATTATTGTATTGCTTAAATATGTACAAACCGTGCTGAGAGCGGGGGAGGTGAAACGGGTGCCACCGTGTTTCTCCATCTGGGGCTCCTGCCCAATGGCAGCTATTTGGCCTGCGGGCCCGTCCTGACTTTCCAGCTGCTGACCTCACTGACTGACTCACAGATGCTCTGGGTCCTTAGACAGTTACGTTCCCTTTTTGGGCCTCAGTCCCACTTTTTTTTTTTTAAGTGGGGGTTATGAGGAAGGGGCTAAAACATCTCTTCAGGAGTGGGGCCTCTGCTGAACTCAATAAGGTCAGAAGTGAAAGGTTTCCAGGCAGCTGGTGGTGCCTGGGTCGCGGTACAAAGTTGGGGAAGGGATGGACCGCCTGCCTCGGAGAGGCACTCCCCCAAGGCCAGGCCTCCTCCAACCCCCCCGCCCCCCATCCCCGCAGCCAGGCTGGTTTTCATGCCGTCTTTCTGTCCCCTCCAGCTCCACACCCCTTCCAGAAGGGGCCCCGCAGGCATCTGGGACCTCCGGTGCCCAGGGCACCGCTAGCCACGCAGCAAGGCATACTCCTTGGGCGCCCAGAGCAGGCGCGGGCGGCGGATCTCGGCCCGGCGGCCTATGTCGGGGCTCCAGCAGAACTCGGGCGACAGCAGCTTGGCGGGCTTGTGCAGCCAGAAGAACTTGTTGAGGTGGCTCTCGTCGTGCCAGCGCGCCTCCAGGCCGCGCGCGCGGTCCCGCCGCAGGCCCCGCGCGCAGTGCGCCGTCAGCCGCCGCAGGGCCGCCACGCTGCCCCCGAACACGGCCGCGTGGTAGTAGAAGTCGCCCTCCCCGGGGCCCAGCGCGGCGGCCGAGCGCGCGTCGCGCTCAAAGGGCAGCAGCCGCCGGGGCCAGCGGTAGTGCCAGGCGTGCAGCTGCGCCACCGACTCGGCCAGCGCCTCGGGCCCGAAGGCGCCGCTGAAGTGCTGGTCCACGTCCATGCAGAGCACGAAGCGCGCCTCGCGGCCCAGACGGCCGCCCAGCGCCGCGTGCAGCGCGCGCATGCGCGCCATGGACACGTCCTGCCAGCGGCGCTCGCGTGCCACGCGCTCCACGCGCAGCCGGCGGCCCAGGCCCAGCGGCACGCGGGGCACCGCGGCCGGACGCTCGGTGAACACGTAGTACACCACGCGCTGGCCCACCATGAAGTGCTGCTCGGCCGTCTCCAGGAAGCGCTCCAGGTACTTCTCCAGGTACCTGCCGGGCGGGGCGGGGCCGGGCCAAATCAGCCCGGGCCGCTGCGCCCTCCGGAGTCCGAGGAGTCGTCGGGCTTACCAGCCCTCCCCATGTCCTTCCTGGGACCCTGCAACCCCAGGCCCTGGAACTCCAGAACTATTCAGCCCCAGAGTCGTCCGAGGTGAATTAAAAATCATTGCCCATTGTGTGCCATCCCTGCCCACAGGGGCTCTGTGTCCCTGCCCTTGAACACGGCACTCCCTGACCGCCTAGGTCAGTAGAGTCCCAAGGAAGGGACGCTGTTCTGGTCCTTGGGAGGACTGGCCCGTTACCCTTTGTCTCTTTAGAGCTCTGGCCCTTTGCTTAAGCACTCTGAGGCTGCCACGAAGTGAGAGAGCCTGAGCTAGCCACGGAGAAAAGCGTCCTCTGGTTTTCCGCAGGCTACTGGCCCGGTGGGGACCCAAAAGTTTGGGAGCAGGGAGGGGCCCCAGCTGCTGAGCCCTGTCGGAATTCCTGAGCCACAAGACCGTGAGCAATGGCAATAATGAATTCTTTTCTGTCATTGAGTTTGTGGTGACAAACCACAAACCTAGGTAAGTGGGTTGTTTGCAATACTAGTAACTTTCTATAAACACACCTTGGAATCCTGGGGTCATAATAGTAATAATGCCTGATATTTTAGAACATTAATCATGTGGCAGACAGTTTTCAAAGTAATGTGCATTATCTCATTTAATCTTCACCATTATTATCTTTATCTCAGGTGAGGAAACTGAGTCACAAAGAGCTTTATTAACTTGTCCAAGTGTACACACAGTTGGTAAGTGTGAAACCAGGATTTGAACCCAGCCTGGCATTAGAGCCTGTATCCTTACCTGCACTTGCTCTATTCTGGGTGGAACTGGGAGAAGCTGGAGTTAGAGACCTTAGAAGCGTCAGCGTCCTATGTTGGGTTTATAGGACCTTGGAACTTAGGACCCTGAAACTTCTGGTCCCAGAAACTCTGGGTCCCTCAAGCTGGTGGAAAGCGAAAGTGAAAATCGGTACAGTTGTGTCGACTGTTTGCGACCACATGGACTATACAGTCCGTGGAATTCTCCAGGCCAGAATACTGGAGTGGATAGCCTTTCCCTTCTCCAGGGGATTTTCCCAACCCAGAGATCGAACCCAGGTCTCCCGCACTGCAGAAAGATTCTTTACCACCTGAGCCACAAGGGAAGCCCAAGAATACTGGAGTGGGTAGCCTATCCCTTCTGCAGCAGATTTTCCCAATCCAGGAATTGAACCAGGGTCTCCTGCTTTGCAGGCGGATTTTTTACCAACTGAGCTATGGAGGCTGGTGGAGAAACCCCTTACTCAGCATCCAGAACAGAAGTGGGGGCACCAAGGTCCTGGAGAGGCCACAGTTCTGCCCACCTGGCTCCCTGGTCAGCCCTTGTCCTGTTTGCTCCCTGGCCTTCCAGGGGCCCTCCTGACTTTCTCTCCCTTCCAGAGTGTGAGGGACAAATTTGGAGGAACCTTGAGCAGTTGTCTGGGGTGTCTGATGACAGAATTCCTTCCCCAGACTTTTGCATATCTTTTTCTGGAGGCAAAGCTCTCACTGCCTTCCCAAAGCAGCCTGTTCCATTATTAGAAACTTTTCCTTAGATTGCCTTAAACTCTGCCTCTCTGAGCCCTTAGATTGTAGGATCTGATTGCTGCTCTTAGGCAGCACTTTGCATCACTACTGGAAGGTGAATACCAGATTGGAGAGCCTGCTGTCCATAATGGGGAGATGAAAAGTCAGTGCCCTGAGATTTCTTCTCCACCTACCACTCGGGGCTCCTTCTCCGTACCTGGGGGCCCCTCATATCCTCGATTGGCCTCCTGTCCTGATTCTGTCCCCTCCCCACTCACTCAGCTGCCCCCGTGGCCTCTCTCTCGACTTGGTCGTCATCAGTCTGGGCCCTCCGCCAACGTTGCAGCCTTCACATGTCCCACTCTGGGAGCGCCCATCCTTCCAGCTCATGTCCTGTGCTACCACCCCCAACAGCCCTTCCTCAGAGTCCTCTGGTCTGCTGAAGCTGCCATTCTCAGTATCTCCCTTTCTTCACATCCCTCTTTACCCAGCCCAGATTCGCTCCCTTGCAAAAGCCCTCAGCTCCCCAGTCCCTCTCCTGCCATCAGAATTGCTTGGCCAACCTCCTGCTTCCCCTTGTTGTGTGCTGTGCCTCAGCCACTGGCCATGGGCCCTTCTGCCGCCGGGCCAGCCCCTCTGTTTACCCAGTCATTGTCATCTCCTCTCACAAGTCTCACCTGAAAAGACCATTTTCTCACCGAAAACCCAAGGCCTCCAGATGGATCTGCCCCAGACCCTGGGCAGATTCCTTCTCGGTTGTGATTCTGAGCTCCTGGCTGCCTGTGCCGGGTAGACTCCATGGCGTTGGTGTCCAGGGAGGAGGGGTCTGCCCTCGCCATGGGGGTCTGGGACAAGGGGTGCTGTCTCTGCTTCTCCTTGGCATCCTATGGCCCAGGAGAATGGGGTGCCCCACTCACTACATCACATGCACCCCCACTTCTTCCTGCTAGGATGGCACCATTTCCCTCCCCAGGCCTTACCTGCCTACAGCAAAGACAGTCAGACCCACGGTGAGGTTCTGCTGCACAGCCTCTTGCTGGGCCACGTCTGGGTCGAAGGTGCCATCCCAAATAATGGGAGCCCCCCAGGAAGTACAGGTTAGGACTTCAGGCCGGGCCCTGGCCGGGGCAGGGAGGGAGAGACAGGTTTGTCCGTTCACCTGCTGGGTGAACGCTCACTGCCACCCTTCCTAGTCCTGGGCCCTCGGGACCACCCAGGCCCTGCCCCTAGAAATCTCTATCCCAGACCCAGCAGAGTAGTGGGAGACGTGCTACCTGAGGGGGGCCCTGGGTGGAGTGCCTAGCCCTGCCAGAGTCGGGGATGCGAGGAGGACAGGGACACTGGGGCAGAGCTTGGTAGGGTGTGGGGGTGTTCTCAGAGTGGGAGAGGTGGTGGCTTCTCACCCAGGATGCAGGGGACCTGTGAAGTTGTCTCTCAGCAGGGGCGTTCTGGCCGGAGGGCAGACACCCATAGGGATGAGGACTTCCAGATGCCTGTGGGGTGGGAGCAGTAGTGAGGGGGGTGCCAGCCTGCTCAGGAGCCCTCTCTCTTTGCTACTTGCAAGGAGGGAGAGCCCCCGAGGATGCTTGTGCAGCCGTGACAGCTGCCACTCCCCATCCCTCAGGGGGACACTTGGACCCTGCCCCTGCTGGTCCCATTGCAAGGGCTGGGGAAGGGGTTATACCTGAGTACAGGAAGCCCGAACTGGAGCAGCCCTAAGAGGCCAAGTGCAAATAGGATCAGCTGCCAGAAGATTTTCTTCCAGGCCCTGGGAGGTGGGGAGTGAAAGTGAATGAAAGTGAAAGTCGCTCAGTCGTGTCCGACTCCTGCGACCCCATGGACTATACAGTCCATGGAATTCTCCAGGCCAGGATACTGGAGTATTTTCCCTTTCTTTTCTCCAGGAAATCTTTCCAACCCAGGGATCAAACCCAGGTCTCCTGCATTGTGGGTGGATTCTTTACCAGCTGAGCCACAAGGGAAGCCCAAGAATACTGGAGTGGGTAGCCTGTCCCTTCTCCAGTGGATCTTCCTGACCCAGGAATTAAACAGGGGTCTCCTACGTTGCAGGTAGATTCTTTATCAACTGAGCTGGAAGGGGCATCAACAACTCATTTATATATATATATATATATATATATATATATATACATTTATATATGAAAAATGATGTGATTTAATGTTAATATGAATAAATTATTCTGTCATTTGGCACAGACATTGTAAGGTACAGAAGAGGGTAGATAGTGCAGTCTCTCTGTTCTTAGCCACCCAGTCCCCTCTGCAGGGGCCTAGTCTGTGCATAGACAGGCAAATATAAATACAGTAGCAAATTCTTTCTCCTTCCCTCCATCCCTTCCTTGGCTTTCCCCCCCACAAATGGTCTCTCAGGGATAAGCTGTTCTCCACCTTGCATTTTCCATGGACCATTATGTCCATCTGCATTCTTGAAGTGCTTCCTCACCCTCTTTTCCAGCTGCTTAATATGCCTTTGATTGGGACGGCATCCTTTGCCTAACCAGGTCATTTCTGATAAATATGTAGATGTGTAATTTTTTTGCCTTTTCCCAGCAGCAGATATGGGGGATAGTAACATTACGGTGCTTTGTCTGGGTCGGATCGAACTTGGACAGGGAAGAGTCTGCGAGGGGATGCAGGGAAGTTTGTGGCTGGGAGTTGAGAGCATCTGGGGCTTAGGGATGAGTTGCTGGGCTTCCTGGAGGGCGGGCTGCAGTCAGGGGACTGTGTGTCTGTGGCAGCTCCAGTCATGGAGTGGGGTCCCTCCAGCAGAGCTCAGCAACCCCATTGCTAGCTCCAAGGAGGTGGACTTTGCAATTTGTCTGTAGTTGCTTGTTTTCCAGAAGGGCTCTGAAAGTTGAGAATTTTGATAAGCTCCTCGGCAGGGGGTGAGGGGGTCTCCTCCAGCTCTTCTCACCCCTGCTGGGTTCCAGTGTCTCTAGACAGACTGAACCCCTCTGGGGAGGAGCCTGGCCACTGGAGCTAGACCCCCAGGTTTGAATCCCAGGCCACCACTTCTTAGCTGTCTGACCTCGGGCAAGATTCTGGGCCTCTACGCTTGAGCCTCCTCATCTAGACATGTACTTCACAAGAATACCTACCTTAGAGGGCTGCGGTGGCTACTGAGTTCATACCTGCTAAGTGATTAGAACAAGGCCTTGCGCGCAGTAACAGCTCAGTAAGCTTTAGCTATTGTTGATTATCATCCATGCTGTTGTTGCTGAACGAGCCCTCAGGATTCTCGGCACAAACTCCCAGCTCCCCTCCCTGCCCTGTAAAGTCCTTCCGAAACCTGCCTCCTCTGGTCTCTTCCAAGAAGGCAGCCTGATCAGACCCTGCTCATGCCCCTGCCTTTCCTGCTGCCCCATGTCACTGGTCCTCAGCAGGTGTATCCAGTAAATAGATCAGAGAGGCCCCTTGCAGTTGTGTATGTACACATTCACCCGTGCCTCTCCGTTGGATGCACGCTTCTGTTCAGTTGGCCAAACCTGGGTGCACGGACCCCTCCCTCTGCCTTGCCCACTGTCTGTTGCAAGCCCTCAGGGTGTGTTGGCTTTGCCTCCTTGATCTCCCACTTCTCTGCTGCACCTATCCCCCCAACCCCCACAGTGACCTTGCCTGCTCATCCGCACCAGGACCTCCCTGCTCCCAGTTCCCCCTCCCCCAAACAGCCCCCAGAGTCAGCTCATAAAATGCCAGCTGCTGTAACTGTGTCCACATCGCATGAGGGAAATCCTCAAAGGGGAAATGCATTTAGTAGGCAAACATATGGAAAGATGTTCACCCTCACTAGTAATCAAAGACTTACAGATTAGAACCAGGCAAGATGTTTTGCCTATAAAATGAGCACTTTTTAAAAAAGAAATGAAAATAGCCACGCTGTGAGAATACAGCGAGATAAGCACTCTTACACCTGCCGGTGGGATGTAAATCACTACAGCTTTTGTGGAAAGCTCCTTAGCTGTGGGAATTGAAACTTTCAGCAGTCATCCCCTTCAATCCAATCACTGCAGGTTCTGGGAACCTGTTCAAAGGAGACCATCTTCAGCATGGGAAAAGTTTATGCATCAAGATGTTCACTAGTTTCTGCTCATTCGTGCATTCAGCCTACGCTTAGTGGTCACAAGCTCAGAACTGAGCACTGTGCTAGGTCAAGGATTCAGAGGTGAGTGAGACACTGACCTTGTCTTCCAGGAGTAGGGTCAGGAAGGTGTGATGGCCAGAAAGAGGGGAATGGGGTCAGAGGACAGATGGCAAAGAGGAATGGAACAGCATAGCAAAGGCTGTGATTAGTGTAAATACAAGAGAGCATTAAGGGCAAACTAGTGGATGGCACCTGAGCCTGGACAGATGGGGAGGAAGTCAGGGAAGCTTCCTGGAGGAGGTGCCCTTTAAGCTAGGACCGGAAGGATTAGAAGTTATCCAGGCAGAGGAGGCAGTGGAGGGGAAAGGGAGGTCCGTGAAAAAGAAACAGCAATGTGTAGAAGTGAGGAAGTGAGAGAGAGCTTAGAAAGCATGTGGAACTGTAGGTCCTCCACAGGGGTGGGTGGAGTGTGGATGGGGAGTGATGAGAGGTGAGGCTGGGGTTAAGCCAGAACCAGATCACCAGGACCCACAGTCTAGGCTAAGGGGTTTGGACTTCATCTTGAAGCCGTGGGGAGCCCTTTTCAGGGCCTTCCCTTCAAAAAGTGGTGCAGCCAGATTTTTATTTGAGAAATACTCCAGCCTGGACATGGAGAGGGAGGCAGTGTTGGCAGTGGGTTGGGAGGAGTAGGTGATGAGTGGCTGTCGAGGTAGGGTGGGCAGGACTGGGGGACTAGCAAAGGAGATGAAGGCTACTAGTCTGATTGGCGTTAAGGAGCCCAGAAGGCAGGCAGGCAGCCTCAGGAGAGTTCTGGGATTCCCCCGGAGGGCATGAATGCTGTGGAACAGGGAGAGAGCCAGGGAGGAGAGCCAGGGCCCAGCACCAAGGACACAGCTTGGGGAGGGCAGGGGGCTGAGTGAGCAGAGGAGGAAATGGAGGGTGGGGCAGGTGGCTCTTCCCAGAAGTCTGACTGTAAAAGGAAAGAGACAGGACGGGAACTGAAGAGGTTGAGGGATTGGGACTGATGGAGGCGTGTGTGTTTCTTTTACATAGGGAGACTTGAGCTTGGTTGAACAAGGGCTGGAGAGCAGCCGTGGAGAAGGCATTGCGCAGGCTGCTCAGATACAACTGGAAAAGGCCCCAGTGTCCAGTGAAGTAAACTTTTTATGAAGATTCTGTGTCACATGGAAAGATCTTACACGAAAACCTTCATTGGAAAAAGCAAGATCTAAAATTTATGGGCACTGTGATTACAGGTCTAGTGATGAAAACATGCACCAGAGGACTGAAAGGAAGAAGTATCTGTGCAATAGGCTATGGGAGGGTTTTTTTCCTTTATTTTTCCTTCCACTTGTCTCTAATGTGATTTTATTGCTTCTTTTAATGAAGGAAAAATACAGAGCCATTTAGAAAGAGCAAGCAGTTTTAAGCCTTTCTAGTGACTGCAAGGTGAAGTCCACCTCTCTCAGTCCTGCCTACAAAGCCTACAAAATCATTTCACACACTCACACCAGACCCAACTTTCCCCTTCTGGAAACGAGACTGCACAGCCGGCAGGCAAAGGTGGTTCTCCTAGCATTGCTGGAAAAAGCAGATGGAGATAAGCCACCCCAGTGTTGGTCCGTGGAGAGGATGATGAATGAGTAATGCATCCCCATGCAATGGAGAGTAGCCTGGCCGTTGAAAAGGATGAGGTTGGTGGATACGTGCTCTCTGGAAAAGAGGGCCTAAGGGACTCAGTGGAAGAGGAAGTAACAGAACTGTGCATAGAGGCCGACCTCACTCCTGTGAGGGGAAGGCTCCCGTACCCGTGACCTGTGCATCTGTGTTCTTTTATAAAATGTACACAGATGTGTACATCTCTGTTCTTTTATAAAGATGTAGGAGGAAATCTGGAACAGCTTTACCCAATAGAAATATAGTGTGAGCCAGGAATATAAATTAAATTTTTCTAATAATAGTAGCCATGTTAAGAGAGTGGAAAGAACTGAAGTTTTAATAATTTAATCCAACATATCCTTTCATTATGTAATCAATATAAACATTATGGAGCTATTTTACAGTTGCTCTTGGAAACGAGACTGCCCCCTGAAGGGATAGCAGGGGGTAGGTGGGCAAGGGCAGGAGACGCTGGAGCAGAGCCTTCTCTGCCATCCCATGCTCTTAGCCAGTCCCTCCATCCAGGGCAGCCAGGCAGAGCCATCCCCAGGTGGTCCAGGTGGGCTCTAGCCATCAGTCCTGGGAGGGTTCTGACGCCTAGGCCTTCAACGAGCACCCACCAGGCCCTGCCAATCCCACCTCCCACGCCCCAGCCTGGGAACCCTAGCCCACAGGGCATCTGCCTGGCCCACTGTTCCCAGTTCCTCGCTCAGATTTAAAAGGACCCCCCAGCCAGCTCCCACCTGCAGGAGGCCGTCTCTCAAGGCCGCTTCACACTGGCTCCTGAACCCTCCTTGCATTCGGGTGGTTAAAGGTCAGTTGTTCGTTCCTGAGTGGGAATGCCTTTGCAGGCCTGGACGGCCACTCCCAGTGGGAAGAGAGAGCTCTGTTTCAGTGGAACATGCGCCCCAGTCTGTTCTCTGCTCACCATGGGGTCAGAGTCAGGGGCAGCAGGAGAGTCACCAGACTCTTCACAGGCTACGAGCTCTCCCAGGGTGCTGTCTTCCCCCACCGCCACATTCATGCCCCGGACCGTCTATACCCCACGGCGATGCCTCTCCAGCCACTTTCCCCCAAGGATCTCTAGGGCTCAGCTCGTACTCAGCGGGTCAGCCTTGGTGCCTCCTCCTCAACTGTTTTGGCTACCAGACTGGACTTCTCTCAGGACAGTTGTCATGCCCCATCTTTCCCCCAGACCCTAGCAGCGTCCCCACTCACCTGGGTCCTTCCCTGAAAGCCATGTCAAGGAGCAGGTGGGACAGCCTTCCAAGAACTGCCTCAGCCGAGAGCCAGGGAAGAAATGACCTGGTGACTGGAACAAAGCTGTTCCAGGCCATGTGTCAGAAACCACGCCCCCAGGACCAAGTGGGACTGCCCGGAGGACCCCCCACCCTGGGGCCAATCACCTGCAAGAGGGTGGATCTGAGTACGGTGGCTCTGGTTGGCCAGAGGGACCGAGCCATGTTGTCCCAAGGCTTTTTCCTCCCCTGGGTGGGTGGGTGGGGGGGGCGGGTGGCGCAGGTCCTACTGCCCCTCTTTAGGTCCTCTGTGGTGTTTGCCACCGAGCAAGAACCCTGATCTGCAGAGTTCCAGCTACAACTCAAGGGTATCTGATTGGGACTTTGCACAGTTCACCTCCAAGAGCCCTTGACCTTGACCTCTTCAGTAAAACAGTGTGTGCATACCAGTCAGCCAGGATAGGGAAAGAGCAACACAAGACTGTAAGGTGGAAAGGTTCTGAAAAAGTTTACACCAGGCATGTTTTTTTCAAGTGCAGAATATGATTCATCAGAACTCAATCTCATAGATCATGACCAAGATTTTAAAACTATGAACATGAACTGAAAATTGTCAGAATGTATTATACATCGGGGTAGGTATTATTCTGTTTTGCTTCAGTTACATACATCTCAGTACATATGAGGGTGGGGAACAAACTGTCGGTCACAATCAAAAGTTTTGCAAAATTCTGTGTAAGGCATGAACATCAGGAGCGAATATATGTTGAAGGAAGCTCCCTTCAGACTGAGGCCTTCCATCCAGAGTGAAGAGACAGCAGGGGTGTGTTTACCTGTCAGCCCGCCCTGCGGATCCACCCTATCCTCTTTCAGGAGTTTCGGCTCCCTCCCCCACCTCACATGCGAGTACAGACTCCGGCTGGGCCTGGCTTTGTCCTCCAGAAAGCAAAAGGTCGAGGGAAGCTGCACGGGCCACAGTGGCCCGCTCCCCTGCCCTGGAGGGGGTGGGCAACACGGGGGTCTTCCTGGGGAACCCTCCCCACTCCCCCTCAGCCCAGGGTCCCATGCTGGCCCCTGTCCGGCTAGCCATTCTTGAGCTTCTGAAGACCAGACTCCCCAAGTCGTAGCTCCGTCCTGGGGGTGGTCAACTAGTCAGTTGTTTCTCCTCTTCCTCCAGGAAGTAGTTACATCTTCAAGGTTTTCTGCAGTTGTCATCAAGATGTGGGTATTAGTTCTTAAAAGGTCCCTGCCAATCAATCTCCCTGGGCCCCTCTGTTACAGACTGAGTGCACGAGCGGCCTGTGCTTGGAAGGCCCCTTCTTTATTCGAGGCTTAGGCAATTGCCTCCTGAGGCAGAGACTCTCCTAATACTTTGCTATTCCAGCATCCAAAGAATGCTCAGCTGCCGAGTGAGGCAGTTACCCCAAGGGCGGTGCTGGGCACGGAGCCACAGCCACCTCAGGTGCGTTGTGAGGGCGGGGGGCCCTGGGCTCTGCCTCGTGTGCCAGGCACTCCTGACGAGCAGCGTCCTGTCTCCCAAGCGGCAGTGGCAGGTCGGGGAGGCGCAGAGCTGAGGGGCCCTGGACCCCTGCACTCCCAAGGAATACCCGTGAACAGGTGGGATCTGAACCGGGGCTGAGTGTGCCCTCGAATGACGCAGCAAAGCGTGGAGGATACGCTGACCAGTTAAGGTGGCCGTCCCCCACCAGCCCAGGGACCCACCCTCTCCTTGCAGGTGAAAAGTAGCTCTTCAGGATCACAGAAAGGCATCCCCCAGGGGAGAAAGGCACAGAGGGAATGGATTTTACAGATTTATTTTTAAAAAACAAAAAAGGTTAAAAAAGTCCTTCATTTCCAACCCTGCCTGGGGGTGTGAGTGGGGAATAGCACGAACTGAGAAGGGCACCCACCCTCCCCTGGGGAGAGTCCAACTCTTCCCCGGAAGCCTGCAGCGTGCAGGGCAGGTCAGAGGCTGGCCCTCGCCCTTCCTGCCCCACCTCCTCCATGGGCAGCTCACACTGCTGCCAGCAAGTTCCAGAGGCAAAGAAGTGTGGGAGCCGAGGCTGAAGGCTGCCTTCTTCACCTCAGCGGTCACTCCAGCTCTTCCGCCCTTGGATGTTCTCTGGGCCCCACCACTGGGCTCTCAGGGTGGGTGGACAGGCAAGACCAGGAGGCGCAGCTTAGCCCAGCCCACTGGCAGCTTCCTTAATGCCGTCTGTGACACAGCAGGGCAGTCGGGGCGGGGGGCGTCACAGTGCAGGAAAGGGCTGCAGAGACACCATGACAATCTGGAAAGGAAAATCTCCTGCTAACCTGCATCGCTTTCTGATCCTGCCTCTGCACCGAGGCAGCCCTTTTTCCTATTCCCCATCCCGAGGCTGAGTGGAGTCCAGGACAAAGCACTAAGTGGCTGTTTGCTACAAAACACCTGGAGATGCCAGGGGGGGCTCTCGGCCCATCAGTCAGTCCAGGCTCCCACACAGTCACACAGTCACACACACAGCGTTAAGGCGTCTGTACCAGCAGGTGTGGCCAAACCGGGCCCAGCTTCTCTCCCTCCACCTGCAAGGGTGAGGGGGGAGAACCCTTCTGGTGGCTTCAGTAACAGGCTGAAGTGGGAGAAGCTGGCAAACGGAAGAGCGAGCTGGGCCCCGAGAAAGAAGAGGAGGAAGGCAGGTGAGGGCTTCCGAGGCCTCTCTCCAGGCCCAATGGCTGCCCTGGGAAGTGACCCAACTCAGGTTGGGAGCCCTGACCACATACCCCCTGGAAAATGGGGGACAGAAAGAGGGAAGAGAAGCGGGGCTAGAGTCGTGGGACTTTGGAGGAAGCCAGTGCTATCAATATTTACAAGCATAAAGCCCCATCTTCTGTGCCACCTACCTCTCTGCCCCTCCCACAGAAAGAAAGGCCCCTGAGAGCCACCAAGGAGGTCCCGAGACCTCCTCCCCAGCCACGCCCCACAGCGGGGGCCCTTCCCTTGACCGGCCCTGCTCTGGGCCCCCAGGAGTGTCCGCCGGCTCTGCTCAGTCGGGAGGAGGAGCCCGGGCGCCCGGCCAGCCCTAGGAGTCCTTGAGCATGCTGATGCGTGCGTAGATCTTGAGGGCGGGCCCCAGCTTGATGTTCATGGCACTCATCAGGTGGTCCTCCTTGAGCAGCAGCAGAGCTTGCCCGTCGATCTCCTGGGCACGGAACTCCTCTGCGATTTCCTGGCAGCCTGAGGGGATGTGATCAAAGACAGCGTCAACCAGGGCTACAAGCGGTTACTGCCCTTCAGAAGCCCCATTTCACTTGACCCTCACAACCAGCCCTTGAGGGAGCTGAAGCTGTTCTCATTTTACAGCTTGAGAGGCTGAGTGGCCTACCCAGGGCAGCCAGACTCCACCATGGCCTCCTTGTTCACACGTGTCCTTGTTCACCCAGCACCCCCCTCCATGGTCAGGGCTACCCTGGGGAAGCGGCAGCATGGGATTTCCGAGGCTGGATCATAAAGGGCACAGCACTTCACCTTAGACTTTTGGATAATCTCTTTTGGAGTGAGTCAGCCACTATGTCACGAGGGCACTCAAGCAGCACTCTGGAGAGGCCCACTTGGAGAGGGACTGAGGCCTTCTGCCCAGAGTCAGCCCCCTGCTGCCCTGGGATTGTGGCTGGAAGGAGGTTCCTCCAGCTCCAGGCCTGTAGATACCTGCACCCCTGTTGCCATCATGATGGGGACCCTGAAAGATGCCCCAAGCCAGAAGTGCCCACTAAGCCACTCCCAAGAACTCTTGAGGTGTTGACTACTGTAGGCCACTAGGCTTGGGATAACGTTTCCCAGCAGTGAATAACTAATGCCGATTTTGGTACCTGGCAGAGTGGGTGTTGCCATCACCACCCCTTACCAGTGCGAGTGTGGCCTGGGATGCAATAGTGGCGGGGGGAGGTGACTTTGAGAAGAATATCTAAGGTTCCCAGGCTTCGCAGAAGCCTGATGGCCTTTGAGGAGACTGCTGGGGAGGCTTAAAGCAAAGTGAGGAAATGGTGGAAACTGGAAGAAGAGGGATCCTTGGTATGAAATGGAAAACTTGGCCATACTGTTGCTGGTGGTGACCTGTTGAGTGTGAGACTCCCACTGAACCAGCTCTCCGGCTCAGGGGGCCCCGGCAGAACCTGCAGGCGCCACCTGGCTTCCCAGCGCTGCCGTGGGAAATGCGAGGGGGAGAACTGGGAGACAGCAAAGAGCCTGGGTTTGCTGCTTCTGAAAATCCTCAGCCTCTCCAGATGGCAAATGATGCTAAAATTAAGAAATGGTTTCTAGTGCTTGTTTCAGCAGCACATAAACTAAAAAAAAAAAAAAAAAAATGGTTTCCAGGCAAAGACCAAATCCAAGACACAGTCAAAAAAACACAGTCTAAAGATGAGACAGCAGGGGTGTCTTAAATCATCTGTTAAGACTGCAGAGAGCTCTAAGGTGCGGCCTCAGAGAACTGCTGGATCAAATGCTCTTTCAGGATTTTATGGGCGTGACTCACAGAGCCTCTCTATTCAACAGTCCGGCTCCTCACACTGTTAAGGCCACAGTCCCTCAGTTTCAGATGAAGCCTAATATGGAGTAGGGTTTGTCTTGAAGACACTTTTGGATAAGATTTATTTAAAAAGCCCACAAAGAGTGAGAGACTCGTCTGGCAGAAACACTGCTCACTTGGACCACAAGGGTCAAAGGTGACAGGAAATAAAGGCAGCAGGAAGCAGGCTAAGAAAACAACTCCACCAGCCACCTCCTTCCAAGGGAGAGGAAGGATGAGTCAGGGTGGAGCCCAGAGGAGAACCACTCCAGGCTTGGAGTCCTCGTCATCAAGGAAATGCCCACACATGCCTGGTGTGGACTGGTGACTCCTGCGGCCTCCTGTGTGCTCCCTTCTTCAACAGGCACATCTACCGTGATGACCCTGTGCCCGTCCCACCATCTCCTAGGTTGGTGGAGGGAAAACGACGACCCTGCTCATTCTCAGGTGTGAAGACTGAGGGAACTCTCCTTGAGGAGCTGGACCCAGCGAATTTCATCTGGGCCTGGACCTGAGTCAGATGCTGAGATTTTACAACCTTGAGCCACTGCTGTGATGGGGTGAGAGCCGTGGGGCCTTGGGTGGGGGTGGGGGTGTTTTGCATGAGGGAGGAACTTGAATCGCTGGGGTGAACTACGCTCACTGGCCTCCAAGTAGCTCCCTCCAATAACCCCTTCAGGCCTTCATGAGGCCTTCACAATGAATGGGGTTGACCTGTGTGGTCAATAAGATCCTGCTGAAGTGACAATATGTGATTTCTGAGGCTAGATCATAAAGGCCACAGCAGGTGGCTTCCACCTTGCGCTCTTAGATCTCCTCCTGGGGGGTTAACTGGCTGCCACGTCACGAGAATGTTAGAGCAGGAGTGTTCTGAAGAGACCCACGTGGATGGTGACCGAGGCCTCTTGCCAGTGGCCATCCCCTCCCTGAGAATCACACGAGGCACAGCTCACTGAGGAAGTGAGGCACAGCTCACTGAGGATGGAGCTAACAGCCTCAGTCGAGCCTTCAGATGGCCTCAGCCTTGGCTGACACCACAGCTGCCTAAGAATGCCGGTGGTAGAACTGCCCACCCCAACCACCTGTGTGCTGACAAATGGTGGGGCTGCAGCAATAGATAACTAACACGCTGCGTTAAGCGGCAGAGCCAAGATTTGAGCCCAGTTCTGTTTAAGTCTGAAGCCCGCTCTCAGCCACCAAAGCCCACTTCAGTCTCTGAATAAACCAGCTTATGGCTGCCATTACTACCTGACCTGGCCAGTGGCTGGGTGAGACTGGCAGGAGAAACCGTGAAAAAGCTTTGGGGCCTCAACAAGCACAGCCATGCAGATGCAAGCTCTGTCTTTCAAGCTTCGTTTGTAAATCCTCGCCCTGAGACCCTGCATGCCCAGGGTCACGGGCAGTCTGTGGCTCCCTCACGTGCTTCTGCGTCTATGTGCCTCTGCCCAGGCTGCTCCCTGATGCAACCTCTCCATCAGGCACAGACCCGTGTGTCCACTGCCACTCGGCAGCCACATTCGGTGTTTTGACGTTCTCCTGGACAGCTTTCCTTCACTCCCACCCGATGCCCCTCCCAACTTGCCCTGGAGACACACAGGGTAGGTGACGTCATCATCTGCCACACAGGCCCCTCGCAGAGCCCACAGATATGTTGGCATCTGGCCACAGGACACCAGTCAGGGCTCTGTGCTAGAAGGTAAGCTCTCGTGGGCAGGAATCTCCTCACACTTATCTCTACCCCGTTCCTGAACCTGCGTCTCTCACTGAACCGCCTGGTCTCTCCTGGGGGTAGTAGGTGAGGTCTCTCACGCCCTTTCATTCTTTGCTACTCCAGGCGGGCACCGAACTCCCAGGGCCTTACCTGGCAGAGAGCGGATGAACTCGTAGACATCGTCCACGTTCCACTTGGTGGGCTCACTTGGCAGGAAGTGGTGTCCCATGCCCACCAGGTCCCGCATGTGCACGTCAGGGAGCTCCAGGTCCCGCGGGCCTTGTCGCCGGCGGGAGGTGGACGAGCTGGCTGAGATGGGGGACAAGGGTTCCTCGTAGCTTGAGTTATCTGAGCAACGGCTGGAGTCTTCCTGGCTGTGTGTTAGCTGCAGGGCAGCGGTAACTGAAAGGGGTACGGTGCCTGTTGGCTAGGAGCAGAGAGAAACAGTCTTCCTCAGGATGAGGGAGTAAACTGCCTCTACAAGAGTGCTGGGCAAAAGCAGGTATAGTCTCCCCGTTCTATCTGGTTGGCTACTATACACCTTTGAATTCTAGATCAAAAAGTATCTTTGGCAATGTCCTTTCTCTGATCCTAAGCAGAGTGAGTCCTAGTACTCGTGCACGTACCACCCTGCACTGCAATAACCTCATTATAGGTCTATTCTTTCTCGTAGATGTGGGTTTTTTAACCAGGGCTCTATGAGTTTTGGGGAATGGTCTGTGTACCACCTGAAAGAACATGTAGATTTTCTTGTGTGTGTCCATTTTTGACTATAGCTTTCATCAGATTCTTAAAGAGGTTTAAGACCAAAACAATAACAATAAACAGCAAAACATATGGTCTAAAGCATCACACTAGGCTGTGAGTTCTTGCAGCACAATTCAGAGCTTTAGTGCCTAACAGTTGCTGGCACATAGCTGGTGCTGAAACATACTTAATGAACAGAACATCCCGTTTTTGATAGAGACCTTCAAGGATTCAGTGCTTTGATGCACAGAGAAGCAAAAAGGTGGGGAGATGAAGGCTGTTAGCTTCTTCTCCCCTGGCCCTTCAGATAAGGCAGGCATAGCTACCTGGGACAGCCTATGTCTTCATGCGCAGCCCCAGAAGTCAAGGATGGAGGCAGACTGGGAGAACGGGGTGAGCAGAGGCAAGATCATGGAAGAGGGACCCTGGGTCCCTCTTGAGCATGCTGCTGCTGCTGCTGCTAAGTCGCTTCAGTCGTGTCCAACTCTGTGCAACCCCATAGATGGCAGCCCACCAGGCTCCCCCGTCCCTGGGATTCTCCAGGCAAGAACACTGGAGTGGGTTGCCATTTCCTTCTCCAATGCATGAAAGTGAAAAGTGAAAGTGAAGTCGCTCAGTCGTGCCTGACTCTTAGCGACCCCATGGACTGCAGCCTACCAGGCTCCTCCATCCATGGGATTTTCCAGGCAAGAGTACTGGAGTGGGGTGCCATTGCCTTCTCCGCTCTTGAGCATCCATGGGTCTAAATGAGAGCTCTCTGAAGGGACATGGTGAAGGCTTGACTTGACACATCAGGAGAAATGAGAATATGATGGAGCACTGACAGGCACAGCAGAAGGGACGGTGGGCGCCCAGGGCTGTGCTAGGAAGGGAAGTCGTGGAGACTTGAGAGAATGAGCTCCAGGCTCCTCCGGCCTCTCACCTGCTTCTTGGTATCCTTGCTAAGTGTCGGCAGACTGGCTTTGCTGGCCCGACGGCGGTTGTGGGTCGTGGCTCCCGCCTTCTGCAGCTTGCTCCGGTCTGAGTGGAAAAGCCCCACTCGTTTGGTGCACCCCACGTTGTACCTGCCAGAGTCAGGGGAACGAGGGAGGTCAGGGCAGTTGCAGGGTGCCCACGGGCCCCAGGAGGAGTAAGAGCAGCCAAGGGGAAAACTCTGAGTCTGTCTGCTCATTCCAATCCTAAGTCCATCACTCAGGACTGGCTGTGTGAATCTGGGCAAGTCACTCAGCCCCTGAGACTCTGTTTTCCCATCTGGAGTTGGGGATGACACCACTCACTTTCTGTAACTGGTCTGGCAGGCACAACTGCCTGGGTCACGGGAAGAACTCAGGGCCGCCCTATTCTACTCCACACGTTACCTGTGCCAAGAAGCTAGTGTCCCCTGTTCTGATGGGGACAGCTTGGCAAAGCATCACAAAGGTGCCGGGAGGATCTCCAGCATAGCCCGAAGGGAAGGAGGGCTGGGGACAGCCCTACTCTAACTGGTCCACAGGGGCCCTCTGCCTGGGGGCCTAGAGTCCCTTCTTTTGGGAGCTCAGGCCCCTTCCACCCTGGCACAAAGACCACACAGCACTTAAGAGTCAGAGGTCTAGATCCCCAGCTCGAAGACTTTAGGCACAGGTACTTCTTGTGCCTCAGTTTCCTATCATGTATAAAGGGCCTGACACCAATACCTGTCTCACAGGGTTACTCTGAAGACGAGATGACACCAAGTGTACCAATGCTCAGCATAGAGACCTGCTCATGGCAGGCCCTCAATAAACACTGCTGTCTACTGTGACCATCTGTCTTCTGAGTCGGGTGAGAGCTCACCAAGGAGATGTAGTCAGTACAGTGGCTCAGGGCAACATTTCCACTGGGGGCTTAGGTAAACCCTATGGAGATGGGAGCTGCCAAAGCCAGGTGCCAGGGGTGCCCAGGAGGGCCAGACAAACTAAATGCCTCTTCCTTCCCATGTGGGCTTAATGCTGCTTGCCTGGACCTGCTCATGGAGTTTTCGGGTGAACAAGTGACAGGACAATGCCTCCAGGCAGGAGCTGGGCACCAAGGTGCAACCCTGAGAGGAGGGGAGGGGCTGGGCACAGCAGCGGAGTGAGGGCGCTTACCTTTTTGCACAAGCCATGGAACAGAAGCGCTTGGAACGCTTGAACTTGTAGGCGAAGTCTACCCGGCCACAGAGCTCGCACTTGAGTTTGAGGGGAGTACCCTCCTCTTTGGATTCTGAAAGCATGAAAGTTGGTAAGTGCGGACAGTGAGTGGTCCCCATAGGACTGTCCACAGCCTGCCCTGGGGCCTCTTCACACTCTGCCCAGCCTATTCCTCATACCCACAGCCGTGCCCTGCAGCAGCTGCCTGGACAGTGCCAACCCACTTTTGCCGCTGTTTTATGACTTCGTTCCCTGGACACCTGATAATTTCTTCTTTTAGGGGCTAGGAGACAAAACACGGTGGGGAAGAGCTAGCGCCCCCTCTTTATGACCCTAGAAGAAAGCAGGCAACCCTCTAGAGGGAAGGTGCTAATGCTGTCCCCGCTGGTTTGCAATCACTCTACCCTTCCTGGGGGGTGTCCGGCTGGCTGCCAGCCTGGGTATCAGAGCCCAGGAGATGGTCGCCACGCAGGCACCACATCCGCCTCCATTTAGCGGGAGCTCCTGTGGCAGGTGCAGCCCTCACTGGCTCCACTGTGCCTCTGCGCTGGCCCCGCTCCTGAGTGCAGGCCCCTGAAGCAGTGGAGGAAGGGCACAGCTTGCCTGGGGCCATGCCGGCTGGCCTACAGCTCAGCAGTAACTCCTGGGGGTCCTGGGGCTGGAGAGGAGGAGGACACACGTTTCCCCGGGGAAAGGGGCTCCTATCCGCTTTCGAGGGACAGGGCTGAGTGCGCACTGGGGGAAACGTTTGGTCGACCGCCACGTTCACACAATTTCTGGCTCCGAGACCCTCCGTGGACACCAGGAAAGGACCCTCCGGCCTTGCTGATGTCCCGCTCCGCCCCGCCCGAAGCCCCAGCATCCGGGGTCTGGTACAGTACCTTGCAGATAGGGCTCCTCCATCTCTGAGTCAGTGGTGGTGGTATGGTCCTGCTGCGGAAGTTTCTCAGGCAAGAACCCCTGTGCATACTTCTTCTTGAGATTCCCCACCAGCAGGGACGAGCGTCCCACCTAGAGGACAAGGCGACAGGAGGCCGTGAGGGTCAGGTGGGCAGGCTCACTTGCTCTCAGCCTCATCACAATCACAAGTATAAAGCACCCTGGCGCAGAGGCCAGCCCCCCTACCACCATCCAGGCACACCTGCTCAAGGCCTGTTTTGCTGTTTAGCTCATGAGGCAAGATGCCACTGGCCACCAAAGGATGGGCATGAAAATGGCTTCAGCCCAGGACTGATGGATGGTTTAGAGGGTCAGAATATCTCCTCTTCCCAGTTGTCTAAGGCGCACAGGTGGAGACACAGGTCAGGTTCCGGCATGGCTGGAACCAGGGCCAGGCCCCAGCCCTCACATATCTTGGGGCAGGAACACGGCTGAGGCTGCATGTGAGTGTATGGGTGATACAAGAGTCCCGGCCACCATTCCTGGATCCCTTACTGCTCTCTCCCTTACCACTGCCCTACCCGAGTCAAGAGGGACAGGCAGCCACAGAGGAGAAGAGGAACAGGGGGACGTGGGGCCACACTGAAAGGCCAATCCTGGACAGCTCAGTCACGCTTTGGTTTACTCCCTTTGTTGCCTTTTGTTCAGGCAGTCTGGTGGCCAGACCTCTAGCGGGGAGAGTGTGGGCTGCTACCCCGTCTGCAGCTACACGGTCAGGTCAGCCAGGTTCTGGTGTTTCTCTAGGAGGCCCAAGGGAGGACTGAGTCTAATGAGAGAGGGGATGTGAAAGGCTAAAGTTCCTTGTAGATAAGGGGCCACAGGCCTTGACGGACCTCCAGAGGGAAAGCAGATGAGAACCAGCCCGGGCATTTTTGTCTTCTGGCATTTCAGAAGGGCAGTCCACCCATCTCAGTTAATCAAGCTTCAGAGGCTTTGACTGACTGTTCAAACCACTCATGGATCCAAAGAAAGCTCAAAAGACAGATGGCATCCCATGAAGATGCTGTGTCTCTACCAGTTAATTTTATCATGAGAGAGGCTGGAGTGCACTTGGCTCTGGGCCCCTCTCACCTATGGAGCAGGCAACCTGTCTCACCAAATTACACCTGCACTATCAGGGCTGGGTGCTGTGTTTAATGAGCCATTTTCCTGCTTCTTCTGTATTTCCCTGCGGTATAATGCTTAACTTGAGACACTTGATGAAATGCCCCTTCTGAAGTGCCCCTTACTCTCACTCACTCCTCTTTCAAGGCTCTGTCCCCAGAAAAGAAGTTTCAGGCTAGAACTCTGTTCACTTATCTTCCACTCAGATAGATCTTGAGGATTCTCTTCTATACAGGTTCCGTTTGCTCTCTAATTGGCTAAAGTGTTGCCATTTGGGAGTTGTGGCATTCAAACCTGAACAAGGTCTCATTTCCCAAAGTCCATTATTCTGCACCCAACACCCCAATGTGAACTCCCTTCTAACCAAGGGGTTCCCACTTCACCAGGTGGGGACACAGCTGAGTCTGTGTGGAAACTTCTAACTGAAGGGGTCATGCCAATTATTCTTAATTACTGAACCCTTCTGGATCTTAGGAAGACACTCAATCCTACAAAGAAAATGACTCTGACATTCCTTTGGGGGGAAATGAGCAAGGAAAGAGCAAATTTTTTTTTTCACATTTTTAGAAATTTTACATGGAAATGTAAAAATATTCTAATACACATCCAAAGTATACTTATTTAAAAAAAAAAAAAAAAAGAGGGGAAAAGAAGTAGTCCGTACCGGGAAAGGCTCCGCCCCCTCCTGGATCACAAACCCTTCGATAACATGCGTCAGGATTTGGGGTTTCACAATGGCCTGTGGTGGTTTATTCTCACCATTCTGGGGGGCAGTGCCGGTGATGCTGGAGGCAGAGTTTCCGTTCCCTGAGGTCATGCCGGGGCTGCTGAGGTCGGTCAGTGCATGAACAATGCCCTGCCCTGTCTCTGTGCAAGGAAAGCAGGAGAGCACAAGCAGATGAGGTCAGAGCCAGGTGGAGGCCGGCAGGAGAGCAGGGACTCCACCTTGCCCACTAATGCACACCAGGCAGTCCCCTCCCTCAGTGACCCATTCAAAGTGGTACAGTTTCCGTGGACACACCACCACGTGAGTCTAGCCCATCCTACAACAATGAAGCTAAACCACCAGCCATGTTTCTTATACTTATCCTGTGCTAAGAATAGTTCGACTAGGTTAAACAGACAAGGATTCTGCCTTTTGGAGGAGTGAAGACCTTGGTCAATATTGATCTGGACAAACAAGTTAACGTTCAGGTCAAGGGAGAAAAGTGTATTCAAGGTACCATCTAAAACCAGGATGAAAAAAGCTGAACTAGGTAGAGGGCTTGGGGCTTGATGGGTTTGGGGGAAGACAGATTAAAGGAACCTTCTATGAGGTTCCTCGGGCAAGGGTCCAATTTTAAGCATGCTGTGAAATGTCAAAGTACTGAACCTCAAGTAAACATTTTAATATAGATCTGCCTATGCAAAGACTGGCTGTTTGGGATCACTGCATTAAGATATGTGTGTGTTCTATGTCTCCGCCAAGGAAGCCACCAGGCAAAGATGAGGTTATCTACGCTGTTTCTGCAGGTCCTGTGCTTCGAATCAAGCCTCTTATCCAGTTCTCAGCTTCATACTCAATCTGATCCTTGGCCAGCCACAGAGTCCTTCCCTCCAGGGACAGCGTTGCCCAAGTTCTCCCCATAGGCCTGCCAGCCTTCCTCTGAAAGGCCCGACAGAGAGCTCCAAAGAGTGTGAGGGGAGCATCCATGGCGCCGCATGAGGAACCTCCTCGTCTCCACTTCAAACAGTACCTCTCATGAGCTGCTTCAATGTGTGAGAAACAACTTTTATCTCCTCACTTTTGTAACTCTCTTCCCACCCCTTCCCAGGGCCATTCTCTACCACCACCAACTGTGTGAGCTGAGGCTGCTTTTAAACTGGAACTTCCTAAAAAAGAAAAAAGAGAAAGAAAGAAAAAAAGAAAGAAAAAGCCATTTCTTTATGCAACAAGCCTACTGCCAGTAAGCATAACTCAGTGTGTATATGTGTACACACTTTGGAAAATGATTTCAGTATAATTATTAAAGCAATTTTTGCACAAAATTTATAGGAAGATGCTCTTATTTCATGTTAAAGATCCAAAATCCCACCACAGAGGAGGAATTTACAATGTCTAATTATATAGGACAGAGAAATCAAAGTAAACTCATTTTAGGAAAGGTTTATAACTGGCTTTCTTACTAGCAGTCCTGGAGTACAATAAACCAGGATAAATCTTTCTTGTTAAAAAAAAGTTAACCATGACATACATCTTCAGTACTCAGACTTCTATAATTCAACTGTAATGAACTTCAGAGCTGAGCAGGAGTTACCTGAGAGACGTGATTAATGAGATTTTAAAATAATTCTTTGGAGACACAGTCATACCAGCAAGAAAAATTCCTTTCAATGTTTATACTCTCCTTTGAAAAAAAATTTTGGGACAGTTTTGACTTTTCTATAGGGATGGAAATTTTCTACTTTGGAATCAGTGTTTCTAAATTGTAAAGGTGTTTGGGAAGTGAAAAAAAAATCTTTCCTTAACAATCCAAGTTGGGGGATTGAGGAGGACTGAGTTAACTCTAGGAGGACTGAGTTAACTCTAGGAGGACTGAGTTAACTATGCAATCAATTAAGTTTCTTTGCTTTAAAATTTTAAATACATGAAAAAAAATCTGTATTTTAAAAAATGAGTAAATGTTAAGATAGAAAGCTTAGTATTTAAATTAAAATCCTATTTTTAAATGAGTTATTTCCTTCTAATTAGAGCCTAGATAAATATTCCCTAGGTTCTAGCCCTTACCAATGCCTGACCTTTTCTCTGTAACAGCCCCACTTAGTGATTTTCTGGCATTTGCTTGAACACCTCTAATGACAAAGGAACTCACTACCTCTGAAGTAGTTTGTCCCCAACTTGGACAGTTCAAGAAGTTCTTCCTTACAATGAGCCAAAAATCCATCTGTTAATTTCTGTCTACTTATCTTGGTCTATTCCTTAGGACCACACAGAACATGGCTAGTTGTATGTGCACAACGGGTAAACACACAGCCTTAGACTTGGCGTAGAGACTGGTCTCTATCACTCAAGGATTAGCGGCACGTCCTTATCTGTCTCTGAGCCTTGGTTTCTCCAGCTGGAAAATACAGACGATAAGACGACACTCTATCGCCCTGCTATGAGGGCTAAGTGAGACGATGAATAGCAGTGCGGTGTGAGCACACTGGGAAACACTCAAGAAACGCCCTTGGTGTCATGAAGGATGGCACTCGTGACCCCAGCACATTATTTTCTCCTCCAGGCCACACTCCCTCTGCTCCTTCAGCTTCTTCTTATCTAAAAGGCTGCAGGTTCATCACCCTCTGTCATCTTTGTCGGCATCTTTTAAGGTCAGGTAGTCAGCCCTAACGTATCATGTCAAGTATTGATCTGAGAGATCCAGTCTGTAAGAATTTCGTTTTGGAGAGCACGGATGGGCAACGAGTGGCTCCCTTGTTTTAGGTCACAGCACTGCTGGGGCTTCCCTGGAGGCTCAGACGGTAAAGCGTCTGCCTACAATGCGGGAGACCTGGGTTCAATCCCTGGGTCAGGAAGATCCCCTGGAGAAGGAAATAGCAACCCACTCCAGTACTCTTGCCTGGACAATTCCATGGATGGAGGAGCCTGGTGGGCTACCGTCCATGGGGTCACAAAGAGTCAGACACGACTGAGCAACTTCACTTCACAGCACTTCTATGGAATTGATCCATTTTCCTCTACATTCTGGGATCATGCCCACCTGCCCCTTTTCACTGATATTTATCACCAAATGGGTGCTGATACCTTATCTCCCTGAGATTTCTCCAACCTTGTTGGACTCTTCTTCTTGGCTCCTCTACCCTACTGATTAATGTACACTGCAAAGAGATGGTGGCTCCTGAGGGCAGATTCTTTCCTCATGCCAAATACAGTAGCCAACAGAGACATTCACCAGCCCATGGGCTACAGGGCCAATGCTTAACTCTGGGAGGAAAAAGACCTGTTTTGAATTTAAGTTCTAAAATAAGGGGATCTCATTAAGCAAGAGAATAAACTAATAAGCCCTTTCACTAAATCCTTAGAACGATCACTCTCCGTTATAACTTTGGCTGGTTGCAGGACAGAGTTCCAGGGCCGGGCAGGAGAGTGCTTTACAACTTGCACAGAGATTTGCAACGATTCTGTTTTGCAGTCATCTTGCAGGCAAACCCTCATCATCTGCTCTAGTAACAAAGGAGAGTTTGGGCTATTTCTAGAATGACCATACACAATCTCACCCCCCGCCAAGCTCAGCACACTGAGATTAATTTAATCTGCTTCCCGCTCTCCCAGACTGCTCTGCGGCCTGCTTAAGGGAAAGCAGCTTAAACGTGCAACAACCTGCCCTGCTGGCCCTGAGGCCAGATGAGAGAGAGACAAAGAAGTCCTCTATCTTCAGAATTCTTCCTTACTCAGCTCCCTTGACCAGTCCCGAGGCTCTAAGTGCTGCTGGGATTCCCACAGGTCTCAAATGCCTCTATACAGAGTGAGGTACCTGGATCTGCAAGGCAGAGGCCAGGACACCCTGAGAAGGAGAAGCTGCAGGAAGGAAATAAAACCAAGCTCCAGTGGGGGCGGGGAAAGGGAGAGGTAGAATCTAGCATTTGATTGAAGCTGACCACAAAGGGCCAAGTATTCTGATGAGAATGAACAAAGCAATGTGTTCTGGGGGCGTCGTTACATAACACAGGCCTCAACCTGTAGGCTGCGCCTCAATCTGCTCTCAGGCTCTGGCAGAAACAGTCCTTATAGGGACTGGATTAAAACAGGAAGGGCGAATCCCCTCCCCACTCCCTGGGCCCCATTTGTGAAATTATCTGCTCAGGGCCAGTCTTCTCCACTAGGCAAAGCAGGGGCCCTATTTAGGCAGGGCTCTCCCGGTCTTGTCTGTATCTTCAGGGCTAACCCAGTGACCAACACATTTAATAGGTGCTGAACCACAGCGTGTGGAAACTGTGGTCTCCATCTTCATGGCTGACCACAGTACTGTTCTCCCTAGTCTTCCAACAGCAACCACCAGTTGAGATTGGCAAGTCACTTTCTGAGGCGGTAATGACTGAGACAGAGCAGCTGGGCTGGTGCCTGTCTACAAGAATGGCATTTCTGGCTACCTGGCTCTGAAAAGAATAAGAGCTACTTCTCAGCCCATTTCTTCCTGTTAGAGTGGGGATTTCCTCAGTGGATGGGAAATTTAGCATTAAATCAGCTCCAAAGACTGCAATTCTGGGTTCCCTGGCCCGCTTTGAAACACTGATGCTGGCTCCAGGCATTTGGAAAGGCATGATGACCTCCAGAAGCAGAGGCCAGAGGCGCCTAAAGAAACAGCCTTGCCCCCAGGGCCAGGAGGTAGGTGTCCAGAGAGGCTGAGCTCTCCTGCCCCGGAAGATAGAGGTCAGGCTGGCCCTAGCTCGGTTCCATCTGGGCCACTTTGGAACCAGTTATGGTGCTCTTTTGGAGAAGGGAATGGCACCCCATTATAGTACTCTTGCCTGGAAAATCCCATGGATGGAGGAGCCTGGTAGGCTGCAGTCCATGGGGTCACGAAGAGTTAGACACGACTAAGTGACTTCACTTTCACTTTTCACTTTCATGCATTGGAGAAGGAAATGGCAACCCACTCCAGTGTTCTTGCCTGGAGAATCCCAGGGACGGGGGAGCCGGGTGGGCTGCCGTCTATGGGGTCGCACAGAGTCGGACACGACTGAAGCGACTTAGCAGCAGCAGCAGCAGCAGCAGATGGTGCTCTTTATAAGCACAGATGTGGCAAAAATCATCAGTTACGCTAAAATACGGTTCAGTACTAACATTTATTGTGGGTGTTTCAGATGACCTGACCAAGTCTTTCTATTTGCCCCGAAAATAAGCAGCCTTGAAGACCTGACTTCAGAGAAGATGAAAAGCAAGCAGGGCCTCTCCCTGTACCCCTCAGCTTGACCAGTGGCCATTTCCACTTTCTACAGACATGAGGAGAAAGAAGTATTTTAATTTCCAAGACTTCTAACTACCCATGCCTGGCAGCAGCACGAGTAAGACAAAGCTAATGAAGTTAATAGAGGATTCAAGGAGGCAGAGTAGGTGATAACATGGATCATTTCCTGCAGCAAATTCCGCTCGACAAATGGCAAAACAAGGTCGCTTACACAACACAGAGCGTTCTCTCCAGGCCCCTGGCTGTGAAGTCCTGCTCACTGGGCCTCAGCTTGGCAGGCCAGTCCCATGGGCAGGAGGGGTGACAGCAGGGCTCCTCGACAACTGCCTGCTCTACGGAGACCCTGAGTGGAGCGCCTGCAAAGGGACACCCAGGGAAGCCACATCCCAGGCGGAGAGCAGCTGATGCAGACCAGGCACACCTGGCGCTAACATGGGGAGACAAGCTGAGGGCCCAGTGAGCCCTCAGCAAAGGCTGTGGCCACCCTCTACAATCTCATTATAGCTGGGCCCCTGAAGACATTAGTGCCGCTCCGAAAGTGAGGGAGGTACAAAATCTCGTTAAGTACCAATCTGCCGGTGGGGAGAGGGGGAAGGAGGGAGAGAGAGGGAAAGAGGAATCGTGGCTCCATCCTGGGACCCTGACAGAGTAGTCAATTAAAGAGACTCATTTGGTTAACAACCTGCTTTAAAATGCAAATATACACTTGCAGTCATTCACACCTGGCTGTGAATCATTTAGAGAAGCAGAGTGCTTTCCTCCCCATTTAGGGACAGAAGGTCTGGGGTGAGGCATGATGAAGAGTGGATATTTTGGATCAGGGGCACTAGTCCTCTGTGGACTGGGGTTAGGAGGGTCCTGGGTCTAACATCTTAATTTTCCAGAGGAGAAAAAGGGTGCGTAATTAAGTCTTCATTTCAGAATGAAGGCAAGAGTGTGTGCCACCTAAATGAAGACACTACGTTCCAAAATGGGCTTCCCTGGTGGCTCAGGGGCAAAGAAAACCACCAGCCAATGCAGGAGACCCGGTTTGATCCCTGGGGTGGGAAGATCCCCTGGAGAAGAAAATGGCATCCTGCTCCAGTATTCTTGCCTGGGAAATCCCATGGACAGAGGAGCCTGGTGGGCTACAATCCTTGGGGTTGCAAAAAGTCGGATGTGATTTAGCAAATAACCACCACCACCCACTAAACCATCCATAAAAGGAGCTCTTAGAGGTGGGGAAATTGTACTTTGCTTCCCACCCTGGATTCCCCCGAGAACCTAGAGGGTAGGAGGCACCAAGGCCAAATGTTTGTAGCTTGTGGAATTCTGCTAAGGACCGAGATGTCAGACACACAAAAGGCTGTGGCCTTTTCTCACAGGTGCCGTCACCATCCTGCCCTCAGAGCACCTTTGCTCTTGGGAGCCTCTCCTGAGAAGGGAAGAAAGGACTGTGACAGGAAGATCCTTTTGGCCCATTCTGCTGACCTGTGTCTGCGGAGAGCTGGCTGGCACAATGCCAGGGAAGCTGGGCCAGGTGGCCTCAGACGGGCCTCCATGTCACTGCGGAGTGACCTTGTTAAGTCTGGGTTAAGAGGATTCGAGAGCAGACGGGCTTCCTGGATCTTAAGCATCAAGTCTGGTAGGAGGGATCCTCCTCCTCCCTTGCGGCCATTACCATACAGCTGACTTTCAGCCTGTCTCTTTGGACACAGGCAGAGCGCACAGCCCTCTGACTCACCCACAGGCCCCAGCCACAGTGGACATAAGCTGAATTGTAAACAGCTGAATGTTTTCCAAGGGGCCACCCCCAGCTCTGGAGGAAGGAATCAATGGAGCGAACTGCCAGCAGCCCCCGCACGGTTCGGGCCGGGACTCAGGGGGGATTTCCACACAGCTGCAGCACTGCGGCCCGGCTCAGGCCAAGGAGCACCGTGCGATGACTACCTCCAGCTGCAGGGAGCCAGGCAGAGTTCTCAACAAGAGCTCCACTTACTGGAGCCAGTCCTCCGGTCTCCAGTGCCCAGGGAGGGCTCCCAGATACCCTGATGTCAGAGTTCTCTAACAGATGCTGCGATTTCACAAGGCAAAAGGTGTGGAACGGACATGAGAGGCCCTCTGTCCAGAGTCCAGAAACACTGAAGATGACAGGAAAAAATGGCAGAGTGGAAAGGGCACCGGCTCTGGGGAGACCTGGGTTCACACTCTGGTTCCATCTTTGATCACCTGGGCAGCTTCAAGCACTTGGTACCTGCTCTGTGTCTGTGTCTCCATCTATATAAATGACCATCATGCTGCCTGTCTTGCAGGTTGACAGTGAATAGCAGAGTTTATACATGTAAATTGCTTGGCACTGATTACATCTGGAAGCTGTGTTACACGGCAGTTAAGACTTGGGATCAGAAAGACCCTAAACTTAAATCTTAGATTATCCCAGGCAAGTTACTGAAGGCCTCAGTTTCCTCATCTGTAAAATGGGATGCTTATCTTTGTCTCATATGGCTGTGGCAAGGGTTAAATGTGATACTGCAGTTACAGTGCAGTGCAAGATGCCTGACTTGCCATTGGAGAGCTCCCATCACTGAGACTCAAGAGACCAGGAAGCCGCCCCAGGCTCAGTGCACTGGGCCTGGCCTCTTGCGGCTGCAGAGCATAGCTATTCTTTCACTGGCCCAAACTCAGGTATCACTTATGTTCCTCAGATGTGCTGGCCTACTCAGCATCCTGTCCTGGCACTCCTGAGTTCAGGCTTTAGGAAGAAATCATACTTCCGCTTTGACAATGAACTGCAACACGAGGGAAATATACCTGCCGTTGAGGGCAGATCACACATCTCAATTCATCTTCAACAGTCATTAATCCAACGGACACAAGAAGTGCCAGATTCCCTTCCTATGCATTTATTTCATAAATAGTCTCAGGTATCAAAGGAACCCTAGAAACAAGCAAAGAATTTAAGAGCCAAAAAAGAACCACTTTTTCCCAGTGGTTCTTACAACGCCAGGAGGTGGTTTAGCCTGTGAAAAGAAATTACTTTAAAAAGCTGAAGATAAAATCATGGAAGATGGATTTGCAACAGTTAAAAAAACCACAAATGTTTAGAAAATTCTCTATTTTCAGGCTGATAACAAGGAAAGGCCACCATGTTGCTGGATATGACTCTTTTGTTTACCAACTGCAGAAGCAACAATATTCTTAGAGAAATGGGTGAGAGTGAGAGAGAGAGAGAGAGAGAGAATGCACTAGAGAAAGCCAGCCTTGGTTGTCCTTGTCTATATAATGGATAGATTATTTTCATCTTGCAAATCAATCTTCTCGATCATTTCTGTTCTTAGAAAACACTGCCCTCTCCCTTTAATAACCACTGTCTAAGTTTTCAATCACCCTACTTTGCTACCAATCAGCTGACAGAAGAGATTAATACTGGAGGCCTAGAAATGTGGACTTAATTGATTTTTTTTAAAAGTAGTATTTGGTTCACATTAATTTTAATTTACAGTGTCATTTTCTTGGGCTGTTTAAAAATGTCTTAATATGGCAGTGTGGATTTAGGCCACATATGGACAGTTTCAAATATGCTAAAGATATCAATAACTAGGGATAATTATACAGTATTTAAGACATAATAGCTGTGCAACTAGGGCTTTAAAAATAACTTCTAGCAGTCATGAACTCTCATTTTCTTGTCAACAGTTCCAATATTCAGCATCAGGCCTGCTCTTCCTAATCTACTGGAGAAGAGTCAGTTATGACATGGCATCTAAAAGCCATCTTTTCTTAAGAGAAGCTATGACAAATTTCACTGCTAAGAAGAAAATCATCCAAGACACAGGTTTTCTGCTTTAAAGAAAGCCCAGTGGCAGACTGAGACTCTCTTCAACATCTGGATTTATCTTAGAATACTGGCAATCCCTGTTTAACAGCAATCACTTCTTTGGCAGATGTAGAATGTTTTCTTTTGGATTGAACTAAAAAAAAAAAATCATTTGGAAATGTAAAGTATAGGAAAACACATCCCTTTTCACTAACTATAAATAATTTGGAAGGGGAAGGAAAAAGAAAAAACCATTAAGTATGCTGGCCTAGATGATTTTACAATGAATCACACAGTAACAATTTATTATTTAAATCATATGCTATTTTTTTTAGTATATATTGTCAAAAACTAATCATTCTTAATTATATAGCTGGATTAACTATTAAAAAAACATTTTTTAATTCATGTCAATTATATTCTACTTTTGTAACTAATGGGGGGGAAAGCCCTGAGTCTGTAAGACTGTTGTCTTGGATAAACAAATGGCTAATTCTTTTCCTAACAATTCCCAAAATGTCATAAAGTTCAATTAAAGATGGTTTGTCTCTGAGTTTTTTTTTTTTTTTAAACAAGTATACCTGTGTTCTGATGTAACTAAATTCAAGCTGAAATTTTTAAATAAGTCAATCCTTAAAATGAAACATGCATCTATTTGAACTGTGGATAAGTACTTCAAGTTATCTTAAACAGGCCCACTTGAAACATTTTTAACAGAACACATATTCAAACGGAGTCTTTTAAACTGGTGACTCACACTGCAGTTTAAAGCAAGCCATAAAAACACTGAAAACATAAATCTGTATATGTTCATCACTCTACCTTGAAGGATTAGTCCCAGCTTTGATTTCCATCAGACAAGATGCTAGTAAGTCACTGCAGAGAGTCATTTCTGTTACTGGCAAAAGCCCTCAGGGGAGCAGATTGCGTAAGGCAGCTAGTCCTCACTCTTTCTCCAGGAGTGGAAAACACCCAAGCATCTCTACAACCACTTTTGTGAGATTCCTCCTGACCACAGAAAATCATCATCTTCATCTTCCAGTTGCAAAAACTGGCACCAAAGAAAGGGAATAAAAGAGAAACTATGCTTTTCTGAAGGTGTCTTGCTTCCTTATTCTTATTTCTAGTAGATGTGACATAGCTTTTCAGAGGAGAATCTTTTCCAGGAAGGAATCAAATCTGTCTGGAGAGTAATGGCACTGCACAGCTGGAAGAACTTTAATAACATAATCTGGGACTAACCAAGAGGAGGTAAAAACTCTTGGTGAATGTCACACTTCCATGGAGCAGCCTTACTAGAACTGAAACCACCATCCTATTCCCTAGTTTTTCAATTTAAACTTTATGTTGGCTTACCTACATATCAATGTGAGCTGAAAGGGAAGGACTTTGACAGGAAAGGGGTGAACTTTATTCAGCAAATAAGTTACTGAATGCCTAGAGAGAGGCCCACAGCCCAGAGGAGGACAGAGACTTAATCACAACAGGAAAAAAGAGACAAAAAGACATTCACAAACTCAGGGAAAGGTTCTTAAATCTGAGATAGTAATTGTTTTCTTTCCCCTAAAACAAGAAAACCTACAGAGAGGACGCCGAAGTAAGAGCATGCAAGACCAGAGGCATGAACAGTTTTATAAAATCATCTATTTATTCCCCTTATTCTCTCTCCCACTGAAAGATCCAAGGGATCCAAAGTATCTGAGACAGGAAATGAGTAAGGCAGGAAAAAGGATGTGGTTTGAAAAGAGTGGATTCTGGGGCTGAGCCAGAGCAAGGCACAGACACAGGGTCAGAGATGGGGGAAGGGGCCTCTGGGGCAAGAAGAGAAGTTTCAAGGTCACCAGTTTAGACTAGAAAGTCAGTATCAGAGGAGGGATGTCTGGAGAAGCATGAGACACCTTCCTAAGAGGTTCTCCTCCACTGCAATGCAGAGCAACAAGGGCTTGAAGAGGCCCACAGCCAGAAGAATCATTACTGGCACAGAAAAAAGAAGAGCTGGAGATTCCTCCTCACTTTGAGGGAAGTTGGAATAATATCTTGAGTACACCTGACAAAGGCAAGTTAGAAATTAAGCCAGGACCTGGCAGAGAAGTGGACGGGGCTAGGAGGCCATGAAAAATACGCATATTTATTAAGTATCTATGTGCCAGCTAGCAATACAACAACAGCTTAAAAAGGCAGCAGGGGCTGGGACGGGGGCGGGGGGGGGGGGGGCAGGGAAGGTGAAAACAGGAGCTACAGCTCACAAAAATGCAGTTCGACAACTGAAAAAGCAGCTCAAGAACCACAGAAAGTGGACTTGAGATTAACGCTGGAGAGGGAAAAAAAGGCACCTCTTCTTCCCAATGTGTATGGACAAGCCTGGAGACAGATCCTGGGTGGGCTGAGGGGCAGAGCTCCCATGGTGAGTGCCTGGAAAGGGCAGGTGCCGCACGAGCACCACTGCCCATCTGCTGGGCCCTCTGTGAAAGAAGCCAGCCCTTGTAAAGGAGCCGAGCCAGAAGCTCTGGTTCCCGTCTGGCGGGGACTGGAACTGAGGGACAGAAACAGTGGGAAACACACAGGCATCAGCTGATTCAAAAGTGTGCTTATTGCCACACAGAGACCCAGATGTTGAGGGCGAAGCGGGGAAAACCACTTGTATAATCTCCACGTGCCTAGGACAATGCTTCGCATGGGTCAGGAGGGCAAACAGGTGTGTGAAATCTGAGAGGAACCAAAACTACTTAACTGTGCAGGTATCTTAAGGTACGAGACAGAATTTCTTGCCCTGTAACCAACACAGTAAGTTTCTTTCTCTTCTAGAGTCAAAATGATATGAAGCCCTACATCCCATGTGACCTCAACTTAAGCCCTAAATCTACAGACACTGCCACAGGTCTGAGGCCCTGTACACAGAATAAAAACTTGGGGGTGGGGGGCGGCGGTGGGCAGGGGCAGGGGCAGACATATAGGAGCAAGAAGGAATTTCCCTGCCTCATTAGTCTGCAATTTTCAGACTCATCTAGAAATCCTAGCAGTTCCAACGTTTGGGTTAACTGGGGGTGGGGGTGAGGAATAAAAAAAAAATCCCAGGTGAATGGTAATTGGATTACCCAGCTATGCCCGAGAGTCAAATGGCTGGAAAAGGCCAGGACAGCAGGGCCTGATACAGTTAAGACGACATTTTCTAAACCAAAAATTGAGGCACTTGGCTGATAAAGACAATGGGATGGAATATTTTAAATTGGGGTTGTTCTAGAAAAATTGGGGACATATGGTGGATTTAGGTCGGTAGCTTATTTCACAACAAGGGATCCTCTGGGTCCAATATGCTAATGGGAGGGGATTAAAGATCTGGGATGGGAGATCTAATGGGGAGAGCTGTCACTGATTTGTTAAGCAAGAAAAGCAATAGAAAACTGTCTCTCTGTAGACAAGGGAACAAGGTCAACATTCTAGGTATGGAGCAGGAAGGAAAGGAAAGTTGATTAGAACTGAAACTGTGTCAGTGAAATCTGTTCAGGTCTCAAAGCGGCCTTGGGGGAGGGAGGGTGAGGACTGTGACGGAGGAGCTATCACTGGCACAAACTGGTGGCCAGCAATACAGCAGTCTAGTGCTCATCACTGCAGGGTCACAGTTAGCTGGCGACCTGACCTTGGGCAGATTATTTCCCTCCCCGTGGACTTCAATTTAACGACGTTATTTCACAGGTCTCGATTTTTAATGTAAAGAGCCCACACAATACAATATGCCTTCATTTGGCATGGGAAGGGGAGAAAACGCTCTTCTAAAAATGGAAGAGAGGACGGACACAGAACAGCTTGTCCCTTTCCATCCAATTAAAAGCCTCGTGAGACTAGATTAAAAACAAAACTCTCCAGCTAAGTCGCAGGCCCTCCAAGATAGGCAGTCGCCTACCCATAAAGTAGAGCGGATGCCAGCAGCCCTGTCCCTAAGCGGACCGTCCATCCCGGGAAAGCGCCGTCCCCGGAGGACCGAAGCGGGGGTGGGGGCGTGCGGGGACACAACGGAAGCGTTGGGCACGCCGAGGGTGACGCAACGGCTGCCGGGGGAGTGAGGGGCAGACAGGGTCCCCGACGAGGCGGGGGAGGCGCAGGACACCTCCCCGGCGCCGGGAGGGCGAGTCGCGGGCTGGCACGGCCTGGCACCCGAGTAGGCCTGGGCCGGGAGTGGCACCGGAGGGCGGTGGCCGTTGTCCGGTGAGACGAGCGCAGGCCGCGGGACCCCTCCGGGCGAGAACCCCTCCCCCGCCACGGGCACTGACCTGTCCAGGGCCCGGCTGGGCCTGGCCGGGCGGGGCCTACGCAACCCCTCGGCCGGGCGCCGCCTCGCGCGGGGTCCCGGGCCCAGGCGGGCCGCCTCCTCTCCGCCGGGAGCCTCCGAGCCGGGGCCCGGGGCTGCCGCGGCGCATCCGACCGCACCGGCCGAGCCGGCGTCCACAAAGGGCGGCAGGGGCGCGAGGCCGGGGTGGGGGTGCGGGCGGCGGCGGATTGCGCGCGCGCGTGGCGGGCGCTCTAGGACTGCAGCCGCCGCGGAGACAATGCGGCGCGTCCCGGCAGGGCTCCCGCTGCGGTCGGATGCGCCGCGGCAGCCCCGGGCCCCGGCT
>NW_024070211.1:15438556-15692186 GCF_014754425.2 Oryx dammah
GGCCTGGGCGCGCGGGGCGGGGCCTCCGGGAGGCGGGGCGCCGGCGCGGAAGCTGGGCCGCGCGCTTCCTTTGTGCGGCCGCGCCGGCCCCGCCCCCGCGGCGCCCCCGGGAAGGCGCCGCGAGGCCGGTGGCCGGTTAGAGACGTCAGGGTGAGGTTTAGGGAGGTAGGCGCCGCGCCGCGCCGTGCGGACTTCCGCCCTCGCCCCGTCAGAAGTCCCCAGTGCGGTGATGGACTGTGACTCCCGCCTGGCCAAGTAGGAGGCAGGAAGAATAACGACTAGCACTAATTGAGTGCTTAATTTGTGTCAAGCCCTACATGCTCGCGCTCTCCTCTCACTTAAAAGAGTTCACAATAACCCCACAAGTAGTCATTATCCTCCCCACTGGGAACTAAGTATCAGAGAGGTTAACTAATGACCAAAGTGCCCCAGTTACACCTCCATAAACGGGGATAATGCCTCCTCTTTAGACTTACTATGCAGGTTAACTGAGGGCATTTACACAAATTGCCTGCAGTGCCTGGCACACAGTTGGAGCCCAGTAAATGTTACTTCTTTTCCTAAACCACGCTGGTTTAAACTGAACTGGGGAAGCACCTTCATTCAGCAGACGTGCTAGAGCTTGTGAGACCTTCACAAGCCCCCACCCCCCACGCCCAGCTTCATGCTGAATAGATGATCCGAATTTCTCTCTCCATGCTTGACTTCTATTTCCAACATTACCTTTCTTAGCATTCATTCATCTCCCCATCCCTTTCCCCGCAGGCCTCATCTCTTTTTGTTTCCACATTTTACATTTATTTTATATTCCCTGATGGTTTACTTTGCTCTCTTTTTCTTTCCCTCTCCCTCCGCCCATTTTTCAATGCCTTCTTTCATTAATATTCACATTTCCTTCCCTTTTCTGTCCTTACATTTCTTACACTTATATTTTGTTCTATAAACATGCCCACACTACTCCCTCCCTACCTTTATCCACTTCACTAGTCCCTTCTGGAATGCCGTCTGCCCAGCTCCACATGTCCAGGTCCTGCCTCTCCTAAAGGTCTAGACTCAAGAAAAGTAGCTGGCAAACTTTTTCAGTAAGAGATCAGATAGTAAATATTTTAGATTTTGTAGGTCATGTGGTCTCTATTGCAACCATTCAACTCTACTGTTGCATCAGGAAAGTGACCACAGACAACACAACATGAACGTATGTGGCTGTGTTCCAATAAAACTTTATTTGTGGACACAGACATTTGGATTTCATATAATTTTCATGTATCACAAAATATTCTTTTGAGTCTTAAAAATGTTTTTTGAATGTAAGAAACCATTATTAGCTTGTGGGCTGTAGGGATACTGGTGATATGATGAATTTGGCCCTTAGGATGTAGTTTGCCAACCTTTGCTCTAGAATAATGCCGCTTCCCCCCCTGCAATCTACCCAGATAACCTCTACTCAGGAGTAACTTTTCTCTCTTACTTTTTAAAGCACTTACCCATAATCTTTCTATGACATTTATCATATCTTATGTTTTATTGTATTTTTTTCCTGTGCATTTCTCATCTTTTCCAGAGGACCTTAAGCTCCTTGAAGGTAGGATACCGACCTTCTTTCTCTGTGGATTACCTCCCATTTCACAGTGCTTTGCACAAAGCAGGCATTCAAACATTTAATACAGAATGGATATTTAAATCTTGGGTGCTTGACAGTTGTTTCCATTGTGCAAAACTTACTTTTCTCATGAGATAGAACCTTAGGAACAGGGTGCTTTGTTATATGTATATCATTTGGACTAGATTTCAGAAAAAAATTTTGAGAGTTTTATAGACAAGATGAAGAAAGGAAGGTAAATGTCAGTTCATTCAGAGATTGTTGGATAACAAATAACTGAACAAAGACTGTTGATTATCACCAACCTGCAGACAGGGTATGTGTCTTCAGTCAGGTCCTATTTAACATTTCTATCAGCAAATTGGTTAAAGACATGCTATATAACATACAGATGGCAAAGTTAAGCAGACGTGTTAGTAGAATGAGTGACAAAATTCAGATATAAAACATTCCTGGCCCACCACTTAGTCTCTCTGTGCCTCAGTTTTCTTATCTTGAAAATGGGCATGATAAAGGTTTCAGCTTCAGAGAGTTACTGGCAGGATTAAGTGAGAAAATGCATGTAAAGCTGGCAGAGAGGACTCATTAAATGCTAGCTATTAACCGTTAACATTTTCTGGTGTGCCTCGAACTGTGGGCTAAATTCACAAGACACCATTGAATGGACATAATAACATTTTGGCTCACAATATAAACTGTACAAGTTTGAGATGGAGGGGACCTGAAATGATAGCAGTTCACGTAAAAAGAAACCACAAAAAACAGAAACCAAAACCAAGCCCAACCCCTCTGGGATTCAAGACACAGTGCTCTGTGAACCAAGGAAATCATTCCCTTGGGTTGGGGGAGTTAACATGGGGTCATAGGTGCAATGTCCTGATGAAGGCAGGGAAGGGCATTACCCCTGAAGCCAGAATTATGGGGATGCCCTTTCTTACCTGTGAGACCTGGAGCCTTTCATTTCCTCCTCTAAATAATGGGGACAATAGCAATGATCTCTCAGGGATATCATGAGTGAGCAAAGGAAAACACAACTTGGCACATAGTAGGTGTTCAATAAATTTTAGTTCCTCTCTACTATACTATGGAGAGCTCTGCCTCTTGGAGGGCTTATAAAGCTAGGTCTAGGTACCAACCTTGGGTCACTAGTATCTTTTTATATTTGGAATTAATGTGCTTCATTTGGGGGAATCTTTAAGAGAATTAGTGGAAACGTGGAATGTGGCTAGACAAGAATGATCAGCATGGTGGAAATGGGAGGTCTTGATGTGTGATAGGTAAAAAATGAAAAAAATCTCAAATATTTAGCCTGGAAATGTTTTTTTCTCTCTTTCTCTCTTTTTTTTTAATGGCGGGGGGGAATGGGGAGAAGAAAGAGACATGATAACTGTCTACACACACTGTAGGAGATGGACTCCATTGCAATCCACAAGAGAGAATCACAGCCAGTGGTGGGAGTTCCAGGACAATACATTTTGGCTTAATTTGAAAAGCCACTTTCTGATAATTAGAGCAATCCTACAGTGGAATGGGCTGCTTTACAAAATGGTGAACCCCTTTCCATTGCAATCTGCCAAGAGAACTCTGATCTCCTCTCTTAATTTTTCGAATGTTCTCTGCTTTCCTTTGCTTTTCTTTTCCTTGATCCCTCTTCCATTCCTTATAGGACATTTATAGCTACTTTGCCCCAAAGCTCTTTTATTCTCATTTCTCTTTCTTCCATTTCCAAGCCCCCCTTTCTCTTGGTTCTCTCCATCTCCACTCCCAGCACATTGAGTTCAACAATGGAACTGCCTCCCTGAGTTATACGTGGCCCACGGCCCAGAATGTCATCGAGATCTGGGCCAAGATGGCTGCACACACTGGCAGAGAAGGAAAGGAAAGTGAGGGGATTGCTGTGGGGGCAGAGGTACCACCGTGGTTCTCCTGTCAGGGTAGAGGGATCAGAGGAGACTCCTGAAACCCAGGTCTTAGAGAAGCCTGCCTGCCACTGAGCGCCCGGAGCAGAGCTGCCTGTTCTTCAATGAGGCTTTCCATGAATCCCCTGCTAGCTCCCCTTAGGCATTGCCCTCATCTGTGTGCTATGCAGCCGCCTTGTCATATCGCCAACTTCAAGAACACTCTCTCATACCAAGCGGAGCAGAGGATTGAGACAACTGGATCCCTGGGTGAACTCTCAACCTGGCATATGGCTATGTAGATACATCTGACAGCAGTGACAGGCCGGCCTCATCTAGAACTTTCAATTCTTTTCTTTCTCTATCTTTTTATACCTTCTGGGTCCCCTTTCTTTATCCTTGCTTCGTCTTCTCAATCCAGTCTCTGATTCCACCTACCCAACTTCTTTCTTGACACTTGGGGTTTACAGTTTCTTCCCGTTCTAGAGGCCCAAGTGCAATGTGCCAGGGGGTGGCAAGGAGGGCTGACTCTCTCCCCTCCCCCAAGGGCCCCGCTACGCTTCATACCGTGAGCTGGGGACTGCTGGATGTTCGGGCTCTTGGGCACGGTCAGGCCACCTGGCATGGCAGTGATGATGGCTTGCTGATGTGGTGATGGGCCAGACCGAGTCTCCGACCCACTCTTCTCCCCAGGTAACACTTCCTTCCAGTCATCGGGGGTGCATTGCTGGGGCTGTTGAAGGACAGGACAGATATGATTTGCTCATGAATTGTCTCTACCTTTCTGGATGCGTCCCCCATTTCCGTGGAGCTTGGGAAGAAGGACATTAAGATTCAGCCAGCCTCAAGTTAGGGAGAGGCCTCTTTTCTTTCCTGGAGTGCTCAGCGAGGACTTTGATGCTCAGCCCACACAGATACACATCCCAAAGCAGGCCGTGGGATGGCCTGAGTCGTGACCTCCCTCTTTGTTCCCTGGGCCTTGAGATAGGCTTACTCACCACTGGTGAAGCAGGCTGTAGTTGTAAGATGACAGCCGAGGCGTGCTGGAACCTGCGCTGAGGGGTGTGGGCCAGGCCCTCGGGATATCCATTGTGAGCCCCAGTGTCTGGTACGGGAGGGGGACACTGCTGAGAGCTGCCAGGCTTGTGCAGATTGGCAGCGGGGCACTGGAGAGGCAGGGTGGATGGGACTGGGCCTAGCGGCATGGCATGGGCTTCTGGGCTGGGTTGCAGGGCCAAGCTCGGAGGGACTGAGGCCAGCTGGGGATGGGACGGGGCTTGGAGCGCCGGCCGTGATGGCTGGGGTGGTTGCTGCTGCTGGGATGGCTGCTGCTGCTGCATTACAAGCTGGGGCTGCAGGTGCTTTGAGGATGGCTGGGGGAGGAGCTGGTGCGGCTGCAGCTGAGCATAGGCTGAAGAGGGAGAGGCCAGGTTAGGTGGCATGGCTTGGCCTGGTCTTCTGCTGTGTCCCCCCATCTGTGCCCCCTCCCACATCCACATAAAGAAGGCTCCCCAAACTCAATGTTCTTGCTTTCATCTCTTTCCTCCTTTGCCGAAAGTTTAGCCTGGCCATTGCTAATGCCTGACTTTCTCTCTGTTTTCTTGCTTTTTTCCTATTCTGAAACATTGGGCCCTTGGCTGGCCCTCAAAGCCCAATGCAAAGCTCACCTCCTCTGTGAAGCCTTCTTAGATCATTCCAGCTGTTCAGAGAAACCCTGGGCACTGGAGGGTGCTACATTCTCTCTCTCCTCCATGTCCTGCACTTGCTTTGCTCCATGTTTGCAACAGGTGCAGCCCGTCACCCAGCCTAGCTCTGTAAGGATGGCTGTTAGTCACCCTCCTGGCTCTGCTCAGGCCGGGCCCTCTCGAGGGAGGGCCTGCTGCACACAGTCCTCAGACTCTGGTGGGAGGCAGCCTGGGCTGGACCACAGTTTCCTCTTGTTACAAGTGGGGGACCTTGGGCTAGCTGTTTAACCTCTTAAGGCCTCAGATGTCTTGTCTGAAAACCAGAAACAAAAATAGCTCTTGCCCAGAAAGTTGTAAGGATGAAAGAAAGAAAGAAGGAAACAACACAAAAAACTGTGCAAATAAAATGAGAGAAAAATGACATAATGTGAACAGCACAGTGCCTGGCACACGGTCATGGTCAATCATTTAATTTGTATCTTCAATCATATCATTAAAGGTGTTATTTCAGTCTGAGCTTAGGTTCTGAGTGTCCTGGGCTTATCTCTACCATGATGATGTGTATTGCAATGGATAAGAACTGCTTCTTAGTTGTCTTCCCTTACAGGTCATGAACCCCTGATGATTGGAAACAATCACATACGGCTTTATCTAGAACCTTGTATGATACCTAATAGTAGATGAGGGCTGAATAAATAAATGTATTGTCATGGACTGGGGTTCAGGGGTTGCCATTTGCTGCTTGCCCTTTCTTCCATTTTTAGCCAGACTGGCTTGTGGAGGTGAGGATTCCTATATTTTCTCATCATCCCTCCAGTGTCCAGCTCATGCCTTATGGACCGCAGGGGTTCAGGAAATTCAGCTCAGAGACTGGGCGTTCTCACCTTGCTCACTCTGACTAGTGGCATCCAGGCCAGCTTAGCATGAGGGCCGATCAGTTGGTCTGGTTCTGCCTAAAAAAGCTGTCCTCAGCAGAGACTCGTATAGCTGGAGGGCGGGCAGAGAGAGGCTGGAAGCTCACAAGTGGATTTTTACAACCACAGGCTCCCAGCCAATGAGGGGAATGCCAATTCTGGGTCCTGAGCTAATATTTAAAAGGATCCTGTGACACAGGGGCAAAGGAAGCAGATTGTACACACAGGGGAAGTACCTTCTTTCTTAAATTTTGTCTATATTACACATAGGTTCCCAGCTATCTCATCACAAGCCCATGTGGGAGTTTCAAGCAGAATGTCAGCAGGAATGGAAAGGAGAGGACAGAAACAAGAGGTGTTAAAGAGACACAAAACGCTCCTTGGTGGCCTACTGTTGGAGGCAGAGGAGGAGGGAGTATGGATGGCCCGCGGCTATAGCCTGGATGACGGTGAACTGTGGCAGAGAGAAACATGGGCGGTAATGAGGTTTTGAGAGAAATGTGTGGGGCTTCAGGTGATGGTAGAACATCCAACTGGAAACTGCCAGCAGGCATTTGGTGATTATAAATCGCCCCCGACCGCAACCTGAGCCTTGTCTCCTAATTTCACCCTGAACAGCTCAAAACTTAACAATCAGGTAAAGACTGTTAACCAGGCAAACTTGGTAATCAGGGATTTTTAAGATGATCCTTGTTAAGACACCCAAGAGATACTGCAGAGGCCATGAAGTGCCTGGATAGGCTCTAGCCATCAAAAAGATTTGCAGATGAGGGAAAGTATCACTGATGACTCAAGTGAAACTTGTTCTCCCTTATCCCCAAACCATGAATTCCTATCCTGGGAACAGAGTCCATCTAGGGGCTGCTGGTTTGAGCTAAGAGCTGGAGATGGTACAGGTCAGAGAGGCTAAGAGGATCAGAGGCTTCTCCTGCCACCCACTGGCTGTGTGGCCCAAGACAGGTCCTTTACTTTCCCAGGACTTCAGGGTTTTATTTGTGAGACAAGAGGTTTGGGCTAGATGATCATACAGTCTGATGGGGGGTGGCTATCATAGGAAAAGAGTTTAAAATTCAGGATTTATAATGTGGAAAAAGGAAGTTTAGAGAAGGTTCTAGATCTATAGTGCATAAAGAGTACAGTTAGGCACAGGACACATGTGTTCACCAAGATTGGGAGAGGCCACTGTTGGCCTCCCAGCCCTCCATCCCTGGACCTCCTCTCTGTCCCACTCTCCCCGACCCTGTGCTGCTTGTGCAAGGCCATTGTTTCAGAACAAATGATGCTAGCATATGCCGAGGCTGGAAACAAGGCTCATGAAAGCTTAGAGAAGTTCATAGATCAAAGACTCCAGGATATTTTGGGGCAGGGGGAATGTACATCCTTAAACTTTCAAGGTTAATAAAAAGCAAAGACCATGATTTAACTCCAGCATTGTGCTGGGTCAAATTCCTTGTATTTAAAGCATTGCAGTAACTTTCTAATTGGTCTTTCTGATTCTAGTTTCTTCTCTCTATAATCTGACTTGTGGATAGATCACAAATTAATCTTCCTAGGGCACAGATCTGATCCCTGATTAAGAGCCATCAGGGACTCTCCTCTGTCTGTGGTTGTCTAAGGCCCCTAGTGTTCAAGATCTTCTTACAACATAAACTAACCTTTCAATTTTTATTATTTCTTTGATCCAAGCAATCTTTACTGTTCACTGTGCCCTGTACAGAAGTTTGTACCCTGTCTCACACTGTCTAGAGTACCATAAATCAAATCCTCACAACCTCCTTTTCCTGACACTTACCAGCAGTGGGAGGCTGGGCAATCACTGGACCTCTCTGGACCTCTGGCTCATCATCTTTAGAGTGGGGGTCACGATGATATCTACACTCATAGTTATTTCAGTGAATGACTTATCTGCTTTGACAGACAGAATTTAGGCTTGATTTGTTTCCTCCAAAGTGCCTAGAATTTAGCAGATGCTCAGTGTGGCTGTATGAATGAATGAATCAATGACAGCAAGGTGGAACTCCAGCTTGTTTGCACCACAGAACTCTTCCCCTTCAGAGCTCAAATAGGCATGAGTTGGGGATAACCCTATAGGCCATTTTGGTTTTATCAGCACTCTGGTTTACTGTAGACCTTCCTCCTGTGTATCCTCTGCTCACCACCCACCTGCCCATACCTTCATCCACCCTAACTGCTCTGCTCACTGTCTGTACAGCATTCTTCTCCACTGTGCCCTTCTGGCTTCAACTTCAGCGCTTCCATTTCCTGGAATGCCCTCCTTCTGCTTCAGTGATCTCAGTAAGGCATAAGTTTGGCCCAGGCTCAGCTCATGTTCTCTCTCTTTGCCTGGACCCTGTTACGGGTTTTCCCTTGGAAGTCCTGAGTGCTCTTGCTTTTATTGCTGATATCTCTGATTCCTTTGTGATTTAGCATGTGCTATCTTGCAGACGTAGTTCATCAACACTTAAAAATTCTTATCCCCCTCCACCATTTTAACATCTTTTGAAGTAGGCTGCATATAACAGCTGATGATGCTGGTTTAATTGGTAGTGCTTTTCTTAGAGGCAAAAACATGGTGCATTGTACAGTCAGTGGTATCTTAAACTGGAATACTTTTTATGCTTTTGTGTGTTTATTTCCTGTCTATCTGGCCAGATTATATGCTTTTTGAGTCAAAGTTTTGTTTCTTTTCTTTTTTTTTAACTTAAGAGATGTGCTTTAGTTGAACTAACGTTCAATGTTTCTTTTCCCTTCCACACTGTCCAGCACAATAATCTACGTGTCCGTAGATGCTCAGCCTATCTGCTGTCGATCATAGTGAGGTCAGTGGGGTGGTTGATGGTGGGCACTTCCCACTGAAGCCACCATACCAGAGGCGGCCGCATCCCTCTTCTCTACAGCTCAGATGGGGCATATCAGTTTTTGAAATATTAACGCACAGAAATCTCTCTGGGCCTTTATTTCCTCCTACAGTCCAGGGGCTTCATTTTTCGCTTGGAGCTCTTTTGGCTGCCCCCACCCCCACTGCTAGAAGGCTCACTGCTTCTAGGGAACAAAAGCTTGGTTCCATGGGACCTCAGCCATGGCTCTGGAAGGCCTCATCAGTCCTTTCTGTTATGGAACAGAGGAGGGGCAGGCCTAGGGCCTCCCCACATTAGGGCCCAGCTCAATGGAGAGACTCTAGGCCAGCTCTTCTTTCCCGTCTGGTGCTCTAACCTTGACAGCCACCTTAGAATCTGAAGAGACCAATTCACTGTTCCCAAACAGTTGGCTGTTAGCAGCAAGAGGATTAAGGGCCCCTGTGCAGGAGGGCTGGCTGAGGGTTTACCAACACGCCTCCTTTGCTGCATCCCCTGCCAGAACTTGTGACCAGTAATGGATCTTGACTGATACTAAGTCTTCCTGGATGCAGGAAAAAGTTCACTGTCCAGAAGTGCTGGGATTCTTGTCTCAAAACACATGGGAGCTGCAAGCATCCCAGATGGAGGTTAGAGGTTTGCTCAAATACATTCTTCTCTGAGCTGCAATACTTGACTAAAATTTGGAATTACCTGGACTACCAGTGAGGGGAGGGTGCTTGCGAGAGAGGAATGGCATAACTTTCTACTACCTACTGCTCTTCAGGGCTTAGAGAGTTAAATGAAGAGATACTTTCAAGCTATCCGTTCACTCGACAAAAATCACTGAGCATCGACTACAGAGCAAGCACTGTGTTTGGTGCTGGCCAAAACCTGGTCCCTAGAATAGGTTTAGTGGAATACAGTTTAGCAAGAGAGAGTTGGTAAACAGGTACCCTCAGCATCACTTGGTAAATATTAATGACAGGAGACAAGCACACACTACTGAGAACACAGAAAAGGAGATTCCGCTTGGAAAGGCGAGCAGAGGAGACTTCCTGGAGGAAGTACGTATTTAGTTGATTCAGAGTTCTGAAGATGATGAAGGGAAGAGCACGTGGGAAGACTGAGGCATTAAATACCACGGTGCTTTCAGGGACCTACAGGGCATCCTGTGCAGCTGAACCCCTGGTGACTGGTGTGAGAACAGCCAGAGAGGAGGCAGTTTGCCAGGGCGGGGGGTGGGGGGGTGTCTAAATGATGCCAGCAGCCTTTAGACGTTGCTCATCTCCAAAGATACATCACGTGATCAGGCCTCAGAGAGTGACCGAGATTGAGGTTGACTCTGGAGGTCAGAGTCCCACATACACATAACTAGACAAGGAAGCTCCTTTTAGGAAAACCTGAAGAAATAGGCACATGGGTTTTCTGAGATGCAGTCCTGCCAGGCTGAGGGCTAGGAGGAACGTGAGAGGGCAAATGGAGTTGAGGGAATCTCCCTGGCAGAGGCAACAAGTTTACAAAAACAGGGCTGTCCACCTCTGGGACATGCTGTGGTGGGCAGTCTATGCCCTAATATCTTTAGACCTGCCCTGCAGCTACCTGGCAAAACCACCAGACACCCTCTGTGAGCAGGATTCCTTGTAAGATAGCGCAGCATTAGAAAGGAAACTACCCACCCTTGGTAGAGGGATGAAAATATAGCAGAAGTGGCTAATGGCATGGATTTTAGAGAAAGATCTGGTTTGAATCTTGGTTCTGCCACCTACAGGCTGTGCATCTGAAGACAAATTGTTTAACCTCTCTGAGTCTTGATTTCCTCTTCTACAAACAGGGATACACTTCACAGAGTAGTCTGTTAGTATCAAATGGAAGATTATGTTTCAGCCACAAAGAGGAGAGGTTCACTGCCTTTGTTCATGCTGAGAAGATGCACAATACACCATAGCTATTCTTAAAATACTACCTGCTACGTATATATTGCTTTGAACTTCTCAAAGCATTCTTATAGTCTGAGTCTCATTTACTCCTTACAAGCAGCCTCTGAGGCAAATGGGCAGTGTTCCCATGTTACAAGCAAGGGGAGTTGTTTCCAGGAGACTTCTACAATGCAGCAGATTCAGGGAAAATTGACTTCATTTGACACATGAGGCGGGGTGTCTTGGATCTCATAAACGCTTGAAAAATGCTGACGGGTGAGTGAAGGGCGCAGTCAGCAAGTGCAAATTAAGACGGCAGGCTTTCAAGGGTTAGTTGGAGGCTGTTGAGAACTTTGGAGGTAATCTTGGATGGATGAGGAAGGGGGAGTGTGATGCCAGGAGGAGAGGTGGAAGGTCTGCACAGGTCATGTTGGTCACAAAGGGGTTGGGGTTGCGGGGAGGAGAGGTGGAGGATCTGTGCGGGGAAGCCCTGAGCAATTACAGTAGTTCTGGGGTCTTGAAGTCCCCCACGCAGAGTCAGAATCAGTGGTCAGAAGTCATTAATGTGCTAATTATTGAATACCTCCTGTGACCCGATGAAGCAGGAAATAAAAGGCGCAGTGAAGGTTTCTAAACAAGCAAGGAGCAAGTCTCTGAGGAAGGTGACTCTGGCAGGTATGGGAGGAGGGTCAGGTGGTCAGTTAAACCTCATACGGTCAGCGGGCCTTAAGCAAACCTGGGAGCTGACACAGAGAAAATATGGTCAGAACATGGTGAGAAAGTGGGTGGTGATAGAGGGTGGGAATAAGGAGTGAAAGGGAACGAGTATCTACTGTGAGCCTGCTCAGTGCTGGACACATCGCATCTCATCCATCTTTATAGCAGGTGGTAAAAATAACCATCTCAGTCTCATAAACAAAGAAATCAAGGTTTACAGAGATGAAGTGACTGGATGCTGGTCACAGAACCAGTAAGTGATGAAGCTGGAGTCTGAAACCAGGTCTCACTGTGAAGCCTATGCTTTTCCCATTCTAACACTCCTACCTCCCTGAAGGGAAATGGATCAAACTGTCCTGAGATTGTAAGCCTGGGCCCAGGAATACCTGAGGACTGCAGACAGTGGCCAGGAACGGGCAAGGGGGCTCCTTTCTGAAGAGGGAGACTTCCAGCTTTGGGGTTTGAAGTATGAAATTTTAAAAATGTGTATGCAGGTGGGGTGACATCCTCATGGGAGGATCCCACAGACAGCTGGAAATTGCTGGGGGCGGGGGTGGGGGGCAGAGTTGGATGTGTACTGAGGAGTCATCTGTGAACGGTGGGGGCAGGCATCTGAAATGTAAGAAAAGGCAAGGTCTGCTAGAAAAGAGGTGTCAGAGTCAAACATGACAGGGGATGGATGGACTGAGCGTTTTGGGAGTCCCACAGCTCATGGCAGTGGGGCCAGGGAGAAGCAAGGAGCTGCAGGGCCCACCTACGTGCACAGATGGTCCCAGGCCCACGTGGCCACTCTGGGCATAGATGCCTCCCGGTGCCAGCTGAGATAATCCCCTTCACTTCTGTTCTGGAAACATACTCAGTTTTCAAGGCGCGACTCAAATTTCCATAGCCCCTCTTAGAATTTACACTTGTTCAGCTCTAATGCCCATATGGTTGGCATCGTGTTTGGCACATAATAGGTGCTAAATGAGTATTTGTGGAGCTGAATTGAACAATTAAGGAGGGAAAGCTATATGGAGATGGTAATTAATTATTTTTTTCTGAGCCATATCTTCTTCATTTGTGAGATGAATAATTATTGCTAGAAGTAAATGAGATATGTAGGTTAGGCGTTTAGTACAGTGCCTGGAACATGGTTGTTCATTATTGGTTGGTAGTTATTATTACTGGCAGCAACCATGGATGTAACATAAGAGGAGCTTAGGGGGAAAGAGTTGGGGAAAGAAGGAAAGCCCGACAGTTCCAAGACACACAATCTGACTCTCTTCTTTCTCTCACACACATGCACACCCATGGCGAGAAATGCTCAACAAATATAAAACTTCTCTGCTGATATCTGCTGGCTTCTCCCAACCCTGACGTAACACAAGGAGGAGATGCTTAGTAATCTCAGCCTGGTCCTACAGCGGGTAACTGAAATGATCGTCATAATTGGTTGCCTGATTTTAACGTTAACATTGTTGGAGCCAGAAAACAGGACCTCGTGTAATGTTTTCGTTTCTATTGAACTTTCTCAGCAAGAGTGTGTTCTACCCCACAGTCTGGCAGGTGCTTTGGGAGGGAAATATGGTACCCAAGGGTCCTGGAATCAGCACGTGTCACACTGTCCAGCTTCTCACAGACAGAATCACTACTCCCTGACACAAAACCCTCTCTGTGGTAAAAAACAAAGCCACTGTGTGGCAGGCCTTCCCAACAGTGAATTCTCTCTCCTTCCAGAGACCTGAGGAGGGACGAAGAGACAGAACAAAGACCCGGCATCTGGAGCACAATGGTGTGAAAAGCGCCCAGGACTTTCAGTGACTGGACGGCTCTCTCTTGTGACAGCATCTCCCTCCTGGCCAGCCACTTTCTTCTCACTTTGGGCCTGCATGTACGTCCAAGGGCCTTGAGTGGAGCCCCTAGAATGAGGACTCCAAGAACCAAGCCTCTTATCAGGAGCTGTGACCCAGCTCCCCGCCACCCCCATCTCCTCTGGAGGCCAGGCCTATGGGGACCCCTCTTCTGCCCTCCTGGTTCAGTCTTTCCATCACACTGCGAGGCCCAACCTCCCTGCTCTGCTCTCCGCCCCCTCCCCCTCCCCCACCCACCAACCCACCCCTTTGCCGGGCATAAGGGACCTTTTCTATTTGCGGAGCCTAAAGAAGCCCGTTGCCAAGGTGACAGGAGCGGGAACAGCAGGGAGCTTGCCATGGGGGGAGGGGCTTTGCCCCCAAACAGCTGTCAGTGGGAGCAGTCCCAGCTGGGACTGCAGCATTTGCCTGCTGGGGAGGGAACGGCCCCCAGAGAACACATTCCTCCTTGCTCTCCTCCCCGCCCCCCGACACTGCCCCCCATCACAAGTCTCCACTGGTTACTTTCCCTGGGGGCAACCAGCCAGCCAGCTCAAAAAATGCTTCAATAACAAACAAAAACCTGCCACTCCGCTCCCCAGTCCCTCTCTCTCAGTCTCTCAGTCTCTCTCTCTCTCTCTCTCTCTCACACACACACACACACACACACACACACACACACACACACACACACACGCATGCGCACACACTCTGATCCCCCGCAGTTCATTCACAGTGTGTTGGCTGGGCAGGAGGCCAGAAGTTACCTCCTGCCTGGGGAACAGTGGCAGCCCAGGGCAGGTGCTGCTCCTGGCCACCCCCTCCCCACCCCCATCAGGTCAGGAGAATTATTTCAGACTTTTTTTTTGTTCCAGAAGCCCTGAAAGGATCTGTTAGCATCTTAAGCCTCCCCGCTGCCTTCCATTTGGGCTGTTGAGGGTGGGGAGCAGAACCACGGAGAGGAAGGGGTGGGAGGGGAAGTGAAGAACAGGGGGCACAGTGGGAGGCAGAACAATGCAAAGCCTACTGATTCCTGTCACTGGGCAGAGTCTTTGTGGTCTGCAACTCACAGCTGCTGCATAGAGAGTTCTTGTACTGCCTATAGCCATATAATGTTAGTCTTAGGCCACAGCTGGGGCCCTGGGCCTCGGTCTGTAACTCACTGGCCTTCCCTTTTATCAAGGCTCAAGAGAAGAGAGCCCTCTGCTAGACTCTAAAACCCAGAACAATCTGAGAACCACGAGGCTCTTTGAACTTTGGGTCAGGAATAAGAAAGGCCTAGGAAGCCCCAAAAGAGCTGAAAGAGGCAAACATGGCTTGATGATTAAGAGCATACTGTCTGACTCAGCCAGACGTGGAGTTGGTTTTCAGTTCTGCCACGTAATACTGATGTGACCTTGAGTGATATTTATAGTAATTTCTTGGGTAACCACTCTGAACTTCGGTGTTCTCATCTGTAAAATGGATAAAAATATCTACAGGGGTTCTTCTGAAAGGCAGAAGAGGTGGGGTACATAAAAAAGCCCAGCGTATTGTCTAATACACATCAGACGTTTTTATCAGTGCTGGTCCCCTTTGTGTTCAGTTGAGGCCCCAGGGTTGCCTAGGAGCCTTAGGAGGAAACCTAAGAACTAGTCTTTCCACTGAAGGGTCCTTAGAATCTGGGGGGTGGGCACTGGCTTAGATCTAGGCAGGGGTTACATTTTGACCTGGGTAGAAACGGGATTCTCAAGAAGTCTTGAAACCCAGATGTTGCTCTATGGTTTGTAGGTTGCATGAGAAGGTAGGAGAAATGTTAATTTGGGGTCCTTGCTTTAGTCTCAGCTGATATCAGCTCATTTTAAGACACCCCACCTCCCCCCACCCAGAATTTACCCTCTGAGCCTCAGTTTATTTCTCCATAAAAGGAAGAAGCTGGACTAGTCTCTGGAGAAAGCAATGCCAGACAGGAAGAAAGGCCTGGAGTCACAAGGTGGTTAAGCTTCTGCAGAGAGCTGCCTGCCTCAGCTCAGAGGGTCCACTGGAGGCAGAGACCACCTCTGTCCTTGAAGCCTCCAGAGGGTGAATAAAGGACTTGAATTCAGGCTCTTCGTGGTTCACATCACAAGGCTCTACGTATGCCTCTGTCATCTGTCTAGAGTATCTTCCCCTCCTTTGTTGGGGAAATGACTCCTGCTTCAATATCCAGTGCCATTTCCTTGGGGGGACAGCATCTCTGATCCATCCTGCCTGGCACAGAGGTGTCCACCTGGGCCCCCCCGTACCTCATACTTATTCCTACAATGGCAATTATGAAATCAAATGGATTTGCTTAAAAATCTATCTCCCTTCTTTTGATTGCACCCTCCTTTAGGTGAGAAATCACATTTTGATCATTGTGGTTAATCTAGTAACAAGCACAAAGTAGGCTCTCAAGAAAAATAAAAACGCAGGTTAGACTGGATGGTAAATGGTCTGGGTGAGGACAGAGTGGGAGTCGTTATTTCAGGGATGTGACCAGGGTGACTCTATCTTTAATGCAAGGTCACATGGTCCATCACTACATTTCTGTGCTATAAGAGCTTGGTCTTCTTCCTGAGACTGATTAGTCTGGCTTCCAGGGCTGCTGGCAGATTTCCGCATCAAAGATTGCCTTCAGTAGGCAGAGCTGGGAGAATTTTAGCAGCAGGGAGAATCTAGCCCTAGGGAATACTGATTCATCCTGTTCATATAATTTGCCTCATAAGTAATCTGCTGGATTATTACTTTTTTAATCTGCAAGATTTATTCTTGAGTACCACTCTTAATGGCAAACCTTTCTTGGCTCCTCTCCCTCAGGGTAGATGGTGCCTCTGTGATCCTCCGGGGCTCAGAGCTAACATCTACGACAGGCTGTACTCATCTGTCTCTCCAGACCCTGCCCACCTGGGAGGCAGGGCCCATGTCTTATTTATCTCGGCACCCCCGGAACTGGCAACATAACCGACGCATATTAGTCAACAAATGTCTGTTGAGTGATGAGAAAATAAACTTTTCACTTCCTCATCTCCCTGTGTGGTTCTTACATGCCTCTGGCTAGCCCCTGTCCTTTTTTGCTGACTCTTAGAGAATTTCAAAATAGTGTAACTGCCAAACCTCCACTGCCTAGATGAAGAGCTATGATTTGGTACCCTGAGAATCATGGTACCCATTGTGAAGAAGGTCTTATTTGGGATTGCCCTGGCGGTCCAGTGGTTAAAACTCTGTGCTCCCACTACACGGAGCACGGGTTCAATCCCTGGATGGGGAACTAAGATACGACATGACACATGGTGTGGCCAAATAAAAGAAAATTAAATGATGGACCATTTATATGAACAAGGTTCTCCTCTTAAGAAAAAGAAGGTCCCATTTATTTCCACTAACATGGCTTCCTTCTTTAAAGCTGGACAAGAAGCATGAAACAGAATCTGGAGCTGAAGAACATCTCAAGACTGTAGAAAAGGGGAAAGAGAGATCCACAGCTGACATCTTATCTTGCCCATGGGAAATAGGAGAGTGTGAAAATTTCCCCCTGACCCATCGTCCTTCTGAGTTTTCTGGGATAGGATCCTTCCTCCTGGAGTGCTTACCTGGTGCAATGAGTGGGTGGGTAGCCACGGTGGGCACCATCCGGCTGAGCCCAGCCCGGCCCTCCAAGCTCCCGGGCACACTGCTGTTGCTGTCTCCTCTCTTGAGTGGCTCTGTCACACTGTCAGTTGTGCCAGACTTGGCACCTGCAGGGGAACCCTGAGCAGTGTTTCTGCCCTGTGATGGGGTAGGCAGAGGCTGGCTACCACTTGGTGTGGGCTTCAGGGCCAAGCTGCTCAGGACAGGCTGGGTGGGGGTAGGGCCCGAGGCTGCTGCAGCTGGTGTCTGCTGTGATCGGAGGGTCAAGTTCTGTACCTGGAAAAGAGGGGTCTGTAGGAGTCCAGAGAATGTGGGTGTGAGCAATGCCGACACATAGTTCAGACAGGGAAGGAGTTAGGGACGGATCCAGGAATGCTAAATGTGAGAGTGAGCTGTTAGATCAGAAAGAAAGAGAGAGAGACAAGAGACAAGGGGCTGAAGGAGAAACCAGGAGCAGAGTTTCTAAAGGAGACAGACAGTGTGCTGGTCATTGGATTCATCTGCAGAAGAAACTAAATTCTGAGCAGGGATGTCTGCCTTGGCTAGGGCAGGCTGGGGCAGGGAGGCCGGGGCTGCTTCTCCCTTCTGTTACCTCCCCTCCTCCCCCAATCTATCAGGATGGGCTGTGTACCACTTAGAAAGAATCATGGCAGGGCATGGGCTTCCCACACTGGGAAAGGCCAGGGCAAAAGTGAAAGTGAATCGACCAGCAAGGTCTCCCAGGTGAAGGATTATCCTGTCCTGAGGATAGATAGGGTTTACACATCAGCACGGGCAGGCTGACTCAACTTGGTCCCTGGCACCCTCTGCTGGACACATGGAGGCTGTGCCAGACTCGCGTCTGACCCCTATCCCTTAGATGGGGCTGGTTCCTCCCCACCACCCACAGAATCTTTACAGCCACAGCTGTGTTTGTGTGCTCCCAACAGAAAGAAGGGACCTAGGACTCATCCTTGCTCCCTCTTCCATGCCGTTTTTCCTGATTCCTAGAGCTGCTAACGTGTAATCAGAGTGGAATTTTCCTCTTAAAAAGCAATGACATCAGAGCTCATCCTGGGGAGGGTAAAAGGTAGTGAGGGCCACCGGTTCTGGCAATCACACTTGCTCCTGCCCTGTGGTCAGGGCCCGAAGCAGGGTCCGGAGTGGCCGAGGCCTTCTCAGCGAGGAATCAAGGAGTGAGTCTAGGGGTAACGGGACGCCGTCTCCCACCTGCTTTCCTGGAGCACCCCGAGACGTTCAAAGCTCTTCCAGGGCTCAGGCCCAGACCCAGCATCAGTGCCCCCATGGCAGGGCTCCCCACCCCCCTGCCCACCCACAAGCATGGAATCCTCACCTGGGCAGGGGTGGGGGGCCGGGCGGGGGAGCCAGTGCCGAGCTCAGGCTGCACGGTAGCGACGGTGGCCGTGGGCGTGAAGATGAGCTGAGGGGACAAAGGAACAGTGCCGCCTAGGCTCCTAGCTACCTGCACCAGGTTACCTGGCTGGGCCTGGAATCACAGGAAACGAGGTGCCTTTTACCTGCCCAGTGTGGGCTCAGCCACAGGACACGACAGCTCAGCCAGGGAGCAGACGGGGGTGGGGGGAGGACGTGGGGGAGGTGGGAGAGGGAGAGAGTCCAGGGGTGCCTCCTGAAAATCTCAAGAGGCCCCTCAAGTCCTGATCCAGGCCGGGCAGGGAAGGGCCAGAGCTAGGGTGCTGTCCTGGGGCTGCACCAAGTCAGGTGTACTTCAGAAGCCTCTGCTAAGAGCTCACCCCAGAGAAGGGACCAATAATGATGGCCGGACACCCTCAAGTCCCTCTCTGCAGCATCCTGGGGAGCAGGGCCCCTGGGCTAGACAGATACCCTGGAACCATGTTCTAAATCTCACCTGCAAGTTATGTGGCAGCCTGGATGGGAGGGAAGTTTGGGGGAGAATGGATACATGTGTATGTATGACTGAATCCCTTCGCTGTTCACCTGAAACCATCACAACATTGTCTGTTAATCAGCTATACCCCAATACAAGATAAAAATTAAAAAAAAAAATCTAACCTGCTCTGGACTCTAGGTGTGGGTCAGAACAGGACTTTCTGCCAGAAGGGATCAGATTAGATTTTTTTGGCCATTTTTTAGTCAAATTTAGATTAGGGTGTGTGTGTGTGTCTGTGTGTGTGTCTGTGTGTCTGTGTGTGTCTGTGTGTGTGTGTCTGTGTGTGTGTGTGTGTGTGTGTGTGTACATGCATGACCAGAGACAACAGTGCTAAAGGAACCAAGAGGAACCAAGCTGTACTCGTGTCTACATCTCCTTGCACGGTGCGCAGGGACTGAGGGTCTCTGTGCGACACTCCCACCTTTGCGAGTCCAGCTCTGGACATGTATATGACAGCACATCTGCCCCTCTGAGCGAGAGCACCCCACTTTGGGGAGGGAGGTGGCCAGGCTCCAGGGCTCCAGCGGGGGCAACTGAGCCAGAGAAGGGGTGGGGTAAACTGAAGACAGAGCAGGTGTCGGTGGTGTCACATGGGCTGTCTGGCTCCCTGGAGAAGTGGAAGTCTGGTCCCCATGGGTGTCTGAGGCTATTCCCCAGGAATGGAGCTGCACCTCAGTGAGTTCAGAGTCAAGAACTGGAGCAGAACCAGAAAAGCTCCCAGTGTCAAGCTCTGGCCACAAAAACTAAGCAAGGGCTGGGGCCGTACAGCCTTCAGGATGGCATGTCAAGGAGCTGGAGGGAGAACAATTCAGAGCAGGGCTGGGAGACCGGACTCAGAGTGGGCTGAGCCCAGTCTAGACCTAGACCTGCCTGCTTCCTTGGGTGAACAAATGCTGCTGCTTTCCTGGGAAAGTCTGCTTATTTTAGGAACCCCTCAGCTTCTTATGGGCCTCTGTACCTCTTAGGGACAGGTGTCAAGGCGGGACTCTAGGTATGTGTGTGGAGGGCTGATACCGTCCTGAGTGCATTCAGCCCAAGCAAGCCCACCTGATGGATGTTTGACTGGGTGGCCCTGATGGGAATGGAGGCCCGGCTGGGAATGCAGCGGTGGCAACACAGTTTCTGGAGCTGGGGGCCGCCTTCACCACCTGGGCCGGAATGCACTTTTGGCCTTGCACTAGTGGCCAATCCCTGCAGGACAGTCCCAGCGGACTGAGACCCCACTTTCGCAGGGTACTCGGATGTTTGTGCAGTTGCTTGTCTCACGTGTCTGAGGGGACAGACCACCTGGGCACAGACCCTTGGGTCCCCTACTGTAACTAATTTTAGAGAGTGGTTTCTGATAAGAGGAGGATAATTCTGTTTTTCACTCTCAGAGGGAAAGGAAAGGAGGCATCATGGGTAACTTAATTTTGGCATGGAACCCTACCTTTCTTTGAGTCATGGAGCCAATATCAAAGCTCCCGTCAGCCTTCCAGCCTTTATGTCACCCCTGCTTTCCTACCAACTGTCCGCCTGGTGCTTCTTTCCCACCCTTCTCTAATTGCCACCCTTCCTTAATCGCCCAGCTCCCAACTTCTCTGCCTCTGTCCTCCTGGCTTACCTGAGCCATGGCCCAGGCTGGGGACTCACCATCTGTGCCCGGAGATACATCTGTGCTTGACTTGCAGTCAGGGCTGGAGAAGACGTGTTGCCCAGAAGCACGGCCTGCTGGGTGATGCCCGAGGCTGCAGCCGAGTTGACACTCTGAGCCCGGTTGATGAGCTGGGCTGCTGCTGGGGAGGCAGCCAGGTTGATCTGGGGAGAGAGACACGTGCAGTAGGAAACGGGTGCTTCTGTGACTTAACTCTGCACCCGCATCCACTTCTTTCTCTCCACCTCCCCTGTTCCTTGGTGGACTCAGCCTTCTTTAGGACCAGCTCTGATCCTGGGTCCTGGATCTCCCCTCAGCCCTGCTGCGTCTCTGGCCTGTGTGCAGCGCTGTCAGAAGGACCCCATGGAAAGGGGGCTGAGCCATGAACTGGGAGCCCTGACATTGTAAAGATGACAGGGAGCTACTAACCGAAATTAGAAAGTGGCACACATTTTTTTTTTTTCTGGCAAGAGTAATGGATTCCAGCCATGATTCTACATGACTGAGGATTCACCACCGTTGCATCTGGAGGCTCATGAGCATTTTGGGCAGAGGAAGGAAGTGGCCCTGGAACCGTGGGCTTGGCCTGCTGCTCCCCACCCTACTCACCGAGGATGACTGGGCAGGGGCCTGTGCGGACACACTGCTGCCTGAAGTGCTCCCTTGTCTGTTGGCCACCAGGCTTGCCTGGGAAAGAAGAATCCTTGTCACTGAGGCCCAGATCTCCTCCAGCCAGTCCCTCGGCCCTCACCCTCCACGGGATGCACTGCAGGGCAGTGATGAGGAGTCATGTCCTTACTCTGGCTCATCTACGGGGCCTCAAGCAAGTGCCTCGGCTTCCTCTTTTATACAGTGGGGACTGCTTGCAGGATTGCCGAAAGGCTTACACGAGGCCGAGCATTTACACAGAAGCACTCCAGCTGTCAGCTAGGACCATCACCTATGTTTCCAGCTTTCTTCAGCCCCTCACCTCGCCCCGCTCTATTATACCCTGCTCACAGGCTCCCACATGGTGAGCTGGGCACAGACTGTCTGGAATATCCAGCCTGTGCCCTCCTCTTGACCAGCTTCCTCTCATCCTTCAGTTCCTCCAGCAGACATTCATTCATTCACCGTTCCTCCAGCAGACATTCATTCATTCATTCACTGTTCCTCCAGCAGACATTCATTCATTCATTCACTCAATGTTCCTCCAGCAGACATTCATTCATTCATTCACCGTTCCTCCAGCGGACATTCATTCATTCATTCACTCAATGTTCCTCCAGCAGACATTCATTCATTCACCGTTCCTCCAGCAGATATTCATTCATTCATTCACCGTTTCTCCAGCAGACATTCATTCATTCATTCACCATTCCTCCAGCAGATAGGCCCCCCTCGCCCCAGATTAAGGTGGGCCTCCTTGTTACTCTTCTCTTTGGGACGGCTGGTCAGCACTCTGATATTTAGCTACTTTGCTTTCTTGTCTATTTGGGTTTCTGTCTACTTGCTGTCTCCCCACCACAAGCTCCAGAAGGACAGGGTCTACGGTGCGCCCGGGGCTGACATGAACTCTGGCATACAGTAGGTGCATAAGCATTCTGTTGACTGATGACTGAGCTCTTCTCAGCCACTGAGGGCAGACGGGTGGGCTGCATGGGTGATGGCCTTCTCGCACCCTCAGTCCCCTCCCTGCGGTGCGGTGCTGTGGTGAGGCAGGCAGTCCCTCCTTGAGCAAGGCCAGCTCTGCTCGAGAGCTCTGTGGACCCCGGGGGAGGTCCGAGCCTCCCAGAGCCTCTCCTCATCTGCTGAAGGATGCAGATGACAGTGGTGCCTACTTCTCAGGGGTGCCATGAGGAGGCAGTTAGAGAACGTGTGGGAGGGGCGGGGCACCTGCCTCCTCCCCGGCTTCCTTTGGTGGCATCCTCGGTCTCACCTGCTGCACGGCCGCCAGGCTCTGGAGCTGGGCGCTGCTGAGGTGCTGCTGCTGCAAGGCTGCTGTCTGCAGCATGAGGTGCTGCTGCTGGGCTGCATACATCTGCTGCAGGTACTGGGCCGCTGTGCTGGGCTGCCGGTGCAGGGCCTGCTGGATCACCTGCGGAGGGTGGGGCCAGGGAGGGAAGAGCCCCTTCTGCGGCCAGGCCTGCTCCAACACCTCCCCGCAAATGACCGGTCTGCAATCCCCACTCGCCAGGGAGTAGGGGAGATGGCTGTTTGCACAGCTCCACACGTTCCCACCTGATCTATCTCCATCTCTCTTCAGGGTACACACTCCCTGTTCTGTCTGGATACGGGCGGCACATGCCTCTCCAACAACCCTCAGGTCAGGAGACAGGAGACCTGTGCCACCAGGCCCTATGGCAGGCTTGTTAGGTACCCCTCTCCACCACTCTGCAGCCTCAGATGAGAGTAACAGGACCACAGGGGTGATGATGACAGAGGGAACCAAAGCTCAACAAGGCAGAGAGGGGGAAAGGGATGGGAAGAAAGAGAGACAAGCTGGAAGTCAGGGCCTATTCCAGCCAGCCAAACTAAAATCTGTCCAAGGGCAACACCCTCCTGGCAGGGTCTGCCCCCAGATGCTGAGAGGTCCTACTGGTCCCTCAGGAGACTGTCTCTCTGGCTTTGTGGGGCAGGGATGCTACAGCCACAGAGATGCTACAGGTACAAGGATGCTGCTGCAGCCCTAGGGTGCTGTGCTCCTCTTACTTTCTCCCTCCTTCTCTCCACTGCTCCCTCTCTCGAGCCACCAGCTCCCACTAGTCTTACTGCTATTCCCTCTTTTTGGATGGGACTGGTTGAGCCACACTCTCCCACTCTCCCATTCCTCAAAGCCTCTCCTCCACCCTCAGGAAGAAGGAAACGTGAACGCCTGTCCTCCAGCCCTGAGACCCTGTATCTTCTTCTCTATTCTCCTTTCTTCTTACCTGTTCACTCTCCTGCCATTTTCCCAGGGTGGGGGGTGCCCTATCTGGGCTCTGGCCAGGCTTCGGCCCACTTCCTACCCTTATTCTGCTGAATCCCTTGGCTACAGGGCTGCTCCTGGCAGTGAGCCTCCAGTCTAGCTCTCTTTGGCTCAGAGTGATTTCCAGGGGCTGGTAGCTCTTGGACAAAATCACCTTGGCACTCAGATTGGGGGTTTTATAAAAACAGGCTGATATCACAGATTCTCCATGGGCTCTGGGGTCTCCCCAGATACCCTTTCCACATACCATCTCCTCCATACGCTTCCTTCAGTGCACTTTCCCCTCAGGTTTCTGCTTTACATGCATTCAGTTCTTCTTATACCTTGTTCTCCCCATAATTCTTTCTCCTATTCCCTTTATCTAGCCTTTCTATTTCCCTTAGACTCCTAAAAGCACCTCCCAGCATCCAGATAGCAGTGGTAGAGACAGACTCTTCCTCCCTGGAGGATGTGAATGAATGGAAGTAGGAGGGACCCCACTGGTTCTACTTGGGTGCGGAACACAACTTTGGGTCACTCCATTTGCCAGAGCAGAAATCTTAAATCCCTTTTGCCTGGAATTGTGGTGAGAGGCAGGAGGGGCAGGAGGGCACCTCTTAATGTCAGCAGCTAGAAACGCACTAAAATACTCATGTGCAAAGGGCCCAGGGGAGGAGGCTCTGCAGGAGGCCGCAAGGATGGAAGCATGGTGCTATTAAGTGTGAGGCAGAGACAGCTAGGAGAGGAAAGATTCCAGAGTATCTGATGTGGTCTGCCCTAGCTAGACTTCTCGGGCTCTCCCACCATCTGCTGTGGCTTCCTCTCCATCCCCTAATCTGGGCCTAGGGCCAAAGCAGGGTAAGGACACTCATCTGGTACACTCAAACTGCAATGGCGAAGCCATCAGAAAACACATTTCTCTGCTGTGGTCTTTCTTTTCTGCCTATTTTATCCAGGAACTTCAACCAGACATTGTAGGGAATAAGAACACAGATTTGGGGTGGGGGTGGAGGGTGAGAATCAGGTTCAGCATTTTTGTCTTTACCTGCATGACCCTGGATAAGATCACCACTTTCTCTGAGCCTCAGTTTTCTCAACTATAGAATTGTGCCTAACAAGAACCCTCCTCCCAGCTGGAGGAGAAGATAAATAGGCAAAATGCTTTGGACAGCATGGGGTGCATGGCAGATGGCAGGCAATGTGTGGTCATGACTGCATTTTGGAGGAGTGTGTAGTCACCCAGAAGGCCTCACGGGTGACATTTTGCAAACCACTGCTTTAGGGAATGCAGAAGGCTGCAAAGACAAAGGGTTGTTTGGGGGTCCTTTTTGGTCCTGTGTGTTAGAGACTTAGATTTGTCATGGGGCAATGGTCACTTAGATAGTGGGTCTAGGTGCAGCTGAGCTGATCCTGATCATTTTTTTCTGTTTGCTAGTTTCATTTGTCAGCCCTTAATAATTTCACGTGCATCTCCTCCCCAAACGACCCTGTGGGGTCTGAGTCACCAGGTAAGAAAGGAATTTTCCGGCTCTGCTAAGTATTTCCACTCTCCCCGGACCTCCTTGAGGGAACCCATCTCGCATCACTGCTTCTCCAATGATGCACAGACATCTGCCACTAACATACACCCTTGCGCCCATTCTTGACTTGGCACCCTGGCTGTCTGACCGGACCACGCCAACACGTCCTCCTGGTTAATGAGTAGTCAGGTGGCATCTTACCTGCACAGTCTGCCGGTCAGGAATGCCGCTGTACACAGAAATCTGGGGCCCCGTGGGCCGGCCACTGCCACCACTGCTGCCGCCGCTGCCGCCGCTGGCACTGCTGGTGACGCTTGTGCTGCTGGATGTATGCGGGACCGGCAGCTCGTTCTCCATGGCCTATGGGACGGCACAGTCAGGGTGCTCAGGTAGCGGATGAGCAGGCAGGTGCTGGGAGGAAAGAGGCAGAAGGGAAATGCTTAACTAACTAGAGAACACACAAGTAGGCATCTGTCTCCCCCAGCCTGTGGTGGGACCTCTTCTGAAGCGAGGTCTTGAGCCACCCCTGCCATCAGGACAAGGCTTGCAAGGCGAGACGTGAAATCAGGTCAGCCTGAATCTAAACGCTGTGACCTGTTATTCTGCTTGCGGAGATGAAAGACAGCCACGGAGGATCCCCTATGATGGGGTTCCTTAGGGAGCCCATGTGATCTTAGGGAGCATCCTTCGCACCAGCAACCTTTTCATCAGTGGGGTGGAGAAACTGAACATCAGAGAAATTATTACTTGTCTATATTTACACAGGCAGTTCTTGAAAGAAATGGGATCAAAAAATCTAGAGAGAACAGAATGAAAGAAAGAGGCAATAAAATAAACTGTAGCAGTTGTCTCGTTTGCCAAGACAGAAGAGCTTCGAGTATGTTTAGAGTCTGTTTCCTTCCCAAAGTACTCAGCGAGTGCTCCCCGGTCTATGCTGAGCAGGACACCACGTTGAGCAATGAGGTGAAAACCACAGGCTTTGGAGTCAGAGAGACTTGGGTTTGAGTCCTGGCTCTGCCACTTACCAGCTGGGAAGCCTTGGCAAGTCACACTTCTCTAACCTTCTTTCTTAATCTGGCAGACACAAGACTGTGTGGATTGCTGGGAGGATATTAACGATACAAAGTGCTAAGTGGGGAGTCGAGCATATCCTTATTCACTGGCTGTTGTGCTTATTAAAACTGTCCCCAGCCTGGTTCCCACTGTCCAATTCCAACAGATCGATCCTCTTCCAAGGTGGAACTGGCAGAGTCTCCTGGAACTTCTATCCTGGGCACTAAGGACAGAAGTGCCAGAAATTCCTTCAGGGACCATTGTATGCTTGGGATTCAGAACTGGAAGCTGTGCATCCCTTCAAGGCAATGTGATTGGGAGTGGGGAAGAACTGAGAAAAAGGAAGGAGTCAGGGAAATTCATGCCCAGGTCTCAGGTCAAGTTCCTCTCTTTTTCTTCTTTCATGCTATTCCTAAAAATCCTAATATATATGTGTGTGTATAAGCTTTCCTTCTACCCACTCCTCCCTATATCTAAAAACCACACTTCTTGGTCATTCTATCATAGAATTCAATTCTCTGCTTGAGGATTATGCCAACTTAATAAATGAAGAAAATAATAACATATTGAGAACCTTAGTGCAAAGAACTAAAATAGTCGTTAATAACGCCCTGCCATCTTCTTCCCAACACGCTTAGTTTGGAAGTTGTCAGCATTCCTCACAATGCTGTTCTCAGACTGGGTAAGTTTTACCATGGGCTGCAAAAAGTATGGGTGAAGGCTCAAAGATAGGAAGGTTGGAGGTGAGGAAATCCTGGTTACTCCCAGTGGAAGGCAACAAGTTGAAGTTCAGAGGCCTATGGCTTCCAAGGCAAAGCAAACAATACTTATGACCTGGTCCTTAAGCAGTGATTTCCCCTAGCTTTTTAAAATTTAATTTTATTCTTTTTAAAAAATTTCTTGGCCATGCTGTACAACATGTGAGACCCTGGTGTGCATTTCGGCTGAAGACTTTGTCACATATATCACATTTAAATAATTTCTTTCCTGTATGAATTTTCTGATGTCTACTGAGGTTTGAGCTGTCAGTAAAGGTTTTGCCACACTCAAACAAACAAACAAAACATGTGAGATCCAGTTTCCCAGATCAGGGATTGAACATGCGCTCCCCTGCACTGGAAATGTGGAGTCTTAACCACTGGACTGCTAGGGAAGGCCCTCTCCTAATTTCTACATCTGCTTTTACAGCCACAGGGCAAGGCTGCCCTCCATGAATTCTCTTTGTCCTGAACTACACGCAGCTCTAGGGCTCATTTTGGCCACTCACTTGTTAAGAGTGCTTATGATGATAATGGTGGTGCAGGCTGATGAAACAGCAAAGCCAACAAGTATTTCCTGTGCTCTGCTCAGTTGAAATTTACCTTATGTTCCATGGAAGGAAGGGTTGGCTCGATAAAAAGGGACAGAAGGCATACTTCTGATCTTGCAGAAACTGACAACCTAGTTGTAGAGATGAGTCTCTGTTGGAATTAGGAGGCTTACCAAGCAACAAATCAGTAAATGAGAGTTATGTTCAAACTTGGAATATCCCACAGAATGTCAAAGTCTTTAGTTCAGTGCCCACCTCCCTTTTCCAAACTGTTGATCAGAACTGGGTTTCAGTTCTTGCTTTGCGTCCCACCCTAGGAAATCTCAACAGAAGTAGTATACTTCTAGACATAAACAAAATGAAACAAGGCAGAGGCCACAGCAAATAAAGGAGGGGGCAGTCTACATCCTGAGTGGTCAGGCCTTGGCTTGTGTTTTTGCAGTGGCCAGGGCAGATCTTGGGCACAGTGTGCACTGAATTCTTGATGAGAAATAAAAGAAGACAACATTCTAAAGACAGCAGGGCATTTGTTTATGGAAAAACTGCACAGGCAAGATAGCAGCTGCTCCCCATGTGGGAGAGAGAGAGAGAGGGAAGGAGAAAGAGAGAGAAAGAGAAAGAGAGAGGGAGGAAGAGAAAGAGAGAGAGGGAAAGAGAAAGAGAGAGAAGGAAAGAGAAAGAGAGAGAAGGAAAGAGAAAGAGAAGGAGGGAGAAAGAGAGACAAAGAGAGAGAGAGAAAGAGAGAGAAAGAGAGAGGGGGAAAGAGACTGACTTCAGCAACATGGGGACACAGTATGGTTCCTGAACTCTCTTGCCGTCTGCCCATTCCTTCTGCTCCCAAGCAGCCTCTCCCTCCTCTCTGCTTTGCCTCAATCTTGGCTTCTGCACTCTTCTGTCTTGTTGATTTTTGCCCCAGCCCCTGGTTTTCCCATTCTTGTTGCTACCCCCTCAACCCCATCCTTTCTCAGCCCCGTGCTCACAGCTGCCCTCCCCGCCCCCACCCCATGTGCTCACACTCACCTCTCCTCTTAAGCAGTATTCCCCCTCCCTCTCACCCCCTTGTCCTCCTCCCATGGACCCCGACTGGCTACTCCCGTTACTCAGAGGGCTCCCTCCCTACTCCTCCCCTCTGCTTTCTCTCCTACACCCTCTCCCCGCTGCTCACTCCCCGGGCTCCAGCTCCCTCTTCTCTCTCTTGCGGTCCCCCTGCCTTGGCTCTCTCTCTCCCCCAGGCCTGATCAGACACGTCCTCTTTTTCATTCTCAGGCACGTGGAAAGGAAGGGAGACTCCTTCTTCCTGCCTTTCTGCTGGCCGCTTCTCTCTGTTCTAGCTCTCACTTTTGAAGGCTACCGCTGTCTCTCCAGTTACTCTCTCTCTGGCTCCTTTGCAGTCTCTCCTGCGGAGCACAGAGGAGGGAAGAATAGACTCTGCCATACAGACTAGGGATCACTTCAAAGGAGAAGTAACACTTGAGCTGCCCAAACCTACACTGTGTCCCTGCTTTCAAAGCAGGAAGCTGCCCAGTCCCGCCTTCCACTCATCAACCATTCTAGAATGTTCCCCAATCAACACGTTCCTAGTTTTCCCACAACCTGAACATCTGATGAGCATCTATAGCATGTGAGGTATGCTTGCTAAGTACTGGGAACTGAAAAGAGACATGGACCCTCATTTCAACATTCATAACTTTTGGAGGCTTATCAGAAATGATGACACCTAAGCCCTGTAGCCCAGAAAAAAATGCACAGATATATAAAAAATGTGCTTACAATTGTAGAGGTTAATGAATCTTTGGAAGCCTGTCCCTTAACTCCTGACTCCCTTTTTTGTTGGTGGGATTGGGCATAAAGTACAAATTTAAAAGTAAAAACAATGTTGCCCACCCTGATCTGAGTTCCAAATGAGTGATAAGAGCACATGTACTGGCATTCAGAAGAGTGGTGTGTTAAGTGATGTGCGCAGTGTGGTGGAGGGAAAGAGAGGGAGGGTTTCCCTAGGTTTCGTGCATGCAGAGTGGTTACTGCCGCAGGTGAACAGATCACCAGCCTTTCCCTCTGCCCATTCTCTGGTGCTCGTTGTCCCAGGAGAGGAGACATGCTAAAGGTGACAGAGCATGGATTTAGGAGACCGGTGATCCTGGCTTTGGAAATGCCAGCTCTGCTGTGACTAGCTGCATGGCCTTGGGCAACCACTATCTATTTCCAGAATCTTCACCACCCCAAACATAAACCCGTCATCATTTAGCAATAACTGAACGTCCAGCCCCTGATGAATTCTAATCTACTTTCTCTCTATATAAATGTCTCTTCTAGATATCTCATATAAGTGGAATCGTGTAATATTTGACCTTTTGTTCTAGTTTATTTAGCATGTTTCCAAAGACTGGAGAATGGAACGGCAACCCATTTCAGGATTCGTGCCTGGAGAATCCCCAGGGACAGAGGAGCCTGGTGGGCTGCAGTCCATGGAGCCGTAAAGAGTGGGACATGGTCGAGTGACTAACACTTTCACATTTCACTTTTCAAGGTCTACGCGTGTTGTGGCAGGTATCAGAATTTCATCCCTTCTTACGGTTGAATAATGTCCCATTGTATGTATCTATCACATTTTGTATATCAATTCATCCATTGATGCACACTTGGGTTGTTTCCACATTTTGGCCACTGTGAATAACACTGCTACGAACACGGGCGTACAAGTACCTGTTTGAGTCCCTGCTTTCAGTTCTTCTTGGGTATATACTTAAGAGTGGAATCGCTAGACCTTAAGACAGCATATTAAAAAGCAGAGACATTACTTTGTCAACAAAGGTCCGTCTAGTCAAGGCTATGATTTTTCCAGTGGTCATGTATGGACATGAGAGTTGGACCATAAAGAAAGCTGAGCATGAAGAATTGATGCTTTTGAACTGTGGTGCTGGAGAAGACTCTTGAGAGTCCCTTGGGCTGCAAGAAGATCCAACCAGTCCATCCTGGAGATCAGTCCTGGGTGTTCATTGGAAGGACTGATGTTAAAGCTGAAGCTCCAATACTTTGGCCACCTCATGCAAAGAGCTGACTCATTTGAAAGGACCCTAACGACAGAGGATGAGATGGTTGGATGGCATCACTGACTCAATGGACATGGATTTGAGTAGACTCTGGCAGTTGGAGATGGACAGGGAGGCCTGGTGTGCTGCGGTTCATGGGGTCGCAAAGAGTCGGACACGACTGAGCGACTGAACTGAACTGATGGGAGTTCAATATTTAGCTTTTGGAGGAACTACCAAACAGCTTCCCTCAACTTCATTCTTTGATATTCCTGTTGTCCCTGCACCATTTGTTCAGTTATCTGTTCTTGGGCTCTCACATTTTCCCCACTGTTTCTCAATGTGGCATATGGACACCCATGAGCTGACCCTGCCTGCCTCCCTGGCCTCATTTTCCACACCACACTGTCATTGGGAACTGCGTGATTCCAAAAGACTTGAAGTTTTGGACATCTAGTTATTTCTGACCTCCGTGCTTTTACTTATGTTGTTCCCTCCTCCCTGAAATGCCCACCTTTCATTTGTCACTGAACGAGCTCCTCAGATCATCAGAACAACCTGAGGCTCTTCTGTGAAAATTTTACTGAACACAGATTCCTCTAACATTTCTCTTGCTTCCTTCAAACTAGGTTTTAATTTCTCCCTTAGAGCCGTCCAGTTGGTTGGCTATTCCATGATACTTTGTGCTTACCTCTCTCCTAGCTCTTGTAATGTCATGTCACATGAAACTGTTTATATCTCTGTCTTTCTCACTAGACTCTGAACTTCTGGGGAACAAGAATTATATCCTGTTTTCCCATTTATACCTAGTGTTTTATTTCATAAATTTTTGTTGAACAAAATTGCTTGAAACATACCACACTCCATCCTACTTCTTGCTGGAAAGCTTTGTTAAATTTCTATCTCATCTGCAGAATTCTCACCAACTCCTTTCAAGCATATAACACTGGTGTTTTAATTTCAGTACCTTCTATTAGTATCTGCACTAAAATATTGATTATTTATTGAGCACCTATTATGTATCAATCTCTATAGTAGATGCTTTATAAATATACATGATCTTTCTTACAGGATAGATATTATCCCAATTTTGTCAATGAAGAATTTATCAAAGTAACTTATCTAAGGTCATCACAGAACTAGGATGCAAAACTCAGTCTGACTCCAAAGCCAGAGCTCTTCCCACACTGCACCCTCTGAGATGTCATTCACGATCTCATCTTGAGCAATTATTTCAATGACACTGGCCAAAGTCTATACTGGAGCAAACTAGATTTTCAGAGGGGGCAAAGAATTGTGGTCACTGAATTTAACCCTGAATTATTAATTAATGTCTATTAAATATTGCATACTTACAAAACAACCTCTCTCTGCATATAATATGGGCTTCCCAGGTGGCTTAGTGGTAAAGAATCTGCCTGCCAATGCAGGAGACAGGAGTTCATCCCTGGGTTAGGAAGATCCCCTGGAGTAGGAAATGGCAACCCGCTCTGTAGTCCTGCCTGGGAAATCTCGTGGACAGAGGAGCCTAGCAGGCTACAGTTCATGGGGCTGCAGAGAGTTAGACATGGCTGAGGGACTGAGCACGCATGTATATAATATACAAAGGATAATACACAAGGGCACTCACCAATCAATTTAAGAAATCAAACATTACCATAATCCCCCTTGTTTTCGCTATGCAAAAATCGAAGCCTAGCGTTTGGGGAAGTGAGTCACTTAAGGAGACTGGGCTCCGCTGACTGTCCTCCAGAAGCATGGTCACGGAGCCACCCCTGGCAAACCTACTGGACCTGTGGTTGAATTTACTCAACTGGAGGACTGGCGTTTGTCCTAAGGAGAAATCTGAAGCTAGGGTCCTGCCATATGTCACTTTCTCACTGGTCTCCTGGAGTAGGAACTGGAAAGGAACTAGGGTTAGAAAGAAACAGAATTCATTAGTAAGCGTAGAACAATTTGGCAGCTTTTAGACATTTTTGACTACAGTCCACTCTTTGAAGCCAAGCTTGCAGGGCCTTCTGCCCCGAAGTCCTGCTCTGTGGGAAGCAGCAGATGCTTCTGAAGGCTCGTGGGAGCCACGGAGGCATGAGTGGATTCTCCTTACACCCCCACCCTGGGGCCCCACATGAGAAAATCTGAACACTTTAAACTTAACTTGGCTTTCAACATTTCACATACCCCTATTCAATTTCCTTTTCAATTCCTACCCTTATTCCTCCCTTCTCCTAACTAGTTCCTTACTTCTCCCCCAAGGCCACCCATCCCTGTGTACTCCCACTGCAAACGCAGCCAGATCTGATTAATGGCTAACGTCTAAAACTGGTAGTCTGTTTCTCTCTGGGTTCCAACTCACTGTGCGGTTTTGTGTGAACTGGTGCTCTGGAGGCTGTGATTGGTACTTTAGTCAATTTCCCCTTCCCCACCGTAAGGGACCACTTTGAATGACATGCTGACTGTAACCAGCTCCGATAGTGATCTGATTACAGGTCCCCGCTGCCCAGAGGGCCTGAGACCAGCAGCTGGAGAAACACTGATGGTTCTGCCCTCCCAGGAGCCACCAAGTCTGGGGAACACTAGGCTTTTGTCCCGAGGGTCAAGGAAATAAATCCATTTGCTGCGGATTACAGCTGTGACAGGGGTTCCAGGGAAGTAGAGGAGAAGAAACTGAAAACAGAGCTCTCCAAATGGAGCTTAAAGCCTTGGGGGTGGAGTTGGGTCGGCTCTCCCTAATAGAAGCGGAGACTGACGGATGGGAGATGAGCAGTCTAGTGGCCCTCAGAGGCTGCTGGCGTGGGGACGTGGAGTCTGAAGAGGCAGGGGACAGTGCTCTTTGCTGCGAATCTGCCTCTCCATCCAGGTATAAGTCAGTGTTAACAAAGTGTTCAAGCCCTCTAGACTCAGGGGCCCAAAAGGAGAACTCCTTGCACCTCCCTACAGTTTCTGCATCAACATAAGTGTCCTGATTTGCACTAATGTGATTATGCCTCTGGCAGCTGTCTGAGGTTACTGATACACTGGAAACAGCCCAGATGGATTTAGCTCAAACTGCTGCAAAAAGTTCTTCTCTCTCCCCAGTCCTCTACATGCTGTCTCCTTTAGTGTCTCTAGAAACCCAAGTACATAAAGGAAGGCCCACAAGGGGAAATAAAGGATCAGAGTTTAAAACTGGTTATGTAGTCCTAGCCATCAAAATAGAACAATTTCACTGTGAAATAGAATCCAACAAATAAAATATTTTAAAAATATTTTTAAAAGTATTTTTAAGAAACGCACTGAGAGATGCAGTTTCAATGCCTGGGTTGGGAAGATTCCCTAGAGGAGGAAATGGCAACCCACGAGGTTTTCTTACTTGGAAAATTCCATGGACAGAAGAGTCCATGGGGTACAAAGGGTCGGATATGACTAAGCATGCCCATGGGATGCATCTCTTTTATTTTGTACTTGGACATAATTTCAGATTTATAGGAAAGTTGGGAGATGGGACGAGAGCTCCCATACACTCTTATGAACCACAGTATAATCATCAAAGCCAGGAAAGTCACATAGATACCCTGTTATTAAACAAATTACAGACCATATTTGGTCCTCCTTTTAGTCCTTGGAATGGGCTTCCCTGGTAGCTCAGTCAGTAAAGAAACTGCCTGCAGTGCAGGAGGCCCGGGTTTACTCCCTGGGTCAGGAAGATCCCTTGGCGAAGGAAAGGGCACCCCACTCCAGTACTCTTGCTTGGAAAATCTTATGGACAGAGGAGCCTGGTGGGCTCAGCCCATGGGGTCACAAGAGTCAGACATGACTTAGCACCGCTGGCCCCAGATACCACATGGCATTTGATTTTCTCGCCTCTTCAGTCGCCTCTGACCTGCGACAGTTTAGTCCTGTCCGGTCTTTCATGCCACTGACATTTTTTGATGAGAACTGGTCAATTATTCCCCAGACTGTCCTTCAAGTTCAGTTTACTTGGTGTTTTTTTTTTTTTTTTCCTCATGATTAGATTGAGGTTTGGAGAAGGCGATGGCACCCCACTCCAGTACTCTTGCCTGGAAAATCCCATGGGCGGAGGAGCCTGGTGGGCTGCAGTCCATGGGGTCGCTAAGAGTCAGGCATGACTGAGCGACTTCACTTTCACTTTTCACTTTCATGCACTGGAGAAGGAAATGGCAACCCACTCCAGTGTTCTTGCCTGGAGGATCCCCGGGACAGGGGAGCCTGGTGGGGTCGCAGAGTCGGACACGACTGAAGCGACTTAGCAGCAGCAGCAGAATCAGCAGCAGCAGCAGCAGATTGAGGTTAGCCTTTTTTCAGCAAAGTGCTGCTGTGTCCTTCCCAGTACCTCATCTCCAGGGTGACATGTTATTGATAGGTCTATTACTGGTGATGTTAACCTCAGTTACTTGGTTAAGGTCAGAACCCTATAAATTTAAATGAGCAAACTTTTTCTGAAACCCCATTTTCATTTGTAATTTATAGACGGCAGACTCTATCAAGTGTTTCTATAACAAGCTGGTGCTGGTTGGCTGAAGAATATGAAGGGGGAAAAGGGTTTGATCTCTTTGGAAGGAACATGCAGTTAACACCACGTTATGTTGGCCCTGGGTGTTTGGGAATGGAGGCAGCCTTCGTCCCACTGCTTTAGGACAGGGCAGGCATAGAGCCTACATCTTCTGTGGCAGGACCGGCACTTCTGAAATGAGCCTGAGAGCAAATATTTTAGGCTCTGCTGTGACCACTCAGCTCTGCTGTGCAAAAGCAGCCACGGACAAGCCCTAAGAAGAGTGCGGCTATATTCTGATAAAATATTAGTTACGAAAAAGGAGGTGGGCTGGGTTTGGCACGTGCCCTGTAGTTTTCAGGGCCCCTGGTTTGTGCAGACTCACATGGCTGACTGCGCGCCTGCACCAGGCTGGCTGACAGCATGGGCCCTGGTGTTAGAAAGACCTGAGTTCAAATTCTGAGCAGGACACACACTAGCCACATGTCCTTGAGCAAGTTATATCATCTGTTGGGCCTCAGTTTCTTCAGCAGAGAAATGAGATCCCATTTCCCTCATAGACTTGTTCTGTGGGATAAATGATATCTGTAAAGCACTGAAGGCCACAATGAGCAAATAGTAAGCACGTGATGAATGTGAGGAGGCAAGCCTGGGATTTGGAGAATGATTACTTTAAATGTGGTCAATAGTGAAGACCCAAAGGTTGTTTTTGTCATCAGTCACAGTCACATTCAAAAGTCTCTTTATAAAGAACTATGGTCTGGTCTGTTTTATCTGTTTACATTTGTGCCTGTTTTTAAAAGGGCATTTTCCAGAAGGCTCTTTAGGAGCAGAAGATTTAGATGGTTGATCTCCATAGTGAGTAAGAATGTGTGCTCTCGAACCAGCCTGCCTGGGCTCCACCTTCAGCTTCTCAGTTTGACTCCAAGAAAGTGGGGAAGTCCTCCCCCTGCCACATCCAGGCTTCAGTCCCCTCAACTGTAAAACTGGGGCAACGATATCACCTTGTAGGGTTGTTTGGAGTATTAGATGAGTTAATACAGAGACAGCGTTAGATATGTAACTGGCACTTAGTAAACTCTTAATAAATGTTATTTGCTGCTATCATGATTATTATTAATTGCTATTACTATTGACATTAGAGAAGGAAATGGCAACCCACTCCAGTGTTCTTGCCTGGAGAATCCCAGGGATGGGGGAGCCTGGTGGGCTGCTGTCTATGGGGTCACACAGAGTTGGATATGACTGAAGTGTCTAAGCAGTAGCAGTATTATTATTGACATTATTAAAGGTTCTTCAGTCTTAACTCCAGGGTTTGAAGATGGATGCTATTCTATTGGTTCAGACAAACTTGAATCCAGTTGTTACATTAAGTTGGTGCCCAATGTTAGGACATTCATCTCTTTAATTTCCCAGCCAGCCATCATACACTGTATCTGTGTCCTTTTTTCTCCCACTTTAAATACTCCTTGTTATGGGCTGAACTGTGTACCCTCAAAAAGATGCCCAATTTCTAATGCTGACATGTCAGAAAGAGGCCTAATTTGGAAGCACAGTAGATATAGTAAGTTAACATGAGGTCATACCTGCATAGGGTAGGCCCCTCATCCAATGACTGGTGTCCTTATGAAAGAGTGCAGTGTGAAGAGGCAGACACACAAGAAGAGAGAGCAGCCATGTGAAGATGTGGGCAGAGAGTGGAGTAATGTTTTCATAAACCAGGGGATACCTGGGGTCATGAGAAGCCAGGAAGAGGCAAGGAAGCCTGTCAGGGGGAGCATGGCCCTGCTGACCTGGATTAAGACCTTGACTTTGGATTTATAATCCCCAGAACTATAGGACAACTATGGGACACAGGGCTGTTTGAACAGCCTCCTAGATTACGGCACAGACTCAAAAGAGAGTAGGCTGTTGTTTAGTTGCTAAGTGGTGTCCAACTCTGCAATCTCATGGACTGTAGCCCACCAGGTTCCTCTATCCATGGAATTTTTCAGGCAAGAATACCGGAGTGGGTTGCCATTTCCTTCTCCACAGGATCTTCCCAATCCAGGGATAGAACCAGCATCTCCTGGGTCTCCTGCACTGCAGGTGGATTCTTTACCCACTGAGCCATCATAGGGTAAAAGAAGACTTTTTTTATGAGAAAAAGATACTTCAGTTTCCACCAATAACCTCAAGCTTAGAAAACTCTTCTTTTGTATGTCTGGGGATAAAGTAAACTCTTCATCTGATGGTTTCAGTCAGTTTTCCCCTGTGTAGTTTTCGCAGAATTCTGCATTCCTGGGATTTGTACATAGAAGTCTCAGGAGCCAAGGCTATAAAAAGACCTCTATAAAAACCTCTCCATACTAAGTTTCTCCACCAAGCTCACATCCCCCTCCCCATTTCTAGAGCATTCCATTTTCTGCCACCCCATCTCAGCCTTGAACTGGCCTGATGTTGGGTTAAGTCACAGTAGGCTAGACTGTCTACTATTGCTACTTTCTGACAAGCATAACTGAGCTAGGACAGAGATTAGGGGAAATAGCCAGGCTTTCAAAGTAATTGTTCAAGGACATGGACATTTATCTATAAAGTGGTTTTTTTTTTTCCTGGTTGTGCTGAGTCTTTGTTGCAGTGTGTGTGTGTGTGTGTGTGTGTGTGTGAAGGGCAGAGCTTGTCTTGTTGTGGAGCACAGGCTTTAGAGAATATGGGCTCTCTAGTTGCCGTGTGTGGGCTCAGTACCTCTGAGGCATGTGGGATCTTAATTCCCCAACCAGGGATTGAACCTGTGGATTTTTAACCACTGGACCACCAAGGACGACCCTCTATAAAGTCTTCACCAGACTTATTTCCTCTTCTCGTCCTACGCTCCAAACTAGATATACCTTGGATCTGCCAGTGGCCCTGTAGCTATCACTTGACTCTTGGCATTTGCTCACATTATGAACACCAGGGTCAGGAGTCCCTTGAAAAAGCAGGGGCTATGTTGGGGCACTGCCACTTGAACATGCTCCCCCCAGAGCTTACTCCAAGAGTATAGCCTTCCTCCTTCAGAGTTTCCTTTACTATTCCCCATGAGGAGCTTAAAAAATGGGGCTTTGAGATATTATAGAGAGATAGATGGCGTGGGGTAGCAGTGATACCTCCCGTCATGAAGACTCCTGGTCTGTATGTGAATGACCTTTTATGCACTAGGAGGTCAGTGGCCTTAGATCTGGTTCTGGTAACTGATAATTCTCGCCATTCTGGGGGTACCTGCTTAGTGACAGGAGCCTGAAATGCATGATCTTATTTATTCCTCACAATAAACCTATGTATGATACAGGGATTATGTCTTCATTCTTCCCACAAGAAAATTGAGGTTCAGAGCAGTCTAAAGAGTTACATGAGGCCATGGAGCTTGCAAATGGCGTGTGCAGGGTCTGAAACCAGGGCTGCAAGTCTACATACAAATGGCAGAGTGACTTAAGTGCACTCCAGTCTAAGTCTCTCTGGGCCAGTGAATTTCTTACCAATTTAACTTGGCTCCTATGGCCTTCTATCTGATAGACTGTCTCACAGGTGTTATCTCAAGCCGGGGGTCAGTCCACAGCAAATCTGTCAACTGTAACTGTCCCCAGGCTTGCCTCTGTGTACCCCAGAAATCACACCTGGAATTAGGGTGTGTCTAACATTTGTAAGCCTTTCCTGTATCTATTTTCAGATAATTATCTTATTTACATATAAGTCTGGTCCTGTTCACATTGTTTACAAAATCATTTGGGAGATGAAGAACACCTACCTTTCCTGAAAGCCCACTATGTGCTGGGCACAGTCTCAGGGAGCAACATGATTTAGAAGAAAAAAGGAAGAGTGGTGTATTCAGAGAAGGCTGCTTCCATTCCTGCCTCTGCTCTAGCTGGGAAACCTTAGGTTACTTAAGTCCATGGCTCTCAGTTTCCTCATTTGTAAACAGTGCTACCAATATAGATTTTTAAGACTGATTGGGAAAATTGAATAACAAAATGCAAGTACAGTTTGCAGCACAGAATAGGCATTTAATAATGATCAGCCTCCTCACCCGCTTACTCTTTCTGACATTGTTTTGGAGTAGTAATTACTGATTACTGCTGAGGAAGCAGGGTAATAAAAGCAATGACATCACTTTGCTGACAAAGGTTCATATAGTCAAAGCTATGGTCTTTCCAGTAGTCATGTATGGATGTGAGAGCTAGACCATAAAAAAGGCAGAGTGCTAAAGAATTGATGCTTTTGATCTGTGGTGCTGGAGAAGACTCTTGAGAGTCCCTTGGAAAGCAATGAGATCAAACAAGCCAATCTTAAAGGAAGTCAACCCTGAATACTCTTTGGAAGGACTGATTTTGAAGCTGAAGCTCCAATAGTTTGGTCACCTGATGCAAACAGCTGATCTATTGGAAAAGACCCTGATGCTGGGAAAGATTAAAATCAGAGGGAGAAAGAGGGCAACAGAGGATGAGATGATTGGATGGCATCATGGATTCAGTGGACATGAACTTGGGCAAACTCCTGGAGATGGTGAGGGACAGGGAAGCCTGGCGTGCTACAGTCCATGGGGTTGTGAAGAGTTGGACATGACTTGGCAACTGAACAACAACAACCATTGCTGAGGAACCTGCTGAGGAAGCGGGTTCTGAGAAGTCAAGTGGCTTGTCCAAGATCACACAGCTATGAAATGGCATAAACCAGAACAGTCTGAATCCAGAACTCAAGTCTGAACTGTCATATGGGAGCTCCTTGAATGTGGAGAAGGGAAGACCCTCAACAATTTGGGCTTTTAACCCTTTACAATTATTGAACATACTCCTATTCTAGGCTTGATTATAAACTCTTCCCCAGCATCCTAAAAGCCCCTTTCTCAAATGTAAGGTATTTTCTTCCTAAGCAAAGGGTGGGGGAAAGAAAGGAAAAAAAAATCCCATCATACTTACAGGTGAAATTAGAAGAGGTGATAACTATGTAGATTTAACCACGGTATGTATGGTGTGTGTATGTGTGAGAGGGGCAGGTTCACGCATGCACACGAGTGCTGGGAAGACAGGTGGAAGGTAAGAGACCAGAAGTTTGGGGACTCTGGTGGGCTGCCGTCTATGGGGTCGCACAGAGTCAGACACGACTGAAGTGACTTAGCAGCAGCAGTTTTAGATTAAGTGCCCCACACGACCCCAGGCTCTGAGTGGTAGCAGTGCTTTAGAAAAGCAGAAGAGTAAGTGATCAATAAACATTGCTATTATGGAGACACAGATGCAGAGAAGAAATGTACGGATACCAAGGGACGGGGTGGGACAAACTGGGAGATTAGGATTGACAAATATGCACTACTATGCATAAAATGGGCTTCCCTGGCGGCTCAGACAGTAAAGCGTCTGCCCACAATGCAGGAGACCCGGGTTCGATCCCTGGGTTGGGAAGATCCCCTGGAAAAGGAAATGGCAACCCACTCCAGTGCTCTTGCCTAGAAAATTCCATGGATGGAGGAGCCTGGTGGGCTACAGTCCATAGGGTCGCAAAGAGTCAGACACGACTGAGTGAATTCACATGCATAAAATAGATAACTAGCAAGTTATAACAGTGCTATAACCTACTTTATAGCACAGGGAACTCTACTCAGTGCTCTCTGGTGACCTAAATGGAAAGGAACTCTAAGAAAGAGGGGATATATGTGTACATATAACTGATTCACTTTGCTGTATGGCAGAAACTGACACAACATTGTAAAGCAACTGTACTCTAACAAAAACGAACAGAAAAATGAAAATAAAAATGGGTCCTGGAGCTACTTTTCATGCAGTGATCGGCTGGTCGGTTCGCAAGGTGTCTGGATGAGTACTCAGCCAACATTAAACCGTGAACAGGTATTGAGCCTCCTTCCCCCACCCTCTCCTCCCATCTCCTTTGGAACAGCTCCCTCCTTTGGAACCTCTCCCTCCTTAGGCCCTCGCTGCTTTGGCCCAGCCCACCAGTTAAAGGACTCAGCCGTTCCTAAGAGGCTTTCTCTTGCTGTGCGTCTGCCCTAGCAACTTGTCCTGGCAGCCAGTTCAGAGCTTTGGGATCACAAAGCAATTCAGAGTTTCCCCCACTCCCACACCCGTCCCCACCCAGCCCAGCTCTTTCCCTCATTTGTCCCAAAGAATAGCCTCTAATTGCTCTTAACATTCCCCTCGAGCGGAAACACACGGCATGTCTGTGGTCAGCCTAGGATCTACTGTCACCACCAGCCTTTGGCTTTCCATTGTATTTGGAATGTTATGTTCTATCCCATTTTATACCCATATGTTTGCTTTATCTCTTTTGGCATACCTGCTGCTTTTAGCTTCTGGTATTTTTAGACCATCTTGCTACCATTTGCAGAAGAAAACTATCTTAATACGGGTAGATCCTCTTCAACTTTCCACTCTTTCCAGGCAAGTGTACGTTTACCTTACTTTCCCCCTCATAATTGTAAAAACTTCGGTGGCTAATTGTGATAGCTAGAATAGGACTACAGAGTGGAAACTGTAAGGAGATGGACTTCAACTCAGCAGAAAAAAAAGTGCTTCCTAACCGTTGGCGTGGTTACAAGTGGAATGGGCTACTTTGTGAAGAAATGACTTTTCAGTTGGTGGATGCATTCAAGCAGAGGGTGAGCCAGGACTGTGTGATCCACGCAGTGTTGCCTCTAGGGTCTCTCTCTCTCTTTTCAAAGATTTTTTTTTTTTTAATGGGGACCATTTTATAAAGTCTTTATTGAATTTGTCATAATATCGTTTCTGTTTTATGTTTTGGTTTTTTTGACCACAAGGCATGTGGGATCTTAGCTCCTCAATCAGGGATCAAGGACCAAACCCAAACTCCCTGCCTTGGAAGGCAAAATCTTAACCACTGGACCACCAGGGAAGTCCCTCCAGGGTCTCTTTTTAACTCTGGTAGTGTGTAACCATGAAAATCTTTTACTGGACACCAGAAATCCAAGTGAAAATTCAAGCTGTTAGCTTATTTTTAACACTTCCATTTATGAACATTCTAAAATGCTAGTCTTGTTTTTCAAGCAACAGGACAACTCCTAACTGGTTTTCATCATTCAAGTTACTAACAAAAAGAATAAATTCCATTAGTGTAAACTTCTTGATTCTCATCACCTACTCAAATGAGAAACTACTGTTCTTATTTCGTGGACATGGCAGCCACAAAGGTAGCTAAGTAGAAAGGCTGATCATTTCTTTTGGACCTCAGAACACTGGTTAAACACAAAACTGGCTCACGCAACCAACATCCATCCTCTCCGTGTTTGCTGAACAGCTATCATGTGCTTGGTACTGAATGAAACACAAATATGATTCAGATATTGACTTTGGAGTTAGCAGTTTATGAGGAGAAATAAGAAAAGTACATAAATAAATATAAGAGGGATTGGCAAACATTTTCTGTAAAGGGCCAGACAGTAAACAGCTCAGACTCTGAGGACCACATCTGGTCTCTGTTGCATACTTATTTGATCTCCCTCCCCAACCATTCCTAGTCTGCTGATCCCTGAAATGTAATAATGTGTAATGTGATAAACTACTGTCGAGTTAGCTAGACGTTTCCCTCGGAGTGGGCCTTCAAAGATGGGTTTGACTGGGACTCTGGAAGTGGGGAGGTTGCGTTCTAGGGGGAAGGAGATTATCCCCATTACACACTGTCCCCTGTTCTCTATTCTTAGATCAGAGGTTTTCAAGGAGCGGTCAGTATCACTTGGGCACTTATTAAAAATGCTAATTTTCAGGCTCACAGTGGTTCCCAAAGTTTGGCATACCTGAAAATCCACTGGAGTTTGTCAAAACTGACTGCCAGTCCCACCTACCGATCTCTGATGCAGGTGGTCCAGGCACCACTTTCGTATCATCTCTCAAATCTGTACATACCGGTTTGGAAGCTTTGCCCTGTACCAGGCTCGTGCCCTTTAGTGCACGTACATAGAAAGGGGCTTTGAGCCACTGTAAGTTGGCTCAACTTATCACGTGGACCACAGTCTTGTCTAACTCAATCAAACTATGAACCATGCCATGTAGGGCCACCCAAGACAGACGGGTCATGGTGGAGAGTTCTGACAGAATGTGGTCCACTGAAGAAGGGAATGGCAAACCACTTCAGTATTCTTGCCTTGAGAACCCCATGAACAGTACGAAAAGGCAAAAAGATAACACTGAAAGATGAACTCCCCAGGTCGGTAGGTGCCTAATATGCTACGGGATAAGAGTGGAGAAATAACTCCAGAAACAATAAAAAGATGGAGCCAAAGTGAAAACAACGCCCAATTGTGGATGTGACTGGTGATGGAAGTAAAGTCCGATGCTGTAAAGAGCAATATTGCGTAGGAACCTGGAATGTTAGGTCCATGAATTAAGGTAAATTGGAAGAGGTCAAACAGGAGATGACAAGAGTGAACACTGACATTTTAGGAATCAGTGAACTAAAATGGATGGGAATGGGCAAACGCAATTTAGATGACCATTATAGCCACTCCTTGGGAAAAAATCCCTTAGAAGAAATGGAGTAGCCCTCATAGACAACAAAAGAGTGTGAAATGCAGTACTTGGGTACATGCCCCTTTCTGAGTACATGCACAAAAGGGCACGAGTGTGGTGCGGGGCAGATGATCTCTGTTCGTTTCCAAGGCAAACCATTCAATATCACAGTAATCCAAGTCTATGCCCCAACCACTAATGCCCAAGAAGCTGAAGCTGACTGGTTCTACGATGACCTACAAGATCTTCTAGAACTAACACCCAAAAAAGATGTTTCCATCATGGGGAATGGAATGCAAAAGTAGGCCGTCAAGAGATATCTGGATTTACAGACAAGTTTGGCCTTGGAGTACAAAATGAAGCAGGGCAAAGGCTAATAGAGTTTTGCCAAGAGAATGCACTGGTCAAAGCAAACACCCTCTTCCAACAACACAAGAGACAATTCTACACATGGATATCACCAGATGGTCAATACTGAAATCAGATTGATTATATTCTTTGCAGCCAAAGATGGAGAACCTCTATACAGTCAGCAAAAACAAGACTGGGAGCTGACTGTGGCTCAAATCATGAACTTCTTACTGCAAAATTCAAACTTAAATTGAAGAAAGTAGGGAAAACCACTAGATCATCCAGGTATGACCTAAATCAAATCCCTTATGATTATACAGTGGAAGGGACAAATAGATTCAAGGGATTAGTCTAATAGAGTGCCTGAAGAAGTATGGACAGAGGTTTGTGACACTGTACAGGACGCAGTGATCAAGAACATCCCCAAGAAAAAGAAATGCAAAAAGGTAAAATGGCTGTCTGAGGAGGCCTTACAAATAGCTGAGAAGAGACATGAAAAGCAAAGGAGAAAAGGAAAGATATACCCACCTGAATGCAGAGTTCCAAAGAATAGCAAGGAGAGACAAGAAAGCCTTCCTCAGTGATCAATGCAAAGAAATAGAGGAAAACAACAGAATGGGGAAGACTAGAGATCTATTCAGGAAAATTAGAGATACCAAGGGAACATTTCATGCAAAAATGGGCATAATAAAGGACAGAAATGGGATGGATCTAACAGAAACAGAAGATATTAAGAGGCGGCATGAATACACAGAAGAACTATGCAAAAAAGATCTTCATGACCCAGGTAACCATGATGGTGTGATCACTCACCTAGAGCCAGACATCCTGGAGTGTGAAGTTAAGCAGGCTGTAGGAAGCATTACTATAAACCTAGCAGAGGTGATGGAATTTCAGTTGAGCTATTTCAAATCCTAAAAGATGATGCAGTGAAAGTGCTGTACTCAATGTGCCAGCAAATTTGGAAAACTCAGCAGTGGCCACAGGACTGGAAAAGATCAGTTTTCATTCCAATTCCAAAGAAAGGCCATGCCAAAGAATGTTCAAACTTACTGCTCAATTGCACTCATCTCACACGCTAGCAAAGTAATGCTCAAAATTCTTCAAGCAAGGCTTTAACAGTATGTGAACTGAGGACTTTCAGATGTTCAAGCTGGATTTAGAAAAGGCAGAAGAACCAGAGATCAAATTGCCAACATCCACTGGATCATAGAAAAAGGAAGAGAGTTCCAGGAAAACATCTACTTCTGCTTTATTGACTACACCAAAGCCTTTGACTGTGTGGCTCACAATAAACTGTGGAAAATTCTTCAAGAGATGGGAATACCAGACCACCTGACCTGCCACCTGAGAAATCTGTATGCAGGTCAAGAAGCAACAGTTAGAACTGGACATGAAACAGTGGACTGCTTCCAAATTGGGAAAGGAGTATGTCAAGGCTGTATATTATCACCCTGCTTATTTAACTTCTATGCAGAGTACATCATGCAAAATGCTGGAATGGATGAAGCACAAGCTGAAATCAAGATTGCTGGGTGAATATCAATAACCTCAGATGCAGATGGCACCACCATTATGCCAGAAAGCAAACAGGAATTAAAGAGTCTCTTGATGAAAATGAAAGAGGAGCATGAAAAAGCTGGCTTAAAACTCAACATTCAGAAAACTAAGATCATGGCATCCAGTCCCATCACTTCATGGTAAATAGATGGGGGAACAATGGAAACAGAGAGAGATTTTACTTTCTTGGGCCCCCAAATCACTGCAGATGGTGACTGCAGCCATGAAATTAAAAGACACTTGCTCCTTGGAAGAAAAGCTATGACAAACTTAAGACAGTATATTAAAAAGCAGAGACATTACTTTGCCAACAAGGGTCCATCTAGTCAAGGCTATGGTTTTTCCAGTAGTCATGTATGGATGTGAGAGCTGGACCATAAAGAAAGCTGAGCACCAAAGAACTGATGTTTTTGATCTGTGGTGTTGGAGAAGACTCTTGAGAGTCCCTTGGACAGCAAGGAGATCCAACCAGTCAATCCTAGAGGAAATCAGTGCTGAATATTCATTGAAAGGACTGATGCTGAAGCTGAAACTCCAATACCTTGGCCACCTGAAGCAAAGAACTGACTTGTTGGAAAAGACCCTGATGCTGGGAAAGACTGAAGGCAGGAGAAGGGGATGATAGAGGATGAAACAGTTCACCAACTCAATGGACATGAATTTGAGCAAGCTCTGGGAGTTGGTGATGGACAGGGAACCCTGGTGTGCTGCGGTCCATGAGGTCGCAAAGAGTCGACACGACTGAGCGACTGAACTGAACTGAAGTTGATGACTTCTTCCTCTGAGGCAGGGGCTTTGAACCTTGTTAGGCTCATCTACTGGGAGCAGCTGCTCACTGCTGGCAGCTGTGTGCTTGGGAGGGCATTCCCTTCTGATTCTTGGTTATTGGCATGCATTCTGTCTTACTCCTGATACATTTGTATATTTTTATCACTGTTACCAAACTGTCCCCACTGCATTGAGCTGGGGACTACCTCCATTGATCAGGCCAAAAAAAAAAAAAAAAAGACAGTGCCTTTATTTTGGGATTTAAATGACTTCTAAAAATTCAGATGTGGAATTCAGAGAGACTGAGCTGAGGAGGCAGGTAAAGAAGGGAAAGACAAGCCAGAGGGAGTTCACAGAGGAATCTGAGAGGAGGCTGTGGGCAACCAGACACAGGAGGAATCATTAATCTGGCAGACATGAATAGCAAAAAGCAATTAGTTTGCTGGGGTTTGTAGCAGCCAACGAAGTGTGCAGTACTCCAGTGGAGAGTCTGGTGTAAGGGCAGGGTCATTGCTAGGGAACTCAAAAAGAGGACAAGATAAGGGAGGTTAGAGGTGGGAAAGCCATCTGGGACTGGCAGGAAGGGAAAGGAAAGTGTTCGTAGTCTCCATGGCAACTCATTACCCGGTGGAAATGTCCAGGTGTAGCTGTACACCTGTCAGGGCTTGCTATGCTCTTATTCAAGGAAGTGATCTTGAAAATGATCTAGGTGCTCCAAAATGCGTGCATGTGTGTGCACAGGCACACTTGAGTGCCTGTGCACATGCACACACACTCACACACAAATATTCTCTTCACATTACTCTTCATTCATCAGCCAATTCCAACTAGGCAGAAGGGTAGGCTGAGCATTGCCTGGCTCAATAACAATAAGACCACATGCCTAAACACTGGTAGGGTCATCACAGACACGATCCCAAACTTCAGTTTATGGGGCTTCCTTAACACACTGGAAAGCATGCTTGGTTTTCCTGTTTCACACCTCATTCACGAGCACATTCTCTGTTCCTTCCAGGCATCCTGCAGCCACGTGAATGGATGCTTATCTGCCTGCACACACTCTCCAGACACATTCATTTGTTCATCATCACCTGGACTCATTCTCATATATTAAGCACTATCTCCTGCTTCTAAAAATCACTTCAAATGTCAGAGTTGCTTCCCTAGCTTCTGTTCCTGCTATCTGCAGGACGTGCTAGCTTTGTCATTCTCTTAAGAAAGGAAAATGTACCGATACTGGCTTGACTGAGTAAAAGCCCAACCCGAAGCAGATTGTCCTACCGTGGGATGCAGGTGTGTGGCTGTGGTGTCCCCGCCTTCAAGACCATCCCCTTTATCTCTCTTTGTTTCACTCCCTCTCTCTTCCTGCACAATGCTGCAATCACACACATACTCCGGGCTGGGGCGGTGGGGGGGGGAATAGAGCCTAATTTCCTGATGATTATGTCGTTACCTAGCAACAGCCAATCAGGGGCTGGGCTTTTTGCCTGCAGTATTTCATGCAAATAGTTTGGAGAAATTGCAGGGTAACCCAGGCTGCTTAGTCTGTCTTCTCAGGGGACACATTACAGAATAAAACCAAGCCAAAAGGGGGGGTGACTGAAGCCAGTCACATGCCTCAGATAGCAGGCCATCTGATTGCTTTTCTTTACCCCCTCTGCCCTGCACCTCCTAACAGAACATGAGGGTTGCACAGAAAGACACTCATGGAGGCCAAAAAAGTTGCAAAGGGGCTCATTAGCAGCCTTCCTTTACCCTGAATCTCTGTACTGATAACCGGAGCACAGCACAACCTCTGATACTCTGGAAACCTACTTTCCCAGGAAGGCAAGAAGGCTGCATTCTCAGTAGTTGTCTGAGCAGGACGTGATGGAGGAGCCTCCACAGTCCTCTGTTCAGAAAGAAGCTAAAACCTTGTGGTTCTAGGCTGATTTAAGAGCCTCATCTATGTACCATATCTTCTTTATCCATTCATCTGTTGGCAGACATTTAGGCTGCTGCTATGTCCTGGCTATTGTAAAAACTGCTGCAGTGAACACTAGGATACATGTGTCTCTTTGAATTATGGTTTTCTCAGGTGAAGTAAGTCAGAAAGAGAAAAATAAATATAGTATATGAATGCCTATGTATGGTATCTAGAAAGATTTTACAGATGAGCCTGTTTGCAGGCCTGGAAGACAGACGCAGACATAGAGAGCAGACATGTGGACGCAGTGGGGGAAGGGAAGGGTAAGCTGGATTGGGAGAGCAGGACTGACATATATAAACTACTGTGTTAAAATAGAGAGCTAGTGGGAACCTGCTGTATAGCACAGGGAGCTCAGCTTGGTGTTTGCTGACCCTCTAGGGTGGGATGGGGGGTGGGAGGGAGACTCAAGAGGGAGGGGAGATATGTATACATATAGCTGATTCACTTCATTGTTTAGCAGAAGCTAACACAACATTATTAAGCACTCATACTCCAATAAAAATTTTTTAAACAGCCTGATCTATGCCCATGTTGGCCTGTCTCACGTGGGAAAGCCCATTGTTCACAACTGCATTCTTCCTGGTGCGTCTGTGCTAAGTCGCTTCAGTCGTGCCCGACTCTTTGCGACCTCATGACTGTATAGCCCTCCAGGCTCCTCTGTCCATGGAATTCTCCAGGCAAGCATACATGAGTGGGTTGCCATTCCCTTCTCCAGGGGATCTTCCCAAACCAGGGATCAAACCTGGGTCTCTTGAATTACAGGCAGATTCTTTACCATCTGAGCCACTGGGGAAGCCCACTGGCAAATCCTCATTCAAAGGGTTGAACAATGAGTGAAGCTACATCTCTCAGAAGACCTCCTTAAACAGATCTTTGTTGTTTTCCCAAGAAGGATTGAGTATTTGATATAAAACATTGTCAGGAGTCACAGATACCAGCTTTCTATAAGGCTCAGGGGCTGGTTCATAGATCTAAAACTGGGGTCATAAAAGGTGAACTCAGGAGACAGAGTCCAGGTCTCTCCCCTGGGGGAGTAAGCCAGGCTTCAGATGGTAGGGATCAGATTTCAGTGATTTTGTTTTGTTGTCATTGTTGACTCAAAGCTCAGTAATCAGCTGCTGGATAGCTCCTTACTGTTGTCTCAGCCAGCAGTCTCACAAAGGTGTGTTGTTGGTCACACGGTGAATAGACAGAGCAGCCCAAGTTACCACTGGGATGGAAAACCAACTCAGAATCCTTATACTGCTTACTTGTATCTTTTACATATTTGTTAAGATGAGATAATTAGACTTCAGTCATCGCAGGGAGGTGGTGACAGCTTTCCAACCCCTGACATTCACAGCCTCACCATCCAAAGCCCTATTATGGAACCAAAGAAAAGAACTGTCAATCTGCCTTTGTCCAGAAAGGCAAGGGTTAAGCAATCTCATTCATCTGGGGGGCTGGAAATTCTCTTCCCACCCCAATCCTATGGTGAATTTCAGAAAATTCCTGGAGTCAGGCACTTTTATCCTTCTTGGAAATCACACTATAAGCCCCATTTTATAGAAGAAGAAACTGATGAGAAGCTTGGTCAAGTGATACAAGTGGGACAGCTGGGACCAGAAAGCTGGTCTTCTCACTCTGAAGTCTGCACTATGACATTCAGATCATCCTAGACCACGCCCAGGTCTTTCTAGCAGGAAAAATAAAGGAAAAAAGGAAACAGCAACAGAAAGCCACTTTTCAAAGGTAAATTAAAAAATCCATTTGCATTTAATATAGTGCAATACGGGGCTTCCCAGGTAGTGCAGTGGTAAAGAATCTGCCTGACAATAGGAGAGATGCAAGAGACACGGGTTCGATCTCTGGGTTGGGAAGATTCCCTGGAGGAGGAAATGGCAGCCCACTCCAGTATTCTTGCCTGGAGAATCCCATGGACAGAGGAGCCTGGCGGGCTGCAGTCCACGGGGTCACAAAGAGTCGGACACGGCTGAGCGACTGAGCCCGCACACGCATAGTGCAATGCATCTCCAGTGATTCTTACCTCTGGCTGCACATTAAAACCACCAGATGATTATTTCAGACATACTTACACCTAGGCCCCAATCCAGATTAATTAATTAAGAATTTCTGAGGATAACGGGGAGGAGTTGTGTTTTAAAAGCTTCCCAGAAAAAAAAAAAAAAAAAGCTTCCCAGGCACAACTGCTTTGGAAAATGGTCTGGCAATTTCTTATAAAACTGAACATATACCTACCCTAAAACTCAGAAATTCCATTCTTAGGAATTTATTCCAGGAAAATGAAACCATTTGTCCATAAAAGTCTTATACAAACATGTTCCTAGCTGCCTTATTCATACTAGCTAAAAAACTGTGGTATATCCATACAGTGGACTACTATTCAGCAATAGAAAGGAACAAACTATCAATACAGGCAATACCTCAGATGAATCTCAGAGATGCTATGCTAGATGAAAGAAACCTTACACAAGAGTGCATACTGTATGGTTCCACTTACATGAAATTCTAGAAATAGGAAAAGTTAAACTAGGGTGGGCAAAATCAGGCTGGTGATTACCTCTGGAAGTGGGGTGTGGAGGATAACTGGGCAGGGGGGACTTCTAGGGTGAATGGCAATGCTTTATATGGTGATAGGGGTTGATATTATATTAACGTATATTATATGTATACATGTCTATGCATATACATGTTGTATGTATCTATCAAAACTTAACAGAATGGTGTACTTCAGAGCTGTGCATTTCATTACACATATTTTTTCTTCAAAAGAAAAAAGAAATATTGAACTCTAATTAATGAAGGGGCTTCCCTGGTGCCTCAGATGGTAAAGTGTCTGCCTGCAAGGAGGGAGACCTGGGTTCGATCCCTGGGTCAGGAAGATCCCCGGGAGAAGCAAATGGCAACTCACTCCAGTACTCTTGCCTAGAAAATCCCATGGATGGAGGAGCCTGGTAAGCTACAGTTCATGGGGTTGCAAAGAGTTGGACACGACTGAGTAACTTCACTTATGCTGAAGTGTTTAGGGGTGAAGCATTCTAATGCCTGAAACTTACTTTAAAATTGCATAAAATAGAAGACAGACTCATAACGGATGGGGAGATGGACAGCTGGATAGATATGTGATAAGGCAAGTATGGTAAGATGCTAACTGTGGAATCTAGATGAACATACATATATAATATTCACTGTGTCAGTTCAGTTCAGTTCAGTCGCTCAGTCATGTCCGACTCTTTGTGACCCCATGGACCACAGTATGCCAGGCCTCCCTGTCCATCACCAGCTCCCAGAGTCTAACCAAACCCATGTCCATTGAGTCAGTGATGCCATCCAACCATCTCATCCTCTGTCGTCCCCTTCTCCTCCTGCCTTCAATCTTTCCCAGCATCAGGGTCTTCTCAAATGAGTCAGCTCTTCACATCAGGTAGCCAAAGTATTGGAGTTTCAGCTTCAACATCAGTCCTTCCAATGAACACCCAGGACTGATCTCCTTTAGGATGGACTGGTTGGATCTCCTTGCAGTCCAAAGGACTCTCAAGAGTCTTCTCCAACACCACAGTTCAAAACCATCAATTCTTTGGCGCTCAGCTTTCTTTATAATCCAACTCTCACATCTATACATGACTACTAGAAAAACCATAGCCTTGACTAGACAGACCTTTGTTGACAAAGTAATGTCTCTGCTTTTTAATATGCTATCTAGGTTGGTCATAACTTTCCTTCCAAGGAGTAAGCATCTTTTAATTTCATGGCTGCAATCACCATCTGCAGTGATTTTGGAGCCCAGAAAAATAAAGTCAGCCACTGTTTCCCCATCTATTTGCCATGAAGTGACGGGACCAGATGCTATGATCTTAGTTTTCACAATTCTTCCAACTTTTTATATTTAAAATTTTTCATAAATAAATACATTTTGGGGGAAAAAGATCCTCAGATGATACCAGTGAGCAGACATTGGAATAAAAGACCAATTGTAAATGTCTTACTGAAAAGTCCAAAATGAATAATGCTGTGAGACTAACCTGGGATGACTGTAATCACACCCTTAATACACACACACACACACACACACACACACAGAAAAGAAAAAAAACCTAGAGCCCTGGAATAAATGGGCAATTTGAAATAAGACTTCCAAGAGTCAGACTAAATCTTATGGACACCCTATGGCCTACTTCACACTGGACTTAAATAGGACACATCATTTGACATACGGTGTGATGAGACAAAATGTCTGGAATCAGGACAGCAATGGAAAATCTAGGCAATAGAGTGGCTATATTTAAGCTCTAGAATTGGAAAGCTTTAAACTACACTCCGCAAGTATGAGAGTAAAGTGCTATTCACGACTCAGCATTTGACTTAAAAGCCCCTATTCAGCCCCTAATTCTCCTCCAGGGCTTGTACATCTTCTCAGACTATAATTTTCCCTCCTTCATTTTCTCCTGGTTGGACCACAAATCCACAGGGATCATGCAAGGTCAGGTACTAGAGAGGGAGAAGCTGGTGTGTGGCGCCCCAAAAGGTCTGAGTGGACAGCTGATTTCAATGGGGTGGGGAGAGAGTGTGGGGAGGATTAATTGGGGGAATAATGCCGTCAAGAGCAATATGGACCCCTATTCCCGAGCTGCCCCATTTATTCTGCGTAATTGCTTCATGTCCACTGGCGGTTCATCTCCAGATGAATTTCATTACTGGTGCCTTGGCTATCATATTGATTACCAGTTTCATCGATTCTTATCTTGCTAATTAGCATATAAATTAGCCATTTGGGGGAAGCATTAGGCAAAATTGAATTTTCTCCTTAATCTTCTTTCAGAAGGTAAATGAAAATGGATGTGGCCTGTTAAGGTCCATGTTCTTACCATGACATGATCTAAGTGCTGTTTACAGCCAAGGAATCCTCTCCTTGGGGCGAGAGCAGCCTTCCCACCCCATTGGCTGCCATGGCTGCCATTAGACCTCCTTGGAGTTACCAAGAGAATCTGAGGCAGAGGCTGGATCTGCAAGTGGAGCTGTGTTCCCTTGGAGGAGACACTCGGCACTGCTTCTGCACATATGTGATGCCGTGGTGTTTACTTCCAAGGCTGGAACCGAGAATGCCATTCTGCAATTTAGTTCAGCAGTAAGATAAGGGCTCTGGAATCATAATACTGCTCTGCCCCTTACCAGCCATGTCATCTTGAGCACTTCAACATCTCTAAGGCTTAGTGTCCTTATCAGTAAAACGGGGACAGTCACAATGCTGACTTTATTGAGGAGCTGTGAGGATTAAGAGAATGTACTCAGAGCACTGCTCAGCACAGTGACCAGCATGCAGTAGACCTCAGGGAGTGTCAGCACTGTTCAGCAGAGAAGAATCTTAGAAAACGAGGCACCAGGATTCCCCAGAGGGAGCTTTCAGCTTCAAACCAAAATGTTACTCCAAACTCCCAGGAGTCTAATCCCTAGAATAGGTCATGGGCCATTAGCCAGGCCAACTTGGTTTTTGCTACTCAAGACCTGAGCCTCAGATGAGCAAGATGATATCACGTGGGAGCAGGTTTAAAATGAAGACTCTTAGGCCCCATCCTCAATCAGTGGAATCAGAATCTGCCTTGTAACAAGATTCCCGGGGGATTTATATGCGTATTAAAACTTGATAAACACTGTTTTAAGTTATCCCCTGTTGTGGACTGAATGCTTGTGTCCCCCACAAATACATATGTTGAATCTCTACCCCCTCAGTGCGATGGCATTAGGAGGTAATCAGGATTAGATGAGGTCATGAGGGTGGAGCCCTCACAAATGGGATTAATGCCCTTATAAGAGCCACCAGACCTAGACGGGTGGGATGGGGTGGGAGGTAGGCGGGAGGTCCAAGAGGGTACACATATGTATACTTGTGGCTGATTCATGTTGATGTGTGGCAGAAACCAAGACAATATTGTGAAGCGATTATCCTCCAACTAAAAACAATAAAAAAAAAAAAAAGAGCCACCAGAGAGCTTGCTTCCTCTGCTCTGCTCTCTGCCATGTGAGGATATAAGAAGTTAGCTGACTACAACCCAGAAGAGGGCTCTCCTTGAACCCTATGATGCTGGCACCCTGACTTCAGTCTTGAGCCCCCAACACTGTAAGAAATAAATGTCCACTGTTTATAAGCTACCAGTTTATGCTATTTTGTCACAGCAGCCCAAGCTAAGATAATCTTACCTGGTTAGAGAAGAAAGGGACTTGGAGATTACCTAGTTAGAACATGCAGCTCAGAAAAGTCAGGTAACTTGCCTGGAGTCAGCCCAGGGCAGAACCCAGACAAGGCTTTCGGTCCTCTGACCCTGAGCCGGGCCCAGGTTCGGCAGTGCCTCCTGCGGCACACGCACTGCTTCTTTCCCTTGCAGTGGTTTCAGTGGGGGCAGTCTCGACGTTGCCTTGAGATACACCCACTATGGGCTTTAGCAGGCGGAGATTCCGTTTCATTTGGAATACTGCATCCCAGTTACTTGAATGACCTCACCAGAGGATACAGATGTGATGGAGGAAGATACAGAAGCACATTCTTCTCGCCCGTGATCACCTCTGCAAGCTCCTGCCCTTTGAACTCAGAATGCTTTGGATGAGGACGTACAAGAACTGCTAACAGGGATGCTTCAGAGGTGCTGACTACACGGCTGAGGAACCCAGAGAGTGAGAGGGTGCCTGTGTGCGGGCTGCTTTCACTTCTTTCAAATATCTTTTAAGTTATACAAATTTGGTTTTATATCCTTTATATCTTTTAAATTTTGTTCCCTATGCATGTAAAACATTCAGAAATTAGTCAATAATAATTTTTAAAAGAATACCTTAGATAGATGTGCAGTTAAAAACAACACCCCATCTGGCCCTGCCATTTGATCATCTAGCTCTACTTACAGCTGTACTTTTTTTTTTTCCTCTCTCCTCCTGAAACCTGAAGCTTCAAAGCATTTGTGGAAAGACGGAATAAACAGTGGTGGAAAGATTCTGAGGCTGGTGTGCAGATATAAACATTGATCTTGCCTCTGCATTATGAGTCAGACTAAGTTTTTTTCCTCACTAGGATGTGAAGTGCTTTACAAACCTTTCAATGACATTAAATAAGTGTAATTATGATTTAACCCCACCTCACCCACTAGATCACAGGGAGTGGAAGAAGAGGACTTTTCTCTAACAGGGGTTTCACTGGGTTTGGAACAGCCAGTCAAAATGGAAGGGGATGAAGCACATCACAAACATCATATGCATAACATAATTCATTTTTGTTAATCCCTTATTACTGAACGTATAGCTAACTGGGAGGATATGGACCACAATGTTAATAATGGTTACTTGGGATGATATGGTTACTTGGGATGATATGGTTACTGCTGATTTTTGTCTGTTCATTTATGCTCTTATTTATTTTCCAAATTGCCTATATTTTTAAAAGTATCTGGGCTTAGATATCACAATATTCTTAGAAGAAAGCATCATCTGTGAAAAATGAAAATCTCAGGTAAATGGTGTTCATTCCCCATCTGAACAACGTGTGGTCAGTCATTCAGATGCTGGAGGTCGGTCCACAGCATCCTGCTGACCAGGGCTGGGGGCAGCCCTCATCTCTCCGGTACACTTGCCAGTGGACATTCCAGGGACTACCAGGTCGTTGTCAGAGTGAGGAAGCACACAAAGATGGGAGGCAGGGACTCCTGGGATCATTTCCAAGCAAAGAGCACAACTCCTGACCCAGCACTGGCCCTGCAGGGTTCCCGCAGCAGGTCACTCACCCAGTTCACCTTGTCAGCCTTACTTAGTACTGCTTGGATGGCAGATGGAAAAGACGTGGTTTCTGAGTGCAAGGACTTTGACAATATCGTAAGGACAACAGAAATACATACAGGGAACTACAATGCAAGGCACAACGTGGAGAATCCTACCACGGACGCACAAAGTGAAGGGTGGAACAAGGCAGTGTGGGGCAGTGGCTCTGGGGTTACCCAGGCCTGGGACACACACTGTCACCAGTGTGACTGAGGACAAGGTGCCACACCTTAATGTGTCACTATCTCCTCATCTGTAAAATGGAATAACGACCCTCGAAGGGACACCGTGAGCAACAGAGGGGATCCCTGTAAAACTTCTAGAACAGCGCTCACACAGCAGGCATTCACAGGAACTACTGCAGTTGTTATTGCTTCAGACGCTAAGCCAACAAGGGTCATGAGGGCCACATTACAGATGCTACCACCACTGTCCCCATCAGAAAAAGTTCTATGGAGACACATAGTTATAGGTGAATGGACATGAAAAAGTTCAGTCATTGGTGCCAAGGTTTCCTGGATAATGCCACACAAGAGGCCAGTCTTTTTCTTTGCTGTTAGACTTGAACATCGCTCTTGGATGTATGTCAAGAGTCTGCTTTGCCTCTAGACAACTGTCTGTTTCCCAGGCTGTAAATTATCTGATGAGCAATTTATATCCTAGAATTGTGATTTGGTCCACGCTTTCAAAATTTCTCTAGCAAGGCTCCTCTACCAGTCATTGGATTTGGCAAAGAAGCTGATGCTACTGGGGTAAAGGGGAAAGGAGAGAATAAAGGAATAGAAGTCACAACCCTGACCCCAAGAACTCTTAGGTGGGAATGATCAGGATATATGTGGAGGCGGGGGTGGGGATGAAGATAGCTTTAAAATATTTATAAGATAATATTAAACGAATGGAACTAATTCATAGTTAAGTCTTACTTTCCAAGTAACTATGTGTCTGAAAATTCATGTGCTAATATTTGTATTTAAAAGGTCCTGGGAGCTCATAGAAATCAGTAACAGGATTGGGAGCTTGGGATCAGCAGATGCAATCTAGTATATACAGGATGGACAAACAAAGTCCTACTGTATAGCACAGGGAACTATATATATGTTCAATATCCTGTGGAATATGAAAAAGAGCACATATATATAACTGAATCACTTTCTGTATAGCAGAAATTAACACAATGTTGTAAATCAACAATATTCAGTAAAATTAAAAAATATGATTTAGAAGGAATATAGGCAAAGGATAGGAGAAGGCAATGGCACCCCACTCCACTACTCTTGCCTGGAAAATCCCATGGATGGAGGAGCCTGGTGGGCTGCAGTCCATGGGGTCACTAACAGTTGGACACGACTGAGCAACTTCACCTTCACTTTTCACTTTCATGCACTGGAGAAGGAAATGGCAACCCACTCCAGTGTTCTTGCCTGGAGAATCCCAGGGACGGGGGAGCCTGGTGGGCTGCCGTCTATGGGGTCGCACAGAGTCGGACACGACTGAAGCGATTTAGCAGCAGCAGCAGCAGCAGGCAAAAGATATGAACAAGCAGTTCATCATCATTTGTTAAAAAAAAAAGGTGATAAACATATAAAAGGATGTTTAATCTCACTCATATTTAAAGAGATGTAAAATAAAACAATACGTATAAGATTGGCAAACATTCAGAAATTTGATTAATAACCAGGCTTATGTAAGGTGGGTAGATACATTTCTCATACTACTTGCTGGTGGGAATGTAATTTGGTATATCCTTTTGGGAGGACAATTTGGCAATAGATATCAACATTTTAAAGCACATCTTAAGAAACTCTGCTCCTAGAAATCTACCAAGGATATATACTCCTAAAGTATCTTAAGATACATGTACTAGATGGCCACCAATGTCATAGCAAAAACCTAGAAACAATTAATATTCATCAGCAACGCCATCAGTTCAGTTCAGTCGCTCAGTCGTGTCCAACTCTTTGTGACCCCATGAACCAGTATGCCAGGCCTCCCTGTCTATCACCAATTCCTGGAGTCCACCCAAACCCATGTCCATTGTGATGCCATCCAACCATCTCATCCTCTGTCGCCCCCTTCTCCTCCTGCCCTCAATCTTTCCCAGCATCAGGGTCTTCTCAAATGAGTCAGCTCTTTGCATCAGGTGGCCAAGGTATTGGAGTTTCAGCTTCAACATCAGTCCTACTAATGAACACCCAGGACTGATCTCCTTTAGGATGGACTGGTTGGATCTCCTTGCAGTCCAAGGGACTCTCAAGAGTCTTCTCCAACACCATAGTTCAAAAACATCAATTCTTTGGCACTCAGCTTTCTTTATAGTCCAACTCTCACATCCATACATGACTACTAGAAAAACCATAGCCTTGACTAGACAGACTTTTGTTGATAAAGTAATGTCTCTGCTTTTTAATATGCTGTCTACGTTGGTCATAACTTTCCTTCCAAGGAATAAGTGTCTTTTAATTTCATGGCTGCAATCACCATCTGCAGTGATTTTGGAGCCCAGAAAAATAAAGTCAGCCACTGTTTCCACTGTTTCCCCATTTATTTGCCATGAAGTGATGGGACCAGATGCCATGATATTAGTTTTCTGAATGTTGGGCTTTAAGCCAACTTTTTCACTCTCCACTTTCACTTTCATCAAGAGGTTCTTTTAGCTCTTCTTCACTTTCTGCCATAAGGGTGGTGTCATCTGCATATCTGAGGTTATTGATATTTCTCCCGGCAATCTTGAGTCCAGCTGTGCTTCTTCCAGCCCAGCGTTTCTCATGATGTACTCTGCATATAAGTTAAATAAGCAGGGTGACAATATACAGCCTTGATGTACTCCTTTTCCTATTTGGAACCAGTCTGTTGTTCCATGTCCAGTTCTAACTGTTGCTTCCTGACCTGCATACAGGTTTCTCAAGAGGCAGGTCAGGTGGTCTGGTACTCCCATCTCTTGAAGAATTTTCCACAGTTTTTTGTGATCCACACAGTCAAAGCCTTTGGCATAGTCAATAAAGCAGAAATAGATGTTTTTCTGGAACTCTCTTGCTCTTTCCATGACCCAGCGAATGTTGGCAATTTGATCTCTTGTTCCTCTGCCTTTTCTAAAACCAGCTTGAACATCTGGAAGTTCACGGTTCATGTATTGCTGAAGCCTGGCTTGGAGAATTTTGAGCACTACTTTACTAGCGTGTGAGATGAATGCAGTTGTACGATAGTTTGAGCATTCTTTGGCATTGCCTTTCTTTGGGATTGGAATGAAAACTGACATTTTCTAGTCCTGTGGCCACTGCTGAGTTTTCCAAATTTGCTGACATATTGAGTGCAGCACTTTCACAGCATCATCTTTTAGAATTTGAAATAGCTCAACTGGAATTCCATCACCTCCACTAGCTTTGTTAGTAGTGATGCTTCCTAAGGCCCACCTGACTTCATATTCCAGGATGTCTGGTTCTAGGTAAGTGGGAGTGATCAAACCTTTGTGATTATCTGGGTCATGAAGATCTTTTTTGTAAAGTTCTTCTGTGCACTCTTGCCACCTCTTCTTAATATCTTCTGCTTCTGTTAGGTCCATAATATTTCTGTCCTTTATTGAGCCCATCTTTGCATGAAATGTTCCCTTGGTATCTCTAATTTCCTTGAGATCTCTAGTCCTTCCCATTCTATTGTTTTCCTCAATTTCTTTTTACTGATGGCTTAGGAAGGCTTTCTTATCTTTCCTTGCTATTTTTTGGAACTCTGCATTCAAATAGGTATATCGTTCCTTTTCTCCTTTGCTTTTTGCTTCTCTTCTTTTCACAGCTATTTGTAAGGCCTCCCCAGACAGCCATTTTGCTTTTTTGCATTTCTTTTCCGTGGGGATGGTCTTGATCCCTGTCTCCTGTACAATGTCAGGAACCTCTGTCCATAGTCCATCAGGCACTCTATCAGATCTAGTCCCTTAAATCTATTTGTCCCTTCCAGTGTATAATCATAAGGGATTTGATTTAGGTCATACCTGAATAGTCTAGAGGTTTTCCCTACTTTCTTCAATTTAAGTCTGAATTTGGCAATAAGGAGTTCATGATCTGAGCCACAGTCCACTCCTGGTCTTGTTTTTGCTGACTGTATACAGCTTCTCCATCTTTGGCTACAAAGGATATAATCAGTCTGATTTCGGTGTTGACCGTCTGGTGATGTCCATGTGTAGAGTCTTCTCTTGTGTTGTTGGAAAAGAATGTTTGCTATGACCAGTGTGTTCTCTTGGCAGAACTCTGTTAGTCTTTGCCCTGCTTCATTCTGTACTCCAAGGCCAAATTTGGCTGTTACTCCAGGTGTTTCTTGACTTCCTACTTTTGCATTCCAGTCCCCAATAATGAAAAGGACATCTTTTCTGGGTGTTAGTTCTAGCAATTCTTATAGGTGTTCATAGAACCATTCAACTTCAGCTTCTTTAGCATTACTCACTGGGGCATAGACTTGGATTACTGTGATAATGAATGGTTTGCCTTGGAAATGAACAGAGATCATCCTGTCGTTTTTGAGATTGCATCCAAGTACTGCATTTTGGACTCTTTTGTTGACCATGATGGCTACTCCATTTCTTCTAAGGGATTCCTGGCCACAGTAGTAGATATAATGGTCATCTGAGTTAAATTCACCCATTCCAGTCCATTTTAGTTCGCTGATTCCTACAATGTTGACGTTCACTCTTGCCATCTCCTGTTTGACCACTGCCAATTTGCCTTGATTCATGGACCTAACATTCCAGGTTCCTATGCAATATTGCTCTTACAGCATTGAATCTTGCTTCTATCACCAGTCACATCCACAGCTGGGTGTTGTTTTTGCTTTGGCTCCATCCCTTCATTCTTTCTGGAGTTATTTCTCGACTGATCTCCAGTAGCATGTTGGGCACCTACTGAGCTGGAGAGTTCCCCTTTCAGTATCCTATCATTTTGCCTTTTCATACTGTTCATGGGGTTCTCGAGGCAAGAATACTGAAGTGGTTTGCCATTCCCTTCTCCAGTGGACCACATTCTGTCAGACCTCTCCACCATGACAGTTTTGGGTGGCCCCACAAGGCATGGCTTAGTTTCATCGAGTTAGACATGGCTGTGGTCCATGTGACCAGATTGGCTAGTTGTCTGTGATTGTGGTTTCAGTCTGTCTGCCCTCTGATGCCCTCTCTCAGCGACTACCATCTTACTTGGGTTATGAGCAGGGCAGCAGTGCACGAGCGCCGGCAGAGGTGGGGGTGCACAAGTGCGGCCGAGAGGAGCTACCCCAGCGTCCAAGGTCAGGGGCAGTGGCCGAGAGGAGCTATCCCACCGTCCAAGGTCAGGGGCAGCGGCCAAGAGGATCTACCCCACGTTTAAGGTAAGGAGCAGTGGCTGAGCTTTGCTGGAGTGGCCGTGAAGAGATACCTCACCTCCAAGGTAAGAGAAACCCAAGCAATGCCATAGTGGGAATCATAAAAATACCAGCAGTAGGAAGAATGAAAATAGCAGCAGTTAATATTAATTGAGCACTTACTTACACGGGAGGCAGGTTCTAATGCTTTGCATTATCTCATTTAATCTTCACATCCACTCTGACGTAGGTATTGTCAACTGGCCATTTTAAAATGAGGAAAATGAGATGCACGGAGGTTAAGAAACTTGTCAACTATCACCTAACAGGGTCTGGAGCGCATGTTCTTAATCACACACATGCACATACACACACACCCTGGAACACTCTGCGTCACTTGAAAAGAATTAGAATTGTACAATTAGAACTGTATACATTGTTATGGAAAGATCTTGAAGATATATTACTAACTGAAAAGATCCAGATTAGAATAATGTGCTTTGGTTGGCCCTCCCTGTGTTAATAAAAAAAGGAGATATGTCAATGGGTGATTATATCCTTCTTCTTTATATTTAAAAAATAAGAAAGAAAGAAAAGCATTTGGGGAACTGTCTGAAAATTAAAGGACTCAAGTCCCAATAAAAATATAAATTCTTTGTAATGTAAAAACTGCAACTGGGACTTCCCCAGCGGTCCAGTGGTTCAGACTTCACCTTCCAATGCAGGGGGCATGAGTTCAATCCCTGGTAGGGCAATTAAGATCCCACATGCTGCAAGGTGCAGCCAAAATAATAAGAACTCTTAAAAAAAAGGGTAACCATTTTGCTTAGGAGGGCTTGTCCATGTAAATTTTAACAGTGTGTTTTCCTAACCTAAATGATATCTTCAGTGTAGTAAGGGAATGAGCGTTGAAGAAATGAGGGGAGAATGGGTACTGAATCTGGAAGGCCAAACTAAACATCTAGAGATACAGTGAAACACAGAGCCATCCGACTTGTTTATAGAGAGACCTGATCAATCTGATTACATTTTTTGAGGAGGACTGTTCCAATGGCCATATGTGGCACAGAGCAAGCTACAGAAATGAAGCAAGAACATGTGGGGAGGTTAACTGTAATGTGAGCAGAAGGTCGAGAAAGTCTGGACCAGTCTGCGGATGTGGAATTGGTAGGGAGACGCAGCACAGCTGATGGGTGTCTGGATGAGACCAAACGTGTGCCCCTCTTCCTGGTAGAGCGGGTAGCTCCTTGTCCACTTTTTCTCTCCTCTCTCAATTCTTTGGCACTCTAAGGACTGCCATCTTCATCTGGGCCCCCATCATCACGTGGCTGAGTTGCTATTATAGTTCTCACAGGTTCTCCCTCTTCATAATGTCACCTCTTTTCTAACTCATCACACCCACCTTCACTGGCTTAATATTTCTGTATAAATCTATAATCTTTACTGACTTTTTGCACACAGCTGTGCTGTGCTCCCTTAAAGACCATAATAATGAAGCCTTAGGAAAGAATTCATGCACCTGCCACCCAACGGGACCCACCCATGCAACATCCCTGTTTACTCGCTCAATTAAGGGCTGAGCCTCAGTCACGGGCCAGACACTGTTCTCAACACTGGGGATAGAGCAGACAAAGTCCCTGCCTAGTGAAGTTTACATTTCAGTTGAGGGAGGCAGAAATGAGTATTGGGCTGTGTCACATGCATTGGAGAAAGTAAAGCAGGGTCAAGGTGACAGGGGCTCTGGGGTGGAAAAGAGGTTGCCATCACATAAGTGTTAATTGCTCAGTTGTATCCAACTCTTTGAGACCCCATAGACTCTAGCCTGCCAGGCTGCTCTGTCTATTGAATTCCCCAGGCAAGAATGCTAGAGTGGGTAGCCATTCCCTTCCCCCAAGGGATCTTCCGAACCTAGGGATCATGTCTGCTGCAGTGCAGGTGGGTTCTTTACTGTCTGAGCCACCAGGGAAGCCCCAGGGGAGCCATAACATAGGGTGGTAACAAAAAAAAAAAAAAAAACCTCTCCATTTAGGGACGTTTGAACAGAAACCCAAAAGAAAGCAGGGAGAGAGCCATGGAGCCATGGAGCTCTCAGGAGGACAAGCATCCCAGGCCAAGAGAACAAACGCTGCAAGGGGCCTGAGGTGGGGGCATGCTCCATGTGTTCAAAGAGTCAAGTTAAAAAAAAAAGATACCTCAGTGTGGCTGATCTGGGGTCAGGGAGGCTGAGTGGGAAATAGTCCAGATTGAATCATGTGGGCCAGTGGTTCTCAGCTGAGGGCAATTTCTCCCTCCAAGGGATACTGGGCCATGTGTGGAGATATTTTTGGTTGTCACAGTTGGGGCTGAGGTCATGTTGGCATTTTGGCGCTGATGGGTAGAGGCCCGTGATGATGCTAAACATCTTGCGTGTTCAGGACTGCCCCTACATCAAAAAAGTGTCTGGCCAAAATGTCAATAATGTTGAGGCTGAAAATACTGGTGGAGGGCCATGCAGGAACTTCGAGTTTATTCCAAATAAGCCGGGAATTGGGAAAGGAGTACATCAAGGCTGTATATTGTCACTCTGCTTATTTAACTTACAGGCAGAGTACATCATGTGAAATGCTGGGCTGGATAAATCACATGCTGGAATCAAGACTGTGGGGAAAAATGTCAACAACCTCAGATATGCACATGATACCACCCTAATGGCAGAAAGCAAAGAGGAACTAAAGAATCTCTCGATGAAGGTGAAAGAGGAGAGTGAAAAAGTTGGCTTAAAACTCAACATTCAAAAAACTAAGATCATGGCATCCAGTCCCATCACTTCATGGCAAACAGATGGGGGAACAATGGAAAAAGCGGCAAATTTTATTTTCTTGGGTTCCAAAATCACTGTGGATGGTGACTGCAGCCATGAAATTAAAAGTCGCTTGCTCCTTGGAAGAAAAGCTATGACCAACCTAGACACCAAAGCCATCACTTTGCTGACAAAGGTCTATCTAGTCAAAGCTATGGTTCTTCCAGTAGTCATGTACGGATGTGAGAGTTGGACCATAAAGAAGGCTGAGTGCCAAAGAATTTATGCTTTTGAATTGCGTTGCTGGAGAAGACTCTTGAGAGTCCCTTGGACTGCAAAGAGATCAAACCAGTCAATCCTAAAGGAAATCAATGCTGAATATTCATTGGAAGGACTGACGCTAAAGCTGAAGCTCTAATACTTTGGCTACCTGCTGCAAAGAGCCGACTCACTGGGAAAGACCCTCATGCTGGGAAAGATTGAGGGCAGGAGGAAAAGGGGGCAACAGAGGATGAGATGGTTGGATGGCATCACGGACTCAGTGGGCATGAGTTTGAGCAAACTCTGGGAGATAGTGAAGGACAGGGAAGCCTGGTGTGCTGCAGTCCATGGGGTCACAAAGAGTCAGACACAACTGAGTGACTGAACAACAACAAGCTGGGGAGTCACCTGTGGTGTGAGTAGACGGGTAACAGAGTCTAGGTTATATTTTTAAAGTATCAATTTGGTTTCCACACGGAGGACAGACTAGAGGGGCAAAGACTGAAGCAGGGACCTCTTAGCAGGCTTTTATAACCATCTGGGCAAGAGATACTAGTAGTTTGAACTAGGATGCTGTGATAAAGGTCAAAAGAAACAGTCTGCTTCTGGATGTATCTTGAAGGTTGAGCTGGTAGGATGTGCCAATGTTATCAAAAGGAACTGTAATCACTTAGTCTTCTTACTCTACCACCTACATGCCACGCTTATCCCTCCCTTTGTTCTAGTTATTCCCCTCCTCCTGCCCTGGAGAAGCACATCAGAATTTGGATTTCAGAATGTCAAGCAAGAGTTTTTCTTGACTAACAGAGCACTTTCTTCTTGAAAGCTTTTCTAGTCCACGCTTCAGCAATCCACACTTCAGTTTAAAAGTCACACCTCAATTTAACCCTCAGTATGCTTTCTACTGTATAAATATGTATTGAGATATCATATTTTATGGTGAAAGCTGACAGGGTACTTGCTATCACCATTTAGTTAATATTGTACTGCTGCTGCTGTTGCTGCTAAGTCGCTTCAGTCGTGTCCGACTCTGTGTGACCCCATAGACGGCAGCCCACCAGGCTCCCCCGTCCCTGGGATTCTCCAGGCAAGAACACTGGAGTGGGTTGCCATTTCCTTCTCCAATGCATGAAAGTGAAAAGTGAAAGTGAAGTCGCTCAGTCGTGTCCGACTCTTCGTGACCCCATGGACTGCAGTCCAACAGGCTCCTCCGTCCATGGGATTTTCCAGGCAAGAGTAGAGATCAAGAAAAATGAATCAAATGTATAAAGTAGAAGCACAGGGAAGGAAGAAACAAAGTTGCCATTATTTGCAGATTACATGATGGTGCGCATAGAAAATCCAACTGAATCTATATCTGTGATTAGAATTAATGAGTTTTCCAAATTTCTGACTACCAAATCAATATATAAAATCAACTGTATTTCTTTATATTAGAAACAATGATTTAAAAATGAAATTTAAAAAGAAACAAAAAAATATATAAGGTACTTAGGCAAAGCCTAACAAAAAAATGCTGCTGAATGTCTATTATGAGTCCAAGACACTTATGGGGAAAAATTATAAAAATTTAGTGAAAGACACCTACAAAGACCCAAACAAATGGAGACATACACTATATTTAGACTTGGAAAACTCCATTATAAAGAAGAAATTTCTTCCGAAATCAATCCATAGATTAAGTGTAATTTCAATATAAATCCCAAGGTTTTTTTTTAAACATGACAACCTGATTCTAAAATTTACATGAAAATGCAAAAGACCAAGAATAAGCAAGACACTCTTGAAGAGAATGACAATGTAGGGAAATTGTGCTACCTGTTATCAAGCTATAATCATTAAGAGAGTTTGGGTTTCTCACTGGAATATACTCTGTTCTCGAGAACCCAAGAGTTTGGCCTCTCTTCCAAAGTCTGCATTCTGTGACATCATGTTGGTAGCCTGAAACTGGTCATGGTGAAGGTTGTTAGACCCCACCAGAAATCAACATATGCTGCAAGTCAGGGCTTTTTTAAGTGTACAAGAGAGGAGAGAGAAGAGCTGTCTGCTAAACACACATCAGCACACCCCTGAATGAAGCCCAGTAGGGATTCCCAGAACAGATCCACACATTTAAGAACACTTGTTACCTGACAGATGGGTATGTCAGATCAGGAAAGAGGGGACGGACATTTCATTAAACAGTGCTGGGAAAATCAGGTATCTGTGCAGGAGAAAAATGAAACTGATACTTCATTTCACACCAATCCCCCAGTTAATTTTAGGTAGATTAAATCCTTAAGTAGAAAAGATAAAGATATAAGACTTTAGAAGAAAATCATAATGATTTCAGTGCAGGAAAGCTTTTTTGTTTTGTTTGTTTGTTCTGGCTGTGATATGTGGCTTGTGGGATCTCAGGTCACTGACGGGGGACTGAACCCAGGAGATGGCAGGAAGGCACTGAATTAAGCACTAGACCACCAGGAACTTCTGAAAAAGATTGTTTGATGTGGACCATTTTTAAAGTCTTTTTGAATTTGTTACAGTATTGTTTCTGCTTAATGTTTTGGGTTTTTTTTTTTTTTTTGGCACTGAGGTATGTGGAGTCTTAAGTTACCGGACGAAGGATTAAACCCTTACTCCTTGCATTGGAAGGTGAAATCTTAACCACTGAACCTCCAGGGAAGTCTCTAGAAAAGGGTTTTTAAATATGAAAAGATTGATAAATTTGACTATATTAAAATTAAAAACTTTTGTTCATTAAAAGACATGATAAAGTCAAATTCAAACCTTATAACTGATAAACATGTTTTTGACACACATCTCCAAAAAAGAATTTGCATCCAAAATATTAAAGAATACCTAAGAACCAATGAGAAAAAGGCACAACAGAAAAACAGACAATAGACTCTATTGGATTTTCCCTTTGGTGAAATACTATGTGGTCAATAAGGATACAAAAAATATTCACCTTATTAATAAACAGGAAAATGTGAATTAAAACCACAATGAGGTAAAACTTCATAGCCATCAGACTGGTAGCAATTTTAGAGTCTGATAACGTCAAACACTGGGGAGGATTGGTGGCAGTGGTTACTCACTCTGAGAAGCCAGGAGTATAAACTGAGACACCACTTTATGGAACAGCTTAGCACTTCACAGTAAAGTTGAAAATACCTGTGTGACCCAGAGATTCTACTCCTACATACACACCTATCCTAGAACACATGTCCATCAGAGCAGAATGTAAAAATAAACGGTGGTATATTTATACAACAGTGAAAACAAATGACATACAGCCTCATCTCACCCCTGACAGATAAGAAAAACAGAAAGTTGGGCAACAGAAGCAAGACTGAAAGGAATGGATACAGTATGATTCCATTTACACAGAATTCAGAACAGTCAAAATTAAAAAGTATATTGTAAAAATAACAGTGTATTGTTTAGGGAAACGTTCATATGTCGTAAAGCTATAAAGAAAAAGCAAGGGAATACTTATTGCCACGGTTGGCAGAGTGGTATCTCTGAGCAGAGAAGCTGCAACCAGGGAGGGGCAGATAGGTGTCTCCTAAGTTTCTCTTAACTTGGGTGATCAGTAAATATCCTCACTTTATAATTACTCTTTATATCCTACGTACACGTATTATACATATTTCTGCATTAGACATTTCACAGTAAAACAAATGAACAAATACATCCAGCGTCTACCTTGTGCAAAGACACTGTGGATGCAGAGCTAAGACTGACTCAGATTCTACCACTACTCTGCTAAAATGACTTCCACTGAGGTTACAGGCTTTAATGTCACTCAGTTTAACAAACATGTTCATTCCTTGTTCTCCTTGATGTCTCAGCAGCATTCAGCACTGCTGACGCCCCTCTCTCCTTGGAATGGTGTCTAACCTTGGTTCTCTTCAAACCACATTCTCCTGGCCATTCCTTCTCAAGATCCTTCAGTGGGCTTGCTTCTCACCACCTAACCATTCCATGCTGGAGTTTCTCAAGGATCATCTCTGGAACCTCATTTTTAACACTTCCTTCTCTCCCTCTCTAGACATTCACATCCATGCTCATGGTTTCAATTATCTTCTGTACATCAAAGATTTAGATCTCTAGCCAAGACCTCTCCTCTGAGATCTAGGCTGATGTATTCCTTATCTAGTCAATATCTCTCTCTACTTGGACGTTCCAAAACCCTCTAAATCTTAACCTGTTAAAAGGGAAACTTATGATTTCTCTCCAAAATGGGTGTTCTTGTGTTCTCTCTTAGTGAACAGCACTGCCAGTAATCCTGGACAAATATTACACCATGAAAGTAAATAGCCTTTAGATGAAAGGCTATAGTAAATAGTAAATAGATGAGAGAACTTGCTCTTTTCTCTCTAGAAGAGTTGAAAACAAAGAAAATTATTTTGGTTACAGCTCTAAGTAGAAATGAAACCTTTCGAAAAACAACATCACCTGGCAATTTAGGCTTCCTCCACAGAGGGAGCTCAGTAAAGTTAGTTCCTTTCCCTCTAATTACAAGAGTTTCTCAAACACAACAGTACTCTATATTTCACCCTCCTCCTTTCAACCCATTGGGCAAATTTTCTTGTCTCTTCTTTTTCTCTTTAAAAAACACTACAGTTTTGTACATAGTAAGTTATTAAATAGTTTGATTTTTCTTCATTATCAGTTTCTACTTTTTTCCTGTTTGTCCTAGCTCACCTCTCCCTGACTGAATGAGAAGATGCTATTTCAACCAATAAACATTTACTGGGCACCTACTGTGTGCATTCTGGGGCAGAGTGGTGAGCAAGATAAGATTCCTACTCTCATGTGTTTTTATCTGGGGCAGAAAGCAAACAATTAAAAAGCCAGATAGTAATGCACTCATTAGGGAATTAAAATTGGGTCACGTGATTGGGTCAGAGAAGGCAATGGCACCCCACTCCAGTACTCTTGCCTGGAAAATCCCACTGACGGAGAAGCCTGATAGGCTGCAGTCCACGGGGTCGTTAAGCGTCAGACAGGACTGAGCGACTTCACTTTCACTTTTCACTTTCATGCATTGGAGAAGGAAATGGCAACCCACTTCTGTGTTCTTGCCTGGAGAATCCCAGGGACGGGGGAGCCTAGTGGGCTGCTGTCTATGGGGTCGCACAGAGTCGGACACGACTGAAGCGACTTAGCAGCACATGATGGGGAATGACTAGTGGCGTCATTAGGCTAGTGGTCAGGGAAGGCCCTGCGGAGGGTTATGGTTAAAATTGAGATCAAACTACAAAGACAGCAATTGTGTTCCAGAAAAAGCAAGGAGTTGGTGCAAAGTCCCTAAGGCAGAAACAGACTTAGCATGACTGATGACTGCACAGCAGACAAGACAAGTGGGCCAGTGGTATAAAACGAGAGGAATGCAAGGCTTAGATCACACAGGGCTGTGTACAACCAGGGTAAGAAACTGGGGTTCACTCTTTTAGAAATATATTATTTTTATGCCTCTAGGTTCTATAGGGATGCTCTCACTTTCTTTCTCTGCACCCCCCACACCACCCTGTCATGCCACGCAGCATGTGGTATCTCAGTTCCTGACCAGGGCTAGAACTGGTACCCCCTGCAGTGGAAGTGCGGAGTCCTAACCACTGCCTTTTTATTTTCTTCATCAGTCTTCATAAGGATTTTTAATCCTATTAGTCTTTGGGTGCTTAGTAGCTCAGTCGTGTCAGACTCTTTGTGACCCCATGGACTGTAGCCCAACAGGCTTCTCTGTCCGTGGGATTCTCCAGGCAAGAATACTGGCGTGGGTTGCCACGCTGTCCTCCAGGGGATCTTCCTGATCCAGGGATCGAACCCACAACTCTCGTATTCTGGGTGGATTCTTTACCACCTGAGCCACCAGGGAAGCCCTATTAGTCTTTACAAAGCACCAATTCTTGGTTTTGCTGATCCTCTCTATGAATGTTTTCTTTTTCATTAATTTCTGTTTTTGCCTTACTTCCTCCCTTCTACTTTATGGGGGTTTAATTTGCTGTTTTTTCCCCCTACTTCTTGAGATGGGTGAGTTTAAAGGAATAAAATTCTCTTTAACTCAACTTTATTTATACCCCAGGAGTTTTTTATATACAGTATTTTTCATTATCATTCAGTTCTAATTTCTACTGTGATTTGTTCTTTGACCCAGGGGTTATATAGAAATGGACTGCTTAACATTAACATATTTGGGGGAGAGTATGTGTTTTCAGTCACCCTTTTCTTATTGTTCTTAATTACACTGATGTCAGAGAGCATACTGATGTGCAGTTTTAATCTCTTGGAATGTGTTGAACTAGCTCCATGTCCAGGACATACATGGTCAACTTTTATAAATGCTCCACATGTGCTCTTGAAGAAAATATGTACTCTTTAGGTGTTAGGTCGTTGTTGTCTAGTCGCTAAGTTGCGTCCAACTCTTTTGTGACCCTATGGACTTTAGGCCACCAGGCTCCTCTGTCCATGGGATTTCCCAGGCAACCATACTGGAGTGGGCTGCCATTTCTTTCCTCCAGGGGATATTTTCAACAGAGGGACTGAACCTTGTGCCTCCTGCACTGGCAGGCGGATTCTTTACCACTGAGCCACTGTTGTTAGGTACAGGATTCTATAAATGTCCATCAGTGAAATTAGTTATTCAAATCCTATATATTCTATTTTAAAAAATATACTTATTTGGCCACACCAGGTTTTAGTTGTGGCATGTAAGATCTTCATTGTGCAATCTTTAGTTGTAGCAGGTAGGGTCTAGTTCCCTGACCAGGGATTGAACCCAGGTCCCTTGCAAGGGAGCATGGAATCTTAGCCACTGGACCACCAGGGAAGTCCCTATATCCTGTTTTTTCGACTGCTTGTATATCAAATGCTGTGAGAGAAATGTAAACATAAAACACCTCAATTGTGAATTTTTGTCCTGCAAATTCTTGCTTGCTGTATTTTGAGTCATTTTATTGGGTAATTACAAAATTTTAAATTTATATATATTCCCGATAAATGGAAACTTTTATTTTTTGAAGTGATAACTTTTATCTCTAGAAATGTTTCCTGCCTTAAGACAGTTTTGTTCACTATTAGTATAGCATTATCAGTTTCCTTTTGGTGTATATTTTCATGATATATGCTTTTTCCATTTTTAAAATTTCAAACCTTCTGTTTATTTACGTCAAAGTTTCTCAACCGTGGCGCTGCCGCCACTTTGGACCAGCTAATTCTTCGTGGTGGGGGCAGACTTGCCCACTGCAGTTTATCATCACCCCAAGCTACTGCTTGTCCACAGTACACCCCCTCCTTCCCAGTTATGACAGCCAAAAAAATCTCCAGACATGCCAGACGTCCCTTTGGGGGCAAAAATCACCGTCAGTTGAGAAACACTGGCTGATGCTGCTATCTTAGGTAGTCTTCCGTAAACAGTATACAACTCAATTATTACTCAGAGTGACAATCTTTGTCTTTTAATTGGAACACTCAGTCTATTCACACTTAATGTCATATTAGCAAATTCTCAGTTTTTGATTGCCTCAAAATATCTTTCAGTTTCCTTCTGGGATGTCCACCTGAGCCATTTTCCTCTGCTTTGGTCCACTGACAGCAAGAACAGAAAGAATGGAAACCTTCAAAACTACCAGAGGCACGGCAGTGTCATTTTACTTCCGCTGCAGAGCACTGGCCAGGCCACCTGGTGATTTTGCACAAGCTAAAACATCTCCTCTGGGCATTTGCTGCCCCCCTGGCACATGGCTTGGCAAGTGGAAGATATCCTTGTAGGAATGAGAAAAAGGCACCCTTTTTCTCTGGGCAGAAGCAGCTCAGATCCAGGCAGCGTTCTGGTGACTGGAATGAGGACTAGACTTTTGCTTCCATTAACTCCCTGGCAGGAGGTCCTTGTAAAGCAAACCATCTGCAGAAACAATTACGGAAGTCTTGGTCTTCTGGCTTCCACTGTCGATATTGAAAAATTAGCCATCAGCCTGTCTGCTACTTCTTTGAAGATAACATTCATTTATCACAGGTTTGTCTTTGATTGGTTGTCTGCAGTTTTACTACGATGTATTTTAAGTGCGTATTTCGTTTCATTTACCAGCTTGGGACTCACTGCTGCTGCTGCTAAGTCACTTCAGTCGTGTCCGACTCTGTGCGACCCCATAGACGGCAGCCCACCAGGCTCCCCCGTCCCTGGGATTCTCCAGGCAAGAACACTGGAATGGGTTGCCATTTCCTTCTCCAACGCATGAAAGTGAAAAGTGAAAATGAAGTCACTCAGTCGTGTCCGACCCTCAGCAACCCCATGGACTGCAGCCTACCAGGCTCCTCTGCCCATGGGATTTTCCAGGCAAGAGTACTGGAGTGGGGTGCCATTGCCGGCTTCCTGAATCTGTGGATTGTTGTTTTATATTAGTTTGAAAGAATTCTCAGCCATCATCTCTTCAAATATGCCTCTGTCTCCAGCTGCTTCTCTTTACCTTCTGGGACTCTCACTAAAAGCATGTTAAGTCTATTTAGTCTCTTATTCTATCTTGTATATGTTCTACCATTCTCTCTCCTGCAATATGGGTAAATTCTTCAGAACCATCATTCAGTTCTCTCCTCAGCTGTGTATAATCTGTTGATTAATATATTCACTGAGTTCTTAATTTTGGTGATTGTATTTTTCACTTTTGGAAGTTCTATTTAGTTATTTTTCCAATCTGTTACAACACTTTTTATAGATTCCGGTTCCTACAGATATTTTCAAGCTCATTAAAAAAATTACTTACATGTAGTCAGCAGAGTTGTTTTAAAGTCTGCCTAAAAACCACAATATCTGAAGCTTTTTGTGGGACTTTATGTTGTCTGCTGTTTCCATTGGTTATTACTCAGCATAGCCTGTTATGTTTTAGAACTGATTATCTTTGACTGCTGGTTATTATACTTGGAAAAAATCATTTCTGAGGTTGAGTCCTTAGGATAATGGTACAGATTTCTATAAAGGATTTTCTTTTACTTCTGCCAGGGATCAGGGGAGATGACTAGTATTCATTCTGGCCTAAGTTAATAAAAGTGTGAGGCTCCCTGGGTCACCTGTGTCAACAAACCTGAACTGCTCCAGGGCTGGTTTACTTCCACTTTACTCTTACACTGAAGGTATAGCTCTTCATGGTCCCAGTTTATGAAGGGAAGGGCTTATTAGATTTTAAAGTTTTGATTCCTGTCTCCCTTGTCCTATAAGGCTACCAACAACCCAGTTTGATTTCACAGATATTCCTCCCAGACTAGCAAATGTTTTTAGAGAAAAAGAGGCTTTGAGTGCTCAGCTTATATTTCTGAATTCTTGCTTTACCCAAGATTTTGACTCAGGTCTATAAATCTTGCTATTTTGTTAGCTCTTCAGTACACTTAAGAAAATTAAAAAGAATATTTCTTTCAACTTTTATAGTTGTCCTCAGTGGTCCTAATTACCTAGCCCAACATTATCAGATATGAAAATTCCTAGATTAAGTGAGATGAGAAGCCAATAGAGGACTTTGAAATAAAGGAGGAAGGTAATCAGCTAAGTTTATTTTGGTCACATTTTGTCAGACTCTGTTTATAAGCAGAAGGGATAACATATTTAAAACATTAACCAAGAAAAGAAAATAACAGTTTGAATTGTGTGAATTTGGTATTTGCATGTCTGCTTTACAGGATTGTGTGTTTTCTCCAGACTAGAAAGTAAGCTCTTAAGAGTAAATATCCTGTTTCGTGGTTTTGTGAGCATCCATTCCTTTCTCTAGGACCTAGGACAAAATAAAACGCCAGTCTTCTTGTGTTCTTTGTCACCCTCCTGGGTCTTCAGGCCACCTTAGAAAAACTACATTCTCCAATTCATCTCTTCCCTCATCTCCTACCTCCTTGTGGTTGGGCATTAGCTGAATACTGAGAACAATGAAAATGACTGTACATCAAGTCTGAGGATTTAATCAGAGTGCAGGGATGCGTGAATAGGTAAATACAAATACAGAGTCTGACACTCTCCAGTGATGTCCAGCTTCCATGACTTTCCTCATATACTCACTGGAGGATAAAATAAGATGTTAGCAGCATTAGTTTGGGGTGGTAGGATAGCAGGGTTTTTTCCCCTTGGCTTTGCTTATTCCCCACCCCACACCTTCTATAATGAAAATTGATTCTATAATAAAGAAAAAATTGATTGATTATAAAATAGAGTTCTTTTCGCTTATAGATACATCTAATCCACCACCTCAGACCAGTTATTTCTGGGTCCAGTCCATCAAATTAGCAGAAAAGTCTGTATTCCCCTAATTCCATCCTTTTACCATGCTTAGTCCAAATACAGCTTTTCTCAGCTTTTTGGGCCACCCAGAATACAGAGGAACATTTCATCATCAGGAGTTGGTAGGTGGGTCATAAAATATAAGTGGCTCATAGATATTTGTTGAACTGAAAGCAGATTGCTAAAGTCAGAAATTTACCCACATAATGGTAACAGAATATCACATATTCAAAATAAGATCATTTTCTACCAAATAATCTACATTTTATACTATCCTTATAGCATTATATGTTCTCTTATACCCAAACTATATAAAAATGCTTTGAGAGAATCACCACAGGGAAAGTTATGGTTATGATGGAAGGTGAGTGTGTTCTACGTACTTGGCCATTCTGTGAAGAGCTGCTCAATAAGGCTTAACGGCCTCTCCTGCGTCGGGGGTGGTCGGGGGCAGCGGATGAGACCTGCCCCCACGCCTTTACAGAAGAAAAACAAATGCCTGGAATGAACTGGAATTTCCAGGAGAAATGTCTGAGCTCAGTTCAAGCCCCTGTAGGGTAACTGCACTGATGCCATTTCAGTGCTATTTTATACCTTCCTCTCCCACCCTGGTTGGCATGACTCTTCGTCTGCTTCCTCCCTGGCTCTGCTGCTCTGTCTTGGAGAGCAGACTGGTCTTTGTGAATGACTGGCTCAGGGAGCATGTGCGGGAGCAGCCCAGAGCCTCCCTCCATGGGAACAGGAGAGGAGAAACTAAGAATGGGCTGAGAGCAGCGGCTGAATGGAACGGGTCATGCTGCTTCTGAGGCTGAAAAGGCCAATCCTGTAAAGGAGTCGATGAGAGCACCTCATCGGGTCTGACCCCAGGGGCTTTGTGTGCACAGAGAGGGATGCGAAACGCAGCTATGCACGTGAGCCAGGCAGTGAGACCCAGGGCTGCTCTCCAGACACACTTATCCACTCATCAGTTTGATTCAATTTTATTTGTACAAAAGGTCGACTAAGGCAAAAGCACACTAAGCCTTTCGAGATCATGGGCTATGCAAATAGAACCTTAATGGAAGATTAAGTCAGCTGAGGTCCCCCTTCAATGCTTTTCCATTTGTGGAACTGGAACTGGCAGAAGGAGGTGATGAATCACTCTTACTATATTTGAGTGGCTTCCTTACAAAATTAGCAGGTGCTATAAAAAAGCAGCCCCAGAAATACCTAGTAACAAACAATAAAGATATCTTCCTACAAAGAGAATGAACATCATATAATGGTCACGGTTAAAAAAGCAAGAATGAAAAATCAAGGCCCCAACTATGCAGGGCGGGGGGTTTACTGTTTTTCTTTATCACCAGATGAAGAACCAAGACTTTATCTGGAAACTTCTGCTCATTATGATTACTACTCCAAAATAATTTCTAAATACGCACAGAACTACTTCTCAACAATTGTGTGTTACCCAGCTAGCTTCAGTATCTAGTACATTCATTTCTTTAAAATATAAGATCTCAGTAGAGTTAAGATTACTTTTCTGTGGATTATAGGAGAAATAAATGATCAGGAAAGTGAAAGTAAAGTCGCTCAGTCGTGTCCAACTCTTTGTGACCCCATGGACTATACAGTCTGTGCCGTTCCCTTGTCCAGGGGATCTTCCCAACCCAGGGATCGAACCCAGGTCTCCTGCATTGCAGGCAGATTCTTTACCAGCTGAGCCATAAGGGAAGCCCAAGAATACTGGACTGGGTAGCCTATCCCTTCTCCAGAGGATCTTCCTGACCCAGGAATCAAACTGGGGTCTCCTGCATTGAAGGTGGATTCTTTACAAACTGAGCTATCAGGGAAGCAGGAAGTCTGTGTAAGTACTACTGATATATTATGACATTGATTCAGATTTCACTATAACGTATTTAAATTATTAATTATGAAGACTCAATATAATCATTTGTTTATCCCTTGAAAGGTGTATTGTTGTTGTTTAGTCGCTAAGTTATGTCCAACTCTTTGAGACCCCATGGACTATAACCTGCCAGGCTCCTCTGTCCATGGATTTTCCAGGCAAGAATACTGGAGTGGGTTGCCATTTCCTTCTCCAGAAAAATGAATTACTGTTGATTATTATGTCTTTAACATATAGCTCTATAACTGAGAGAAAATTACCCATGTTCCAGGCCAGAATACTGGAGTGGGTAGTCTTTCCCTTTTCCAGGGGATCTCCCCAACCCAGGAATTGAACCCAGGTCTCCCGCATTGCAGGCAGATTCTTTCCCAGCTGAGCCACATATAGCTTTATAATTGAGAAGGGAAGCCCAATATATAGCTTTATAATTGAGAGAAAACTGGGGAATAAGCCTAGAGATTTTAAATTACTTTAAGATATTGCCAATTTCCAAAAAAAAAATGCAAGGAAATATGTGCTGAAATAGCTCTGTTTTCTTGTTCTTACATTAAGAAATCACCAGGTTAACAGACTCAAGATCTGATGACCCCTACAGATGAAGATAAAGCACTTAACAAAATTCAATAACCAACTGCGACAGCTCTAAGCATACTAGGGATAGAAGAAAACGTCCTCAATTTGATAAAGGACATGTAACCAAAACCTACCACTAACATCACATTTATTTAGTTAAAGACCAAATATGTTCTTCCTAAGATTGGGAACGATTCAATAGTCTATTCAGTATGATAATGGAGGTCCTTGACAAAGTTAGGGAAAAAGGCATAGAAATTAAAAAGGAAGAAGTAATACTGGACTTATTTGCAGACAACATGATTGCGTTTGTAGAAAAATCCTAAGGAATCTACTCAAAAAAACCTATTAGAATTAAAGTGAATTTATCAAAGCCACAGGATACAATAACAGGAAGAGGCAATTTGACCAAGCTGCCTTAAATAGTAAGAGAGAAGCCAGAACTCAAACTCAGGCCGCCTGGCTCTCAAGTGTTCCTCTAAGCCAATATCACTGCCAGGAAAGTAGATAAGATTGTATGAATTTCGTGTAGCTAGAAAACAACCACAGAAAAAACATTCCGTGATAGCAACCTCAAATGTGAAGGCTCTTTATGAAGATCATAAGTTTAAAATACAGAGTCACAACACTGTTAGGCTCTGCTAATGGTGAGTGCAACCTCAAACTAAAAGGTCTGTCTTTGAGTGACAGGTGGTATGGTACTAAGAATGTATCAGGTTTTTTCAGTTAAATTGGCCTCTGCGGAAAATAAGATATTGTCCTCATTGCCTTATTGTTGCTTTGTTTCACTGCATGTAAATTATGAACTTTGAATTCTTCTTCTAATGAAAGACACCTATTGTCTCTCCAACTCTGTCTTGCGCCTCTTGTGGCCCAGAGTACATGATTGCAACATGAATGGCCCAGGCTATGTTTATGGTCTATTGACAACAGAATTATGGTGCTACTGAGGGGAATATAGTACGGCATTGTGAGAGGTAGCATGGTGTGGTGGGAACATTTGAACAAGTCATTTGGTATCTCTGGATCTCAGCTTTTTCACTGAATACCTAATGTATAACATCAATAAAAGTTGGAATTTATAGGGTTATTATAAAGATTAAATGAGATGCCTGGCAGATATAAGATGCTAAATAAAAATGTAAGCATGATACACCCACACTTGCTAACTCTGTTTCTCATACACACACACACACACACACACACACACTCATGCCTGTGCAAAGGTTAATAGTTGAGGTTGATTTATCGGCCATAATGTGGCCCAAGGATAGACTGCTATAATTGGCTTAACTTATTTTCGGTGTGGCCAGAAAGAACTTGGAGAAAAATATTCGTTCTGGGGCCAGACAGTCAGTAGTTGGTGGAAGGTCCCACAGTTCAAACACCATCAGCATTTTCTTTGACCTCACTACACTTTTGATCTTTATCTCAGCAGTTCTGAATGTTTCACTCCTTGTTTGAATGTTGGGATGAGCCGTGAAACTGAACACTTAAACACTGAAGACCATCAACAAAGAAGGAATTTAAACAGATAGTGGAGCAGTTAAGGAGCTTATTAAAGCCAAGATGGAGCTGGTTACAGCTCTGTACAACCATGGAACCTCAGTAAATCACCATCTGGGCAGTCTCAGCTCTATTTTGAAATTCCTTTTAGACTCTCTGCCATTCTAATAACAATGAATTAGTCTCTCAATCCCCCAAACCCTATTTTGATTTACCTAGATGTATGGCTTTGTTACTTTAAGTATAGATCTTCTTTTTAACTACTCAAAAACCAAGTCTGAAGTGACAGAGTTTCTTTAAAGAAAGGACCCCAACAATCAACATGTAAAGACTCTAGAAAAGATGTTAGAGACTTTCACTTAAAAACTGGAGAAACAAGGACCCTCCTTTCCTTGAACAACTAAAAAGGTGGACAAAATACATAAAGCAATGTTTTTCAGACACTGGCTGGCAGACGGTGCAGGCCTATGATTAGAGGAAAGAGAAACAAAGTGAGTCCTGAGGTTGTGTCAGTTTACTGCCTGGAGGCAGTTTCCAAAGAACGTCCCAAGGATGGGGAACCGAAACAGCTCAGTGCTCTCGCTGGGCTGAAGAGAGCGGGATCAGAGATCCAGGAGGGCACAATGGCTAGAATTTGTGAAACAGAGAACCAGAGAGGTGGGTGCTACACTGGAGAAAGGTGAAAGAGAGAGAGGCACGCACTCCGCAGCTCTGTTTATAGACAGGCCTCCCTGGAGTCTTTGGCTGAATACAGATCTGCAAGGCATGAGAGGAAACTACTCAATTCCACTATATAAACGAGTTAGGAGACCCATTCTCAGAGTTCACACAGGGCTGGGAATAGCTGTGTTCACATCGGAGTAGACAGACCTTGTAATATACAAGGAATGAGAATCTTCAGAAGCACATTGCCAGAGTAGTGGGAGCTATGTTAGTCCCAGAATAAAGACTGCTTTGGACCCACCATAACAAAGTTTAAAACCAGTCCCTGAAAGGATCCAACTGATTCCAGGTAACTTAACTACATTCTAAAGCAAAGTATAGCAAACAAGAATATAAAATTAACACTGTCCAGTATCCGATAAAAACAACCAGGCAGGAAAAGAAAGTCATGAACCAGAAGAAAACAATATAAATAGAAACACAGTCAGAAATGACAAGGATGAAAGAACTAACAGACAGGGTTGTTAAAACACCTATAATAAATATGTTCCACATGCTCAAGAAGTGGAGGGAAACAAACATGAGGACAAGAGAAAAGAGATGCAAAACCACAAACATCTGGAGATTAAAATATACCATCGCAAATCACAAATACACTGAATTAGATTAACAGTAGAGTAGGAACCTCAGAAGTAAATGTAAAGACACCACATTAGAAACCATCTGAGATGAAGCACAGACAGAAGACAGAATAAAAACGGACAGCGCACCAGTGAGCTGTGAGACAGTCTCAGCAGTGTAACACACATGGAGGTCCAGAGGGAAAAGAGATCTGGGAGGAAAGGGACAGAGAAAAACATTTGAAGAAATAATGACTAAAAGTTTTCCAAATCTGATGAAAATTATAAACCCATAGGTCCAAGGAGCTCAAATCCAAGCAGAATAAATATAAAGAAAACAGTTCCAAGGAACATCATAATCAAATGGAGGAAATGATAAAAAGAAAATCTTAGAAGCAGCCAGAGAAAAGAGACACATTACAGAGGACCAAAGATAAGAATTATAGCATATTTCTTATCAGAAAGTATTCAAGCCCGTAGGAAACGGTCAGACAGCTTTAAAGCACTAGAAGAAAAAAAAAACCTGTCAACTGATAATTCTTTACTCAGTGACAATTTTCTCAAACTGAATGTAAAATAGAACTTTTAAAACAGAAAAACATGGAAATAACTAATTCTAGCATACCTGCACTACCGAATATGTTAAAGGAAGTTCTTTAGGCTAAAGGAAATTGATAAAAGATGGAAACGCAAAGGAAAAAAGATTGTCCAAAACAGTAAATAAGTAGGTAAATATAAAAGCTGTTTCTCAAAAAAGATAATTATTTAAGACAAATGTAGTAACATATTAAATAAAATATATGATAACAGCACAGATGACAGGAAGGGAGAAATGGAAGGATACAGTTTTAAAGTTCTGCCTTAGACATAAACTGATATAATCTTGTTTGAGGACAAAGACATAGGCAATAAGTCAATAATAAAGATATAATGAAGTAAGAAATAAGAAACTTGAATAATCCAAACTCAGGCAAAAGAGGGGAAAAAGAACAGATGAGATAAATAGAAATAAAACAGCCAGATAGTCAATTTAAATGCAACCATATCAATAATTACAGTAAATGTATATTGTTTAAACATTTCAATTAAAAGGCAGAAATTTTAATACCGGATAAAAAGCAAGCCCCAACTATAAGCTTTTTAAAAGAAACCTACTTTAAAGGTAAAAACATATATAGGTTAAAAGTAAAAGGATGGAAAAGATATACCGTACACACAAAAAGCACAGGAAAGCTGCACAACCAAATCAATATCAAGCAAAGTAGGCTTCAAAACAAGAAATATTACCAGGAGAAAAAGAAGATCATTTCAGAGTGACAAAGGGGTCAAACTCATCAAGAAGGCTTATAATCCTAAATGTGTATGCACTCAGCATTAGAATATCAGAACACATAAAAGTAATAATTGATAGAACCAAAAAGAGAAAAAAAACTCACAGTTATAGGAATTTGAATACTCTTATCTTAGTAACTGATAAAACAAGTGGACAGAAAAATTTATAAAGGTATAAAAGTCTGGAACAACATTACCAGTCTAATTTAGTTAGAACACTACACTCAGTGACAACAGAATACACATATTCTGGATCATAAAATAAGTCTCAATAAATTTGAAAGAATCAAAATCATACAAGGTACATTTTCTGAGCATAACAGAATTATATTTGAAATCAATAATAGAAAGATATTGAGAAAATCCCTAATATTTGGAAACAAAACAACATACTTCAAAGTAATCCATGGATCAAAGAAGAAATCAAAAGGGAAATTAGAAAATATTTTGAACCAAATGAAATGAAAAACATTACATATCAAAATTTATAGACTATAACTAAAGCATAACTTGGAGGAAATTTTGTAGCATTAAACATATATATCAGAAAAGAAGAAACATCTCAAATTATTAATCTCAGCTTCTACCTTAAGTAGGCTGGAAATCAGTGAAATCGAAAGCAGAAAAACTACAGAGAAAAATCAACAAAATGAAAAGCTAGCTTTGAAAAGATTAATAAAATTTGATAAGCCTCTAGTTAGACTGATGAGAAAAATAAAAGAGAGGAGGCATAGATTATCAGTAATAGGAATGAAAGATTTGGCAGATATTATAAGGATAATAAGGGAATAGGAGCAATTTTGTGCCAACAAAGTAAACAGCTTAGGTGAAACAGACAAATTCCTTGGAAAGCACACTCAAGAAAAAACAGATAACCTGAATAGCCCTTTATTTATTAAAGAGCCTGAATCCTTGGTTTAAAACCATTTCACAAAGCAAACTCCAGGCCCAGGTGGTTTTACTGGTGAATTCTACTAAAGATTCAAAAAAGAAATAATACCAATAATATATAAACTCTTCCAGGGAATAGTGAAGAACTTCACTTTCGGAATCAGGCCTGAGTTTGAGGCCTGAGTTTCTGTCTCCATTATATATTAGTAATATTACAGTGGACAAATCATTTCACTCCTTAAAGCTAGTCTCTTCATCTGTAAAGTGGGAGTAATAAGAAGAGTATTTGCCTTGCACAGTTGTAAGAATTAAATAAGAACTCACATAATGTCCCAGTATGGAGATGAACACATATATTAGGTACTCGATAAACTGTAATCACAATTTATTTTTACGTAACAAATACTGTTCTCATAAAACTCTTTCATTCTATTGTAAATAGAAATATTGTCTATCTTCCTTTATTAATTTTCAGGGATAGAGGAGTTTTTCCTTTGGGGACTATAATCTCATGGGTAAAAGGCCTTCAGTTCAGTTCAGTCGCTCAGTCGCGTCCGACTCTTTGCAACCCCATGAACGGAAGCACTCTAGGCCTCCCTGTCCATCACCATCTCCTGGAGTTCACTCAAACTCACATCCATCGAGTCGGTGATGCAATCCAGCCATCTCATCCTCTGTCATCCCCTTTTCCTCCTGCCCCCAATCCCTCCCAGCATCAGAGTCTTTTCCAATGAGTCAACTCTTTGCATGAGGTGGCCAAAGTACTGGAGTTTCAGCTTTAGCATCATTCCTTCCAAAGAACACCCAGGGCTGATCTCCTTCAGAATGGACTGGTTGGATCTCCTTGCAGTCCAAGGGACTCTCAAGAGTCTTCTCCAACACCACAGTACAAAAGCATCAATTCTTCCCTGCTCAGCTTTCTTCACAGTCCCACTCTCACATCCATACATGACCACTGGAAAAACCATAGCCTTGACTAGATGGACCTTTGTTGGCAAAGTAATGTGTCTGCTTTTCAATATGCTATCTAGGTTGGTCATAACTTTCCTTCCAAGGAGTAAGCATCTTTTAATTTCATGGCTGCAGTCACCATCTGCAGTGATTTTGGAGCCCCCAAAAATAAAGTCAGCCACTGTTTCCACTGTTTCCCCATCTATTTCCCATGAAGTGATGGGACCAGATGCCATGATCTTCGTTTTCTGAATGTTGAGCTTTAAGCCAACTTTTTCACTCTCCTCTTTCATTTTCATCAAGAGGCTTTTTAGTTCCTCTTCACTTTCTGCCATAAGGGTGGTGTCATCTGCATATCTGAGGTTATTAATATTTCTCCCAGGAAAAGGCCTTAACACCATATAAAAAAAGCAAAGACAATAAAGCAATCTGCAATTCTGATATGCATATCTTTGGGGAAACAAGAAAAGAAGAGCAAAGAAAGTAAGCATTTTATAAGCCAGGAAAGGACAAGAAGTAGGGCCCAAAGAGTCAAGTGTGTGACTGAGAGTGCTAACATACACCACTGGAGATTTGGGGGAAATGAGAGAAAATTAAGGATTTAAACAGCAAAGTCTAAAAAGGGGATACAATCTATTCATTTTCTACAGGAATTCGTGAAATGGTTGGCATCTTGCACTCTGGAGAGATGAAGGTGGAGAGGTAGGAGCTATGATGGGGACAGTGTAGTGAATCATGAAGAGCACAGATAAGACACACACGAGATGCTTTTACACCCAGACACCAGCACTGGGACTGAGGTGAAGTAACAAATAGACCAGGAAAGCTCCAAACTCAGGAAAGCTTGGGTTCAGGGCAAACAAAACTCCGCAAGCAACTCCAAGATGCAGAAGGTTGTTGTCTTACCTCCCCAGCAGTTAGCCCAGCACCCTGCATGACGTCAGTACATCCGGGTCGAAGGAACAGATGTGAATATATATATTTGATAGTAAAACTACTGGCAGTAGAGAAGCTGAGCTGGAGCAGAATTCCTCTTTATCCCAGGGTTCTGCCTTCTGTCTAACTACTATCCAAACCAGCCTCCACACTGGGGGTGTGATCCTTTGAAAAGAAGAATATGACCATGTTTGTTCTAAAGTGTTTCAACAGCTCCCTGTGGCCTTCAGCACAAAGTCCAAATTCCTTGGCCTGAAAGCCAGCCTTCTGTGTTTGATGCTGGCCTACTTTGCAGTTTTGTTTCTGTCCCTGCCCAACATACATCATGCTCCCATGGCAGAGGACTACTGAAACCCCCACATGTACTACATTCTCACATGTACACCTCACCTGTGCACATGCTGCTCTCCTCTCTGAGGTGCGCTCTCTGCCTAAGGCACTCCTCATTTCAAACGTCTCTTCCTCCAGATGGTAATACCTCTAAGTTAGATCTCTCCTCTAACCTTTCAAAAAATGAAAGTGAAAGTCGCCCAGTCATGTCTAACTCTTTGCAACCTGGTGGACTATACAGTCCATGGAGTTTTCTCCAGGCCAGAATACTGGAGTGGGTTGCCATTCCCTTCTTCAGGGAATTTTCCCAACCCAGGGATTGAACCAGGTCTCCCGCATTGCAGGCAGATTCTTTACCAGTTAAGCCACAAGGGAAGCCCAAGAATACTGGAGTGGGTAGCCTATCCCTTCTCCAGGGGACCTTCCCGACCTAGGAATTGAACCAGGGTCTCCTGCATTGCAGGTGGATTCTTTACCAACTGAGCTATCAGGGATACCTTGTCTATACTTCTATTTAGAGCACTAAGTACAATACCATAATTGATGTTTCCATGTCTCTCTTCCTTCATAAACTTCCAGACTGCCAAGACTGGGTTCGAGTCATCTTTGCATCCTTAGCTACTAGTATGGGGGTATGGAAGCTTCAAAAATGTTTTTTGAACAACAAAAAAGAAAAGAACAGATTTTAAAGGCCAAAAGTAGAAACAAAGCTTAAATACTTGGGTGAGCAAGATGTAGCGGTACTACTAAGAGACACTTGAAAGTGAAAGCCACTCTGTTGTGTCCAACTCTCTGTGACCCCATGGAATTCTCCAGGCCAGAATACTGGAGTGGGTAGCCGCTCCCTTCTCCAGGGGATCTTCCCAGCCCAGGGATCGAACCCAGGTCTCCTGAACTGCAGAAGGATTCTTTAGCAGCTGAGCCACCAGGGAAGCCCAAGAGACGCTTAGGGATGCACAAGTCCCTCCCTACAATTGGGAGGCTGTGCCACAGATGGCAGCTACAGTGCTCCCTTCCAATTGTCTCCTGTTACTGATCAGAGACAGAATTTGGGGCTGGATATACTGGAGGGCTGGTCCAGTATGGTACTTCTTATCTCATATTTTCCCCAACCATTTCTCACACTCATTTTGCCTTTGAGAAAGCAATTTCATTTTCGTACGCTTTAGTGTCACCATTTCAAAATGTTCCAAAAGCCAAGTTCCTCTGTCATGCTCTCATTTTGTCTCTTACTGAATAGTAAGGGGAATTTCAGCACTCAATTCAGGATGAAAATATTCTGAGCCCAAACTTAATGTACAACTTTAGGGAAGTTATCCTACTCCTCTCCATTGCAACAGTCTCCTTAAAATGCAATTGACCCTATATCCAGGAGGTCACAGGAAATAGTAAAGGTGTTCCTGTGCACCTTACAGGTATTAGCCCATTTAATTCTACAATCCTTTGAGGCAGGTACTATTATTATCCCCATTATGCACAAGAAGATGGAACACAGAGAGGGTGAAGACTTGAAGAGGGCTGTGAAGGTGGCGCTAGAGGTAAAGACCCCGCCGGCCAGTGCAGGAGACATGAGACACGGGTTTGATCCCTGGGTCGGGAAGATCCCCTGGAGAAGGGAATGGCAACCCACTCCAGTATTCTTGCCTGGAGAATTCCACAGGCAGAGGAACCTGGCGGGCTGGAGTCCATGGGCTCGCAAAGAGTCAGACACAACCGCGTGACTAACACTTTCACTTTTCAGAGGATACAATTGCATTTATGCTTTTTCTACAAAAACATAATTTTACTTTTTTTAAAAAAGCATTAAATATGTAAGTCCATATCACCCTCCCCTCAAAAGATTAATTTAGACAAAATTTAAGGAACATCTACTATGTGCAGTAGAATATCGTCAAATTACTATCAATCTCTTATAAGCATATTTCCTGCTGAATAAATATCTGTGAATAAATGAAAACTCTTTCACACATGGATTCAGAGAAGCTCTGTATTTCCAGATGTTTCTTCAGAGGGAATGGTACCTTATAATAGTCATCTTTCCCCTGGAGAAAATATTCATTCCCACTTCAAGAGGGACAACTCAACTCCTCAAGTCTTTGAAAAGCCTACAGCCACCTTTATCTGTATCCACGGTTCCTACATTGGTTTCTTCCCCCATCAGAAACAGAACACAGGAAGATCAGGTTACATTGGTGTCTTGGGCCTGTATAAATTCCTGGGAGGTTCTCTCTTCTGTTAGGAAAAGTTTCCCTGGCAACCATATTTACACACTCAATTCCCTCCCCTCCTCTGATTCGCTGGTTGGTATAAAAATTAATTTGCATTGAATCACTGAAGCTTACAAGTTAATCAGTTTAACAGACTCACAAAATGTTAGAATTTGGTTTCTAGCCAGAGCTTGCTTCTTTCGGGGATTGTCCCCTTTCTTTTGAAATCTGAATTGTAATTCTGTTCAGTTCAAATATTTTAAAACACATCAAATATGTATGCTGGATATTTCTGGCTATAGGTAAAGAAAAGAAAATTCTCCTAATGGCATCTGGTCAATATTATTAGTTAAGAAAGATTAAGAGAGGAGGATGTACTTTACTTCTAAATTAAGCAAGATCAGCTATGATAAAGAGCTAGAAGAGACGAGTCAAGGACCAAGACAAAAACGTCTGGGTCCTGTGAAATGATGAATTCAGGCCTAAGATTCTGGGTGATCAGAGCTCAGGACCTAGGTAAAGGAATGTGATATGAATATTAAGAATAAAGTGTCCATAATTCATTCACCAAGTATTTATTAAACATCTAACAGTGCTTGGTGCTGGGAATATAGCAGTGGATAAGCCAGACCCAGGTCTTCCTTTCATAAAGTTTATAGTCAAATATTTCAGTAGTAAACCAGCATTGGCTTTGTTATTAAACCAAGTATCTTTGGGCTAGGGGCTCATTATGATTTCCTACACGGGCCAGAATTAGTTTCAGGATGGAGCAGGAACTTCCAGACAGAAACAAGCTCAAAAAGTCCTCTTTGGAGAAGGTGAGTTGACAAGTCAAATCTTTGACATATACAATGATTTTTTTATATCTTCAACAACAATGACACATGAGCTTCTAGACAAGAGAGATGAAGAATGTATTTATCATAGGGCACAAAGTTAGGTACTTTGTAGTATACATACTAAAGAAGAGAGTGTACATAAAAAATTAAATAAATAAAAGCATATAAAGGTATCAGCCATTCTTGGGTATACTCAGCAAGCATTTATTGAGCATCTTCTATGCTCAAGAAAGAGTTTTAGGAACTGAAGCTATAGGTATGAAAAAGACAGGGTGCCTAGCAATTATAACAATGTTTTAAGTGCTATTAATAAGATGTTATAAACAGGTCTAGGTTTGTCTGACAAACCTAGACAGCGTATTAAAAAGCAGAGACATTACTTTGCCAACAAAGGTCCGTATAGCCAAAGCTATGGTTCTTCCATACTCATGTGTAGATGTGGGAGTTAGGCCATAAAGAAGGCTGAGTGCCAAAGAATTGATGCTTTTGAACTGTGGTGTTAGAGAAGGCTCTTGAGAGTCCCTTGGACTGCAAGGAAATCAAACTAGTCAATCCTACGGGAAATCAACCCTGAATATTCATTGGAAGGACTGATGCTAAAGCTGAAGCCCCAGTACTTTGGCCACCTGATGGGAAGAGCCGACTCATTAGAAAAGACCCTGATGCTGGGAAAGATTGAAGGCGGGAGAAGGGGATGACAGAAGACAAGATGACTGGATGGCATCACCAACTTGATGGACATGAGTTTGAGCAAGCTCCCGGAGATGGGAAGGACAGGGAAGCCTGGCGTATGCCTGGCAGACCCTGTGTGCCCTGGGGTCTCAAACAGTCAGACATGACTGAGCGACTGAACAAGAGCAGAAAGGAAGATCAGAGAGCAAGGATGCAACTCATTAAAAGCAGATTGGGAAGTGCTTCTGAGACATAATACCTTGATCTTAAAAGACAGAAAGGGTTGTTGTTTTAGGCTGATATATCCGGGAATAATTGTTTAAGCAGCAGACAATTACTGCAGTGCCTTATGGAGACTTTGTGAGCCGCACAAGCAGGAGGCCGTGGAGAACACCGGGCCACCTAGACTCTCTCCTGACGCACACTGTAGGCCACACTCTAAATCTCTTCATGGTTTAGTTTCACAGATTCTTGGGCTCACCTGACCCATGATGGGAGTAGAGTGAAAGGAAGTAGCTTGTTCTGGAATGGGAATGACGTTGGTGATAGAGAAAGCGACACAACTGCAAAATCCTGCCGGAGATCCTTCACAAAGGAATCCATGTTGGCTGGTGCCAGGACTTGGTCAAACGGTCAGCTAGTATCAAGTGGTGTCAGGATTTGGTCAGTACCTGGTCAAACGATTACTCAGAGAGATTGGGAGAGGGAGGAGCCTGAGAATGAGTAAATGTTGTTTTCTCGAGAGCAATAACCATGAAACCCAGAAAAAGTTAACTTGTTGTCAGTTCCAAGTAGTGATTATAAAGCCTAAGATAAGAGACAAGACCAAAACTTAAGTGTTTCTGGTTTTCATGATCCATACAGGTAGATAAAGGAGCAGAGTGGGCAAAAAAGCCAAGAAAGGGATAGTAACATTCATGATAAATGTGGGGAACAGGGCCACATGTTTCAAACCTGCTGGGTAGTCCCCAATGGCACCAGTCTGGTTAAGAAGTTATCAGATAAGGGCAAATACGTGTTCAACCCCAATTTTTGTTTCAGTAGGTTACGAAATGGCCTTTCCAGCTTCCTAGCAGTTGAGATCACTAAACAAGAAATAGAAATTAACTATTTCTTACTTAAACTGGGAGTAGCAACAGGATCAGGACAGTAACTCGATCCAATCATACTCTCATGATATGATGAATGAGGTTCCAGAAGCCATTCTGGGTAAATAATTCCTTGCCTCTTTTTTCTTTTCATACTGGATATCTATTAATACTTGAATTTCAAAATAGCCCCCTTTCACCCTTTATATCAGGAGTCAAAATGAAAAGACAGGAAAATGTGATGGTGTACCATGATACAGCAGAGACTTCAGGTTATGCAACCAAAAGGAATTATCAGGACAAAATGCTTTCATAGCTTTAGGAGGGAGTATTGATACATTTGGGTAGAACCACTTTCATACCAGTGCAAAATAAAAGGGCAGGTCTCCTTGATAAAAATTATCAAGAATTTCAAGAGAGCAACAACAGAGCATTCAACTGAGTGTGGGGTCTGTATAAACTCAGGGCCCCGAGAGACTGCACAGGTCGCACACCCATAAAGCCAGCCTGGCCTTCAGGGACAGTATAGTATGGTCCTTTTGTAGAGCTTGAGAGTCAAAGCTGGGTCCACATCCCATCTTTGCCCCTCATTAATTACGCAATTGGGCAATTCACTTGGCCTCTCCATGCTTTTAGTAGGTTGTATGGTTGCAGTCCAGTACTGTGAGGATTAAATGGGATAATGAATAGAATGTATACAAGGTGCTTAACACAGGTAAGCACTCAATAAATGGTAACTTCAAAGCAGTAAGTTTAAGAAATGAATTGCTGAACTGCTGTTAAGGATATGAAAGAATGAAAATGATATTTCAGGACAACTAAAATAATGAAGTAGACAGAAAAGAGCAAATCTTTTGTTTGACTCTTCTGCCTTCTCTAATCTCTTCCCTATTTCTCTTTTTCCTTTTACTGTCAAACATGAAGAAGGTAAATACATGCTGTCTCCATTTCTTACCCACATGTCATGCCCCCATCCTCTTTAATCTGGTATTTAGTAGCCCTATGGCTATCCTCCACAAAATTGAGGTTATTTTTTAAAAGCTACTAATGACTCCTGTTCACTAAATAGAATGGACATTTCCCACTTTGTATTTAAAATTTCATACTGCTGATCAATCCCTTCAGCTTGAAACCCTGTCTTTGCTTCACTTCTACAATAATATACCCTCATGGCCAACAACATGTCTGATAGGTATCTATCAGGTACCTAAATAAATGGCCATGAAGAGGATGCATTTGTGGGATGAATAAATTAGATGATTCTCTTGTTTCTGTGATATTCCTTATTTTCCACCATACTGATCCCATTTCTTACCTCCTTGAACGCAGGCAATCTCCATGCTTAGCCTTGGTCCTCTACACCTCTATTTCTATGCTATCACACCACTAAGAATCAAGTGGGAACTACACTAATCACATGGCTTTATTTATTTTTTTTTTTTTAAAGTTTTTTTTTTATTGAAATTGTTACAATATTTCTTCTGTTTTATGCTTTGGTTTTTGGCCATGAGGCATGTGGGATCTTAGCTTCCCAATCAGGGATCGAACCTGCACCCTCTGCATTGGAAGGTGAACTCTCAACCACTAGACCACCAGGGAAATCCCTAATCACATGGCTTTAATTATCAACTACATATAAGACTCCCTGACTTCTCTCTTTTGAACACTAGTGCCTCCCCGACCAGCTTCCAAATAATTAGGGGATGCACCCACTTATAAATTCCAGTATCACCTCAAGATATCTAGCACTTAGCTTTTCCTCTTGTACCCCAAACTGACTTTTCTTTCCATCTGTCTTATTTCTGTTGATCTTGTCACTCAAGTTCAAGGCTATATTTGATTCTTCCTTCCTTCTTGTTCTCCATATCTATCAGTCAGAGTACCGTTCATGCTTCCTTTATAACAGTGGTCTCCAACCTTTTTGGCATCAGGGACCAGTTTCATGAAAGATACTTTTTCCATGGACCAGGGCTGGTTGGGGGATAGTTTCAGGATGATTCTCATAAGGAACACACAACCTTGATCCCTCACATGCTAAGTTCACAGATGGGTTCAAGCTCCTATGAGAATCTAATGCCACTACTGATCTGACAGGAGGCAGAGTTCAGGCGGTAATGTGAATGATGGGGAGTGGCTGTAAACACAGATGAAGCTTCTTTCCCGTACCTGCTGCTCACTGCCTGCTGTGCAGCTGACTTAATAGACCACAGCCCAGGGACTTGGGACCCTTGCTTTATAACACTTATTGAACCTACCTCTTTCTATTTTCACTGCCATCATCCTAATTTAATTCCTTCTCCCCTCACATCTAAACGATTTAAATAACCAGCCTATTGGTTGTACAGTTCTCTTTCTACCCCTTCTAAAGTTTATTCTATACACTGTTGTTGAGAATCTTAACATACTACTTTTATAACCCCCATTTCCTTAACGAAACATCTTCAGACTTTCCATCATACAGGATAAAGCCCTAACACCTTAGTTTGGCATTTAATGCCTGTTAAAATCCAGTTTCAGACAGAAAACAACAAAATACTGTAAAGCAATTATTCTTTAATTAAAAAAAAATCCAGCTTCAATCAACACTTCCAATCTTACAACTTCTATAGTTAAATCTTCTGATTTTGCCACATTGTCAGTTTCATCAACTGACCCCTGGAAACGTTCCTCCATGCTCCAGTCCTGTGTTTTATGAACATATCTTCTCCTGTCTAGAAATCCCTCCCACTTTCCTTCTCTGTATATAACAAAATCCACCATATCTCTGAAAAAAAGTCTTCCTTGATAATCATAGTCCACAATGATATCTTTTTGCAATTCTGATAATATCATACGTTTAGTACCTTGAAAATTTACGGAAGTATGCTTTATACTGAATTCTCACAAGTTTATAAAGTAGGTGGCATTATTACATACAAATAAACAATGTCAAATAACATGCCCAAGCCACACAGCAAGTAACTTCTAGAACTGGGATCCAAATCCTTGTTTAGCTGAAAATAACCCCTGGACTATACCACCTCTCTCAGTTTCCTGTCTCCTCCAAAGCTCAAAGACAGCACAGTATTTACACACAAGCAGGTGCTCAGTAAACATGCTGATTGAGAAGACTGCTTAAGTAGCACCTGTGATTCTCAGCACTTACAGAACTGTCAATCTCAGCAGAGCAAATTAAGCATATCAACCCAGTGTCATGTTCTTTATGAGGCTTGATCTATAACTGAGTTCAAGAGGGGGATTTGCCAAAAATTCACCATGTTCCACTCTAAAAATAAATTTTGATTTCAGCAAAGCTAAAAGGCCCCTTCTCTGAGTCAAACATTAGGTGAGTTCTGGGGATGAGGTCTACTTGACCACCTCTGGGTACACCCTTCCTCTGTTTCCAAATGAGCAGGAAGTAAAAACAGGCTGGCTAAGCTGATGGCTTACGAGAGAAAAATGGACTATTTATGGTTCTACAAGCAGAGGCTAAGGCAGCAGAACAGTATTTGCTCTGGTAGCTAAGACCTCAGTAAAAGAAGCCTAATCAAAGTGAATCATGAGTGGAAACTGGATCAAAGAGGATACTGGTAAGATAATAGTAAAAAGAAGTAAGAACAGAAAGAAGGAAGTACTGGAAATATTCTACTGAAGAGATGCTGGTGTCCTTTTCTTCAGTTGCTTGAAGCTGTCAGATCCAACTCTGTTCTCCAGTGCTAGACCACTAACAGCAGGCTCTATCATCTCTGCATGACTTATGGTCTCAGTCCCAAACTGTTTGTTCTGACCCACATCACAGGCCAGCTCCTTCCAGCTTCCCATCTGATTACTCACTTCCCAAGGTTTCACAAATCTGACCTCACAGACTGGATGTTCAGCATGGCTTCCCTGGGTATGACCCATATTGCTCCCTTACTGTATAGTTTAGACTTGCCCTCCTGGGATGGTCTATGCCCAGTGTTCCAGTCCTCTACCTTGGAGCTATAGCAAGTGACTTCTTTCTCACGTTCATATGTTGGACCCTTCTTGGAAAGATATGAGTGATAAAGACCAGGAGTGAAGCTCAGAAAAATGATGAGGGAAAAATGTGGGGGAGAAGATCAACAAGATGGAATCTATCACTGGAAACTGTGATGGGAATTAGAAATTCTAGGTTACTTTGTCAAGAAAGGAAAAAGGCTACGACTGCATTAAAGCGGTTGCCTAGAGATACCATACTCCTAAAGTATCTAGGATTTCCCTGGTGGCTGAGACAGTACAGCATCTGCCTACAATATGGGAGACCCGGGTTCGATCCCTGGGTCGGGAAGATCCTCTGGAGAAGGAAATGGCAACCCACTCCAGTACGCTTGCCTGGAAAATCCCAAGGATGGAGAAGCCTGGTAGGCTACAGTCCATGGGGTCACAAAGAGTCCGACATGACTGAGCAACTAAACTAAACTAAAGCATCTATATTCACGGTTTCCTCTGCTTCGGCTGCTGTTTCTGTTCTTTCCAGTCTTCCCTGCAAGGCAAACTCCTATTCATCCTTCAAGACCTTACTTAAACATGTTCTTTCCTGAGAAGCCTTCCCGGATCATCTCACACAGCTATCTGTTCCCTCCTCTGTGCTTCTTTATGGACACATCTATTATGCTGTTACCACTTTAACTGGCAATTTTATTTCTGTCTCTCCTACTACTTCTCTGAGGACAAGGATTAATTATCTTATTCATCTTTGCATCCCCAAGACATAACAGAGTGCCTGGCAAACAGCAAGAATTTGTTGTTCTGTGATAAAAGACATCAAGAGCAACATGAAAGTGAAATTCGCACTTCACTTGCAAAAATCAAATTGGTTCCTGGTACTTTTCATGTGTAATTGCACTTTCCCTTGATTCAGAAGGAAGGACTTTAGACTCAAAAAAAAAAAAAATTCTACTGATATCACTGGTCATCTGCACTGGTGAGAGAAATAGCCGTCTTCCCCACCACCACCCCCAACCCCCACTTCCAAGAAGCCCCCAGAGCAAGCTTGGTATTAATGGCACATGGCCCATCCTAACATTTCTATTGTAGTGAAAGCTAAATTACACTGTAAGCCTAAAGCTGCCACCGTTCTTAGTGAATTGGTGGTGGTGGGTAATTAAAAAAACACACTTCTCTAGCAGACCTAATAGGGGAGTGAGGGAGGAAGATAGATTTAATCCTGGCCTAATAAGAAATTTGTTAGAAACTCACGCAAACAGCCGCTTCCTCTGGACATGACAGACCCGATCCAGGTGTCCAGCAGTGACCTTATCCCATGAGTGTCAGGTCATCACCCAGCACAGAAAACCAGGGCCCAGGGCCTTTCTTGGGCATCCCTCCTTCTGAAACCTGGCAAATCTTGGGGGGCCTGCTTTTCCTTTAGGGGACTGTCAGCTCCTCCCAGTACCGACAATCCCCAGGTCCCTTCGCTGGTGCCCCCCAAGCACCGCTCTTGCCTTCGTCCCACTGGGGCCCCAGCTTGACTCCGGGTCAAGAGTGCCGGCGGCTGGGCTGTCAGGCCGCGGCTGGGAAGGGGCGCCGAGGTCAGGCCCGACCCCCGGGTCTCCTCGCACTCCGCGGGACGCGCGGAGTAGACGCAGGCCGCGCAAGGCCACGGGCTACTCAGGCGCGGGCCTCTGGGCGGTGGGGGTGGCGGGGTGGGGGACTCGGCCCCCCCCCACCCAGAGAAACCGCGCGAGTGCGGGTACTCCAGCCGGTTCCCCGCAGCCCCCGCGAGTCGCGGCCCCAGAGCTGCCCCGCAGTCCTCGCCCGGCTGCGTCCCGACCCCGAGGGCGCGCGGCGGCCGGTCGATCCGCTTGCCCGGGCTGCTCGGCCCCGACGCGGGCCCCACGGCGCGGATCCCGGGTCAGGCCGCCGCCGCCTGCCTGCCGGTACCCACGGCAATGCCCCGCCCAGAGCGGCCCGGCCCGGCCCGGCCCGGCCTTGACAGCTGGGTGCCCAAAGGGTTAAGCCGGCAGCGCGGCGGCCCGAGTGCCCCGCGCGCTGCCAGTCCGCCGCGAGCCGGCCCCAGCGCGCACGCGCCCGCCCGTTACCTGCGGTCGCGTTCGCGCTCCTCCTCCACCTGGCTGCTCTCTCCCGGGGGCCGCCCCTCAGCCCGCCCCCTCGGCTCGGCGCCGCGCACCCTGCTGGCTACTCGGCCAAGGCCTGGGGAGGAGGGGCGTGGGGCGATTACCATATATTAGCATACCAGCGTGCGTCACGTGGCCTCTCCAGCCAATTGGCACTGTGGAGAGGCGGGGATTGGGTTGAACACGCCTAGGTGCTGCTCCGGGCCTGAACCGGTGGCCATGGCAACGTCTGGGAGAGAGGGGGTAAAGGGGGGAGGCACAGAGCATCTTCCCTACCTGAGATGGTGTGAAGGCATCCCCACATTTCCCACCCCGTGGAAGGCGAGGGGCTGAATTTGGCTCCTTTGGCTCCTCTCAGAAGCATTCAGATTCAGCAGACATTTATCGTGCGTTTACCATGGGTCTAACACTTTTCTGCAGAATATGATTCCCTGGATAACCCTGTGATGTCTGTAACCCCACTTGGTAGAAGGGAAAGAGGAGGCTGAGAGGGTAGATCACTCACCCAAAGTCACAGAGGCATACTGAATGACAAAACTAGAGATTGGAGCCCATTTCTGACTTCAGGGTCCCCGAGTTATTTTCTCCAGTAGGGGTCTCCCAGCACCTCCTCACAATTCCAGGTATACCAAGCAGCTGGAAGAATCCTCATAGAAACTCTGTACAGGGCTTTAATGTTTCCTTACAATGACCTTTGAGATTAGTAGGCAGAACAATGATGCCCAAATTGCAGATGAGAAGAAATGAGGCTCTGAGAGGTGACAGTGATCTATCTTTGGTCAAACAGCTATTAAAGAACTAGTGCTTAATCACTATGATTTACACTCAAGCTTGCTAACTTTATAAACTTTTAAATTCAAACATGATGGTATTGCTATGACCATTTTACATATTAAGAAACTGAGGCTTTGGGAAGTTAAGTAAATTGCCCAAGGTGGCACAGCTAGGAAGTAACAGATAAGGGTTCAAATCCAGGTTTATCTGGCTCCAAAGCTAGTCTCCTAGAGTCTCACTGGGACTAGGCTCATTTAATTTAGATTCAGACTTCAGAACTCCTTCTCAAACAGAACTTTCTCTCCTATCCTCTTAAGATGTGACCATGTTCTCTATTAATCTTGCAAAATATTACATGACAGGTGATACATGTTAAGGTCACAGAGGCTAAATATTAAAGGAAAACAGAGTCACCCCTGCAGGTGGGTTAAGGACACTATAATTCTCAGCTCTTCAATTTCACCCCTGGGGAATGTGATAGTTTGGTGAAGGCAGAATCCCTTAAAAGAATAGGCACCTACATTTAGGCTTTCCTCTACTTCTTCCTCTAGTTTATCTCAGAGGATCTCTAACTAATTATTGGACAAAATAGTAATACCTCAAACCAAATATACTAAACTTTATAGGCATTTTAAGAGATTAGCAAATGTAATTTTGCCTGTAAGTACATTTAGCCTTATTGGGCTGACTTAAAACCCAATTTCCTCCTAAGCTGTGATGTTTGGTGTTCAAAAGCCCAAACTTGGAGGCAGACCTAATTCTAATTTGCCTACTCACTAATTGTGTGACCTAGGGAAAGTTACTTAACTGCTCTGCCTCAATGTCCTCATTTATAAAATCGGATAGGAATGGTGTGAGAATCAAATGAATTAATGAACAAAAAGTATTTAGCACAAGTTATGGCTTAGAAGTAAAACCTCCATAATTGTTAGCTGTTATTGACAGAGGAGCTTTCGCAGGAACAGACAACCCACATGTACAGAATCTCTCAAGGTTTCCTAGCTGGCTTTGGAATTCTGGAGCTGTCTCTCATCCCTTGTGGCATATTAAACAGCCTGTTGTGCTGGTGAAGGCTTGTTATCTCTCCAAATGACATCCTCTCTTCTTAGGATCATAAATAATTCCTGGACTCAAAGGAGCTGGTTTCTCCTGTACATCTCCTAGCACCAAATTACCGGAGTGGCTCCTTGCAGAAAGGGATCTTGACAAACAGTGGAGCCATAAGTCAGGCGTCTTGAAACACTTTTATGAGCGCCTTAATGAGGGAGATGAGCTGTCATCAGGAACTCTTCCCGACCTTCCTGGCCACAGGAAATGAGTTCTTTGTGCTCAAAGGGTTTCCAAAGCTGAGGCGTAAAGAGTTTTCGGGAAGTGGGGCAGTGATGAGAAGCTGTTGACTCAGAGAATCCCAGGGCTAAACAGCCCCCATCCTGCCATTCACCTTATAGGGTCAAATTACTCAGGGCTTATTGCAGCAATAGCACCAAAGGGTGGCTTGCAGGGGTGGATGTTAATCCTTTTCCCGTCCCTCCATGCACACACTTCAACAGCCAATCTGCCACCATCCTGAAAGATGGAGCAGTATAGACAGTATTTAAGAGCATTGTCTCTGCAGCTGAAGAAACAAGTGTGAACCCTGCTTCCGTTATTCTCTATCTCTGTGTCCTTGGGAAACTTGCTTAACCTCTCTCTGTCTCAATTTCCACATCTGCAAAATGGGAAAAATACAGTGCCCACCTTACAGGCTCTTGTGAAGATAAATGAGTGACTAACATAAGGTGCTTAAAACACCCAATAGGAAGCCCTGGAGATATGTTTGCTAATTCAACAAAATAAACATGGAGTCCAATACAAACAGTGTTCTTTTCTGTAGAGGCGACCGCAGCCCTAAGCAAAATGCTTTGGACCCTCTCCTAACTATATGCTGCCCCTTTCCCCTCTGACTTGCAATAGGAAGAAGATGTGCTTCAGGGTTCTACTTTGAATGTGGACTCTGCCGCATTCTGTTCTGTGAAATTGGTCAAGTTATTTTACACCCTCAAACCAGAGTTACATTATTTGTAGAATGAAACTTTCTCCTGGAGTTGTTCTGAGCATTCAGTCAGATCGTATTTGGTAGGAGGTAATGAGAGCCTCCTACTCTCAGGACAAAGATCCTTCTTGATCATAATCACGTTTCTCTTTTACTGAGCTATTTCTAGTGATGTCTTTACTTTCCAGTAATGAACTAATATTTAGTGAGCACTTACACTGGCCCTGTGCTATGTATCATATATACTTAGAGTAGAATGAACACGTGGAGTCCAAGATGTGAACTTGCCCAAAAACACAGTGGAAGTCAGTGGTGGAACCAGGATTCAAGCCTGGACTGTCTAATACTCAAGTCCACGCTAATGACCCTCCATGCCACAGGCTTTCCACTCCAGCTCAGCTCTTGGAACTCAGTTCTCTTTCTTTAGCATTCCTCTCCCATCCATACACACACTCTCCCTGGTGGCTAGCAGTGCCCAGCACAGTAAGTGCTCCATGTGTGTTTACTGAATGGGTGAAAGTAAATGACTGTGACATCCTCTTATAGTGATGAAAGCCTCCTTTTTTTCTTGGACTGTCCCCATTGGGGAAGAGAAGCAGCTGGCAACGCTCCTCCCCACCTCCTAGCATCCTCTTCCTGCTAAATAATCATGTGGAAGGCTTTCCTCCCTCTCCCTGGGGGAATCAGGCTGCTGCTGCTGCTGCTTTTTTTTTTCCCCAGAGATCTACGAGAGACACAATGATGACTCATCTTCAATGAACATTTGGAGAGATGTCAGGGCCATTGGTGATTTTAAGGGCTCTGTTAATATCCATCAGTGGGATCATTTCCAAATAATGGCCTTGGATAAGTGTATTAGTTTACTAGGGCTTCTGTAACAAAATACCACAAACCAGGTGACTTAAAACAACATAAAAATTTACTCTCACAATTCAGGAGACCAGAAGTCCAAAATCAAAGTGCCAGCAGGACTGGTTCCTTCCTGTGGGCGAAGAGGGAAAATCTAATCAGTGCCTCTCTCCTAGCTTTTGGTGGTTGTCAGCAATCTTTGGCTTATTCGTGTATCACTCCAATCTCTGCCTCCATCATCACACAGCATTTCCCCTGTATGTCTGTGTCCAACTTGCCCTCTTCTTATAAGGATACTAGTCCTGTTGGAGTAGGACCCGCTTTAATCCAATAAAGTGAAAGTGAAAGTTGCTCAGCCATGTCCACTATACAATCCATGGAATTCTCCAGGCCAGAATACTGGAGTGGGTAGCCTTTCCCTTCTCCAGGGGATCTTCCCAACCCAGGGATCAAACCCAGGTCTCCCGCACTGCAGGTGGATTCTTTACCAGCTGAGCCACAAAGAAGCTCTAAAACCTCATTGTAACTTGATTATATCTACAAAGACACTAGGTTTTTTAAAGGTGTTTGTGTTCCAAGGCTCATTACCGGTTCCTCCAAGCTTCCATAGGCTGGTCCAGTATTTGAGGGACTTTGGAACTTCAGACAAATCTAGAATCATCCCCTCTCTGACAGTGCAATCCTGCAACCTTTCTTCTCTTTAGTCACATCCATTGACTAATCTTGGAAGCATCACTTCTCTGAATCCCGCAACAGATGAGCATGAGGGAACTCCTTGGGGGCAGACACAATGTCTTGTTCATCTTTTTTGCCCCCAGTGTTAACATAAAAACCATCATAAAACTGGTTCTCAATAACCATTTGTTTAATCAATGAAAGAACATTTGCTCCAGTTAGTACAAAGGGCCATTTATTTCTCACTGTTTCTACATCTAATTTTCAGTGACAGTTGCAGAGTTGGTTTAAGATACCTGAATTCCGCTCTGAAATACACAGTTCTTTTGACATGAATATTCCATTTGTCACTACATTATTAGAAGAGATGGCATTTTGCTCCTGTTATTGGTAGCTGATACAAATATTGTCCTGCCTCAAGCTGTCATCGTGTGAGATCACAGCCTGGAGCAGTGAGGCTGAAAACTGGGGCAGGCTGGGGTCAGAGATGGGGTCAACCCAGCAGGAGTTGTCAGATGAGAGCAGGGGTGAGAAGGAGGTCAGATGGGAGATCAAAGTCCAGGAACTAGGCAGGTACACAGTCAATCCTGGCTCTCCCAAGGATGGTGGCCTGTGACTGGAGCCCCTTTGGAAAATGTCTCATAGGCAGGTCCTCTGAGCTGGCCGCCTGCTCAAAGGTCTCCGGAGAGTTCTTTGTAATTGATCTGGGTCTGGGTTCCCTCCTCACAAAGGGGATACAATCAATCAACATTATTTGGCAAGCCTCATGTTCATATGATCAGATAAACTTTAAAAGCCTGGAAGCAGTCTTGTTTGTTTTAGTCACATGGCCCCAGGCCTGCTGCTAATTTTTAAATTAATGGTTTTAGGTCTAATGCTGGTTATGCATCAGGATCAGCTGGGAACCCTGGCTCAAATACAGATCTCCAGGTCCTACCCCCAAAGATTCTGATTCTCTGAGTGGGCTACTGACACCTCCTAGAAAGACCGTGCAGTGCAATGGTTCAGGGTAGAGGCTCTGGAGCCAGACTGCTTAGATTGGCAATGGTTTTGCCATTAACATGGTGAACCTGGGTGAACTTCACCTTTGTGAGCTTCAGTATCTTATCTATGAAAGAGAATAGGATAAAAGAATAGAATAAAAGAGAACAATAATATTCAGTCAATTGATAGTATGAGGATTAATGACTTAACACATGCAAAGTCTTAGAATACTAAGTGCTCAATAAATGTTACTTATGATTATCTTGGAGAAGGCAATGGCACCCCACTCCAGTACTCTTGCCTGGAAAAGCCCATGGGTGGAGGAGCCTGGAAGGGTTCAGTCCATGGGATCACGAAGAGTCGGACACGACTGAGTGACTTCACTTTCACTTTTCACTTTCATGCATTGGAGAAGGAAATGGCAACCCACTCCAGTGTCCTTACCTGGAGAATCCCAGGGATGGGGGAGCCTGGTGGGCTGCCATCTATGGGGTCACACAGAGTTGGACACAACTGAAGCAACTTAGCAGCAGCAGCAGCATGATTATCTTTCTTTGTACCAAGCTCTGTGAGTGATTTAGAATCACAATCCTTCTCTCCCTTCCTCCCTCCCTCCTTCTTTCCTTCCTTCCTTTTTTCTTCCTTCCCTCCCTCTCTTCCCTAAACAATTACCAAGGACTCTTCCCTACCAGGGGTTCCCAGGTGGTGCTACTGGTAAAGAACCCCCTTGCCAGTGCACGTTCCCAATTTGGAATCAGTCCATTGTTCCATGTCCAGTTCTAACTGTTTCTTGACCTACATACAGATTTCTCAGGAGGCAGGTAAGGTGGTCTAGTATTCCCATCTCTTGAAGAATTTTCCACAGTTTGTTGTGATCCACACAGTCAAAGCCTTTGGTATAGTCAATAAAGCAGAAGCAGATATTTTTCTGGAGCTCTCTTGGGAAATAGATGGGGAAACAGTGGAAACAGTGGCTGACTTTATTTTTGTGGGCTCCAAAATCACTGCAGATGGTGACTGCAGCCATGAAATTAAAAGACACTTACTCCTTGGAAGAAAAGTCATGACCAACCTAGATAGCATATTCAAAAGCAGAGACATTACTTTGCCGACTAAGGTCCATCTTGTCAAGGCTATGGCTTTTCCAGTGGTCATGTATGGATGTGAGAGTTGGATTGTGAAGAAGGCTGAGCACCGCAGAATTGATGATTTTGAACTGTGGTGTTGGAGAAGACTCTTGAGAGTCCCTTGGACTGCAAGGAGATCCAACCAGTCCATTCTGAAGGAGATCAGCCCTGGGTGTTCTTTGGAAGGAATGATGCTAAAGCTGAAACTCCAGTACTTTGGCCACCTCATGCAAAAAGTTGACTCATTGGAAAAGACTATGATGCTGGGAGGGATTGGGGGCAGGAGGAGAAGGGGACGACCGAGGATGAGATGGCTGGATGGCATCACTGACTCGATGGACGTAAGTCTGAGTGAAGTCCGGGAGTTGGTGATGGACAGGGAGGCCTGGCATGCTGCGATTCATGGGGTCGCCAGGAGTCGGACACGACTGAGCGACTGAACTGAACTTGCTTTTTCGATGATCCACCGGGTGTTGTCAATTTGATCTCTGGTTCCTCTGCCTTTTCTAAAACCAGCTTGAACATCTGGAAGTTCATGGTTCACGTATTGCTGAAGCCTGGCTTAGAGAATTTTGAGCATTACTTTACTAGCATGTGAGATGAGTGCAATTGTGCAGTAGTTTGAGCATCCTTTGGCATTGCCTTTCTTTGGGATTGGAATGAAAACTGACCTTTTCCAGTCCTGTGGCCACTGCTGAGTTTTCCAAATTTGCTGGCATATTGAGTGCAGTACTTTCACAGCATCATCTTTCAGGATTTTAAATAGCTCAACTGGAATTCCATCACCTCCACTAGCCTTGTTTGTAGTGATGCTTTCTAAGGCCCACTTGACTTCACATTCCAGGATGTCTGGCTCTAGGTGAGTGATCACACCATCATGATTATCTTGGTCATGAAGTTCTTTTTTGTACAGTTCTTCTGTGCATTCTTGACACCTCTTCTTAATATCTTCTGCTTCTGTTAGGTCCAGACGATTTCTGTTCTTTATCGAGCCCATCTTTGCATGAAATGTTCCCTTGGTATCTCTAATTTCCTTGAAGAGATCTCTAGTCTTTCCCATTCTGTTGTTTTCCTCTATTTTTTTTTGCATTGATCGCTGAAGAAGGCTTTCTTATCTCTTCTTGCTATTCTTTGGAACTCTGCATTCAGATGCTTATATCTTTCCTTTTCTCCTTTTCTTTTCACTTCTCTTCTTTTCACAGCTATTTGTAAGGCCTCCCCAGACAGCCATTTTGCTTTTTTGCATTTCTTTTTCTTGGAGATGGTCTTGATCCCTGTCTCCTGTACAATGTCACGAACCTCCATCCATAGTTCATCAGGCACTCTATCTATCAGATCTAGTCCCTTAAATCTATTTCTCACTTCCACTATATAATCATAAGGGATTTAATTTAGGTCATACCTGAATGGTCTAGTGGTTTCCCCCACTTTCTTCAATTTAAGTCTGAATTTGGCAATAAGCAGTTCATGATCTGAGCCACAGTCATCTCCCGGTCTTGTTTTTGCTGACTCTATAGAGCTTCTCCATCTTTGGCTGCAAAGGATATAATCAATCTGATTTCGGTGTGGACCATCTGGTGATGTCCATGTGTAGAGTCTTCTCCTGTGTTGTTGGAAGAGGGTGTTTGCTATGACTAGTGCATTCTCTTGGAAGAACTCTGTTAGCCTTTGCCCTGCTTCATTCCGTATTCCAAGGCCAAATTTGCCTGTTACTCCAGGTGTTTCTTGACTTCCTACTTTTGCATTCCAGTCCCCTATAATGAAAAAGACATCTTTTGGGGGTGTTAGTTCTAAAAGCTCTTGTAGGTCTTCATAGAACCGTTCAACTTCAGCTTCTTCACCATTACTGGTCGGGGCATAGACTTGGATTACTGTGATGTTGAATGGTTTGCCTTGGAAACAAACAGAGATCATTCTGTCGTTTTTGAGATTGCATCCAAGTACTGCATTTCGGACTGTTTTGTTGACTATGATGGCTACTCCATTTCTTCTAAGAGATTCCTGCCCGCAATAGTATATATAATGGTCATCTGAGTCAAATTCACCCATTCCAGTCCATTTTAGTTTGCTGATTCAGTAGCATAGTTTAATAAGCTGAAGTGAACACCTTATTAAAAAGCATTCAATAAAAGCCACTACAAAATATTTTTATAGATCTATGTGAAAACTGCCCTTTAAGAAAGAAAGACTGTCATTTATCTGAAAGACCAGCTGAATAAATGACTAAAGTAAGAACAGTCATAGTTTTAGTCTTTGCTCTCGAATACAAAAGCAAACATTCTACTATTTTCTCTATTTCTTCTCACCTGTGAGATGCTATCTACATTGGAAAAGGAGTTAATAGGCTGCTTCCTAACGTGAAGTTTCACTTCATAAGGTAGCCTTAATGCAGAGAACTCACAGACTTAAAAAGTTACACCAATTCTAATGGTTGTAATTATTATCCTTGGTTTCATGCAATACAGCCCTCAAATAACCATGGAACTCTAAATGCAAGCAATGCCACAACCCCATCTACTGAGGTGAGGCAAGTAACTGAGTCAATTTTTAATAAAGGTATCCTCTGTGAGCCCTAAGAACTAATGCCATGGAAATCCAGATAAAAATACTTCAAAACAGTAAGAAAGTCTTACCTACATCTTTTTGTCCTGGTTTGTCAAAACATCTGTCACCCACAGAAAAGGTAAAAACCAATTTCAAGCAAAATATGAGAGTAATACATAGATTTCCCATCCATGACACCTATTTCCTATCTTTAATAGCATTTTTTCAAATTATAAAACAAATATATGGTTTTTGCCTAACATTTGGAAAATACAGAAAAGCACAGATATAAAAACAAAAATATCCATCTCACCTACCAAAAGCTAGCTTCTACAGACCCAGAAACTTTTTTTATTAGATACATTTTTAGCTAAATTCATGTTTGATTTTAGTTATCTGCTATACAGAGCTTTATAAACTGCTTTCAGAACATGTTTTTACACAGGATTACATATTTTCAAACTCATCCTAGCTTTTATGGTTATATGGTACATATAGCATTCTACTGTATAGACAGGGCTTCCCTGGTGGCTCAGAGGTAAAGAATCCACCTGCCAATGTAGGGATGCAGGTTTGATTCCCAGGTTGGGAAGATCCCCTGGAAGAGGAAATGGTAACCCACTCCAGTATTTTTGCCTGGGAAATCCCATGGACAAAGGAGCCTGGTTGGGCTACAATTCATCAGGTCACAGAAGAGTCAGACACGACTTAGTGACCAAACAAGAACAACTGTGTGGCTAGGCCATTATATAGGAAACCACACTGCAATTAAGTTGTTTGGCTTATTTCCCATTGTTTTATATTATACATGTTATCACATGGACATCTTTGTATATGTATCTGTGCAACTGCCTTTGCTCAGCTTGAAAGACTTCATATAAAGTCACAAGCAATATAGAGAAGATGCTTTGATTAATAGCAACAAACAATAAAATGAAAATGTGTCTCACTGAGTGCTAATCACACAGCACATCTAATTAACTATTAAATATCCATGCTGGCACGAAGATATTAATGTATTTATCGAGAATGTTTCTTCCTTTAAGTAAGGATCATTTAAACACTTCTAATATAACTCTTATTCAATTAGAATTTTTTTGAAAAACGACACCTTGTAACTGTACAGAGAGCCTTCTCCTCTGCAGAAGCAGAGAGGAAATGTTTTTACACCAAGAATCTTTATCCCAAGACATGAGTCCTTCAGTTACCTTTCCTCCCAGCCCTGTGACCTGTGCGTTTCCCTGCTGCCTCCTCAGTCGAACACCCGCTTCATCAAAAATTCCTTGGTAGAAACCTCATTCACCTCTGCCTCTGCCTAAAAACAAGAACACACAGAAAATGATGGTCAGATGTCAACATCTGGCACAAGTTCAACACCAAACATTAATCTTTGAAGTGCTGTCTATATACAAAGCAAGATGAAGTGAAGTCACTCAGTCACGTCTGACTCTTTGCCACCCCATGGACAGTAGCCTACCAGGCTCCTCTGTCCGTGGGATTTTCCATGCAAGAGTCCTGGAGTGGATTGCCATTTCCTTCTCCAGGAGATCTTGCCAACCCAGGGATCGAACCTGGGTCTCCCGCGTTGTAGACAGACACTTTACCGTCTGAGCCACCAGGGAAGCAGGATATTTACATTTAAATATTTAGCAAGGCCCACTGAACCTTTAGCAGTGAGACCAGTAATAGCAATGACAGCAGTGAAGTAGCTAGACCACAGGAGGATTTTAAAAAAAAGTTAGAAAACTGTGTAAGAGTCCCAGTTCCAGTCCTGAACAAGAAGCAGTGTCAACACTGAGCTCCTTGACAGAAAAGTCAGTAGTGGAATTCTAAGATCAGTAAACCATTATGACAAATCACACCTTCTATTGGATTATTTTCAATAAAAATGGAAAATGTGAGGAGTTTGAGAAGAGAGCAGATAAAGTACAAAAACCAGGCACAAATGTTAATTTCTTTAATTCCAGAGAAAGGATAATTTAATAGGGTCAACTCTAAACTATCAATTTTGTGAAATAACTCCTTAAAGAATGTTCCACAGCAACCAAAGTCACTCTTTCCCATTTTCGCAAAATTTGGAGAAAAATATCAGGCAGCACTAAATTCAAACCACAGACCTGGTAAGAAAGCGTGGATGTAGGAATTTATGAGGCTCCAGTGGCTCAAATGTACACTGGCCTTTACTGAAAGCAATCTGATTAGATTTATCAAAATTTGACTCAACATTCTAATTAGAATTTATCCTAATAGAAATATTTGCACAAAAATGCAAATATATATATATATATGGAGATCTTTGTTGCAAATTTTTAAAAAACAGAAACATAATCACTAAAAGACTGGCTAAGTAAATTTTGATAAAGCAATTCAGTAGAATACTGCTGCTGATGCTGCTAAGTCGCCTCAGTTGTGTCCGACTCTGTGCGACCCCATAGACGGCAGCCCACTAGGCTCTTCTGTCCCTGGGATTCTCCATGCAAGAATACTGGAGTGGGTTGCCATTTCCTTCTCCAATGCATGAAAGTGAAAAGTGAAAGTGAAGTCACTCAGCCGTGCCCGATTCTTAGTGACCCCATGGACTGCAGCCTACGTGGCTCCTCCGTCCATGGGACTTTCCAGGCAAGAGTACTGGAGTGGGGTGCCATTGCCTTCTCCGTCTGTAGAATGCTAGGAAGCCACAAAAGATAAAGTACTGTCATTAAAAGAAATCTAAATTTTTCTGTTGAATGACTAAAGCATGCCAAAGAGCAATACATATTTAAAAAAATTACCATGTATATAAATGATATGACTAAATGGTTAGGATCAAGAAGGATATAAATTCAAATGCTACATCTGGGAGCAGAAGTCCATGTGCACTTTCAGCTTTTTATTTTCTTTGTAGTGTGAGGATTTCCCAACTAATGTATGACATTTGTATCCAACACGTAAGTTAGAAAACTGGGGGGAGGGGGTAAAAACTGTGCCTAGGGATGCCCTTGGACTGCGAGGGGATCCAACCAATCCATCCTAAAGGAAATCAGTCCTGAATATTCATTGGAAGGACCGATGCTGAAGCTTAATCTCCAATTATTTGGCCACCTGATGTGAAGAACTGACTTATTTGAAAAGATCCTGATGCTGGGAAAGATTGAAGGCAGGAGGAGAAGGGGACAACAGAGAATGAGATGGTTGAATGGCATCATCGACTCAATGGACATGAGTTTGAGTAAATTCTGGGAGTTGGCAATGGATAGGGAGGCCTGGCGTGCTGCAGTCCACGGATCTCGAAGTGTTGGACACGGCTGAGTGACTGAAGTGAACTGAGGGATGTATTTATACCTAGATAAAATCTTAGCCATTATCTCCACCTCAACTTCTCCAACAGTTAAAACCACCCAAGGAAAAATGATGAATCTTGAATAAAAGTATGAATGCATTCCAAAGCTAAATACAACTGAGTTAAATAACTGTTTCAAATATCCATACAGCATTTCTACTTTTTAGCATCATTTATCAAGGATTGGCTCCAAGTACAATAATACTTCTATATGACCTTATTATGGAATATAATAATAATGTGTAGAATCTTATGTATGTAATCTTAGAATAATGAGTACCCTCTTAACTAGTCCAAGATTCAATATCTTCACCTGTAAAATGGAAGTGAGGACTAGAGTTGAACTATAATAATCCTAAAGTTACCTTCCAGTTGTACCAACTTAACTTCAACTTCATGTCCAGTTTTCTACCTCTATCCTTAGGAAATACAGATGTATTATTTAAGATCTATCTTAAAACAGTCTAATACAAACTGTTATGTAACACTGTGGAGATCTCTACAAAGATATTTTTAGGATGAAAGAAAAAAAGTCCCTTGTCCTTTTAGAGAACAATTTTCTCAAGAAAACCATTAAGCACAAAGCACCCTGAAAAAGTATTTTATTCTGGAAACATGTGATTTTGAAAAACAGTGTTCAAAATTTGCCTGAAAAATAAGCAAACCACAAAATATTTCCTGCCAGTTATGACTAGCATTGGCACTGGTCCTTCTTATGAGCCCAAAGCTTTATAAGTGGGCACAAAAAAAGAACCTGATTCTAGAGCTTTCCACTTGTCAAATGTAAGGAACATTCTTCAAAGTGCAAGGCCCATAATCGTCTGTAAAAGTAGTTCCCATATGACAAGAAGCAAGTAAATATAACATGGAGAATCTTTCACAAAGTTAAATTTAAATGACTGTCCTAATCTCTGAGATTTCACCCTCTTCTTTGGGGGGATTAAAATATATTTATTTTAATAATGATGAAGACAGTACTGACAATTTTGTAGATATGTTTTATTTTTAAACATCTTCACCAGATAAAATAAAAAGACAAATTTGTGTTATGTCTCTGTTCATTTATTACATTTTACTGCTTCATGATATTCAGAAGTATGAAAGTCAATTGATTTTCACATCAAACTTCTCTCAAGTTGAAAAGAGCCAGGCCAGTCATCTGATGTCAGGTCTGCTCATACCAAAAAAAAAAAAAGCTACACTAATCACTATTTATTTAACTAACAGGTCAAAGTTAAGCAATAAGCAAAGAAAACAAAACCACAGATTAAAGGTCTCATGAAAGCATTAAGAATCACAGTTGGGACAATGGTGTCAGAAGTATTTCTCACTAAGTCAGTTCACTCATTTAACTAGTTTCATGTCATCCATTCATATCAATGTTAATTAAGTCACTGTTTTTATCACAGCATCTATCTTTCATATATGTCTCATTTAAATTCTGAATGTAAGAGTTCTATCCTATGTGATAACAATACACACTTCAAAGAAACTAGAAGGCACGAAGAAATTTGTCAACGCTTTCTCAGTTTCTTGACCTGGAATTTTTTTAACACCTATTTAGAGACTGGTCGGTATTTGCAACACACAATATTGGTGCTCACTTGAGGAATGGGCCACACTTCTTAATTAATAAGACCTTTCACCACCATGCCCTGAAACACACTAGAGGAAAAGCTCCCCAAGGACAACTTCTTCTCAGTGCAAGCCCACTGCAGAAAAACACAGGCAACATCCAAGGAGTGGGCCACAGCCATCCTCAAAACACCATCATCACGCCACCAAGAAGCACAGACTTCAGACGATTTCTGGACCAATTGAACTAATTGCATTTGGGAATCTAAATGGCCTGTGAAACTTTTGAAACACACATGCTTAAATCTCACCACCCAGTATATTCTGCTGCAGATATTATTTCTTGTTGAGTTTTATAGATGATTCTAACAACTCCCCAGGTTAAAAACCACCATTCTAGAGACTGACAAATTCAGAAGGAAAACACATGGACAACTCGGTAATAGCACTAGATCTACAAGCAGAGTTTCAGTTAGACTCTTCATTACTCACAACAGCTGCTTTCCCACATTCTGAATGAAACCCCACCACAGGAATGCACAATTTAATACAGTCCCTATAAAGAGTGTGTATACATTATTCATAAAGCATAACTTTAAGAAAAAAGAATTTAGATACTCCACACTCATGATCATGCCAACCTGGACAGTGCAAGCTGTTGCAAAAATCGCTTGTGTTTTTGCAGACGCCCAATTCTTACTAAAGCACCTCTTAAAATTGCAAGGTATGTTCAGACTTCTGCTATGATTAGGCCAACTTAGAAGTAAAAGCCCAAGTAAATATTTATATTACAAATATTAAGAATGCCCTTAAGTAGCAGAAGATCAATAAACTCCAAGGAGGGAGCAGATATCAAAGAACAAATAATATCAATTATTCTTCTAAGAAAAGACACAAATCTATAAAATATAAAACTACAGATTATATAAAGGATTGTTGCATAATTTTTTCTTTCTTCTACACCCTAAAATAGGTCTCGTACTGAGGAGATGGCTTTTATAAAAGACTCTCTCTGGCCGGGGACACTCCTGGCACCTGGCCTTATATGGAGACCCAAGTCACAGAGGCCTGCAGGGACCTGGGTGCCACTCCAGCAGCCAAGGTACTTCAGGGAGCCCTGGCTCTCACAGCGTAAGGTCCCCTGGGGGTGAGGAATACAGATCATGAATATTTGCCAAAGAGAATTAGGACCATCTAGAATCGTTCACACTCAAGTCTCTAGGCTCGAATTACCCTCTTCTACTCAAAACCAGGGGTTGTGGAGTAGATACACTGAGAAATGGTTCCCCCAAAAAAATGTTCAGGACATTTATTATGCAGTTAATGTCAAAGTGCAGTTTTTGAAAATCAAATATCAAAATATTTTTAAGTGATTTATTTATTTCCCTCTCCTCTGTCTCCACCGTTCCGTTATTACTTTTTTTTTTTCACGTGAAAGCTCACCTCGCCCTTGTGAAGAACTTTGACCTCTAGGAACCCCCACCGCTGTTCCTCCTCCTCCTCGGCCTGTCAGTTGCAGGACAGCAGCGCTATTTACGGACATGGAAAAGTTTCTCTGCCAAAAAAAGAAAAGAAAGAAAGAAAAATGGATAAAACAGATAAAACTGCATGTTATTCCTCACCATCTCCCACTGCATCTATAAAATGGCATCTAATGACCACTAGCAATGGGAAATGATCACCACACAACACAAGATGTCCCAAAACCTGATTTTAGCTGAAAATTTTAAATTAACATTTCAGATCGACAAACATTAACAACCACTGCCTTACACTGTGTTAGGCTCCGTATGTACCCAGAAGGAGGCAAGATATGTATGCATCATCATAATAAACAGAATACACAGTAAAGGAAATCTGATTTGAAAGGGTCCTTTAACTACTGAAAGGTGGAAATGAGCGGGAGTCACAAAAGGTCTGAATCAATAGTAACAGGATAAAGAAAAAGAATTGCTCATTTTGCCTCATGCTGCTGACCAATGTGAATCAGGAACTCCAGCTAGTGTTTAATAGAATGACAGGTATCAGGGATGAGTGGGGAAGGGCAAAGTAAGAAGTGGATAGGAGAAGAGAATGCTTGAAAAGAATAAACAAAATCCCAATCACTTGGTCATTAGCCTACATTTGCACCCACAGTCAATTTGGAAAAGTGTCGGGAGCTGCATTAGGCATTACTGACAAAATGGAGGCGCGGCCCCAGCCCCCTCTCCTCATTCTGCAGGCACGGTCCTGGGATGAAGTAGTTAAGTTTTGTGATTCTGACTTGTTCTTTCATTTCTTCGGTTGAGTTGGCTGGAAAGAATGTTAAGGTGCTTATTGTTCTTGAGAGAAGCATGAGAAAGCACAAAGCTTTCTGCAGTTGTGCTCAGAAAATAATCTATAAAGTAACAATTGACATTTGTTCAAGGATTTTTACAAAGAATGTCCCAGGATGAGCACGTAGGCCGCAGCCTGAGGCCATGGGAAGGATTGTTATCTGAGACCTATTTGTGAGGGAGATGTTTATGGCAAAGGAAGTTTGCTGAGTTTAGGGTTTAGGAATAATTAAGAATAGTTAGAAGCCTTTTTAGGAGATAGTGAGCTTAGGATACTAGGGGCAAATAGGATTTAGAAAGATAAGAAATAAACAGGAATGTCGTATGCAGCCCAGACATAAGCATGAGTTACAATGTAATCACAAGTAAACACGATTCAATCGCAGAAACAGGAATTCTGTTTGAAGGGCAACAAGGAGATAATAAATCTGGATGAAAGGAAAGTTGCTCAGTCGTGTCCCACTCTTTGTGACCCCATGGACTGTAGTCTACCAGGCTTCTCAGTCCATGGGATTTTCCAGGCTAGAGTACTGGAGTGGGTTGCCATTTCCTTCTCCAGGGGATCTTCCCGACCCAGGGATCGAACACGGGTCTCCCGCATTGTAGGCAGACACTTTACCCACTGAACCACCAGGGAAGCCAATCTGGATGAGGGGGAGCTGAAAATGTAAAACCTCTGACCTAATGCTTTTGAAAAAGTATAAAAGAAGACCTGATGCTTGAAATAAACATGTAGTCCCGTATCTCGAGTCAGAGGCTACATCATTCCCCACCGACACCGCTCATCCCTTCAGGCTGATTCCCTGGCTGCTGGAGCTGGACTCCAGCAGAAAAGGGTCAAATAAGATAAGAATAGTAGTGGGTGGGCGTCCTTCAAACATGAAGAGGAGACACAGGAAGACAGGAGGTCTGGGATTCAAAAATATATTTAGTCGATATTTCTGGATAAATGGAACACACAGAGCTTAGGAAAAGGTAAAGCAGGAAGCAATTACAAAAATACTGGAAAATAATCTATGAAATAGCAAAACTCTAGGCATATGAAACAATTTAACGAGAGAGTTTTAAACTCAAAAATTCTTGGAATTTATCTTTACCTGAATACTTTCTATATACTTAGGACCTAGTAAATGCTTCCCTGGTGGCAGAGATAGTAAAGAATCCGCCTGAAATGTGGAGACCTGGGTTTATCCCTGAGATGCAAAGATCCCCTGCAGGAGGGCATGGCAACCTCTCCAATATTCTTGCATGGAAAACTGCCATGGACAGAGGAGCTTGGCAGGCTACAGTCCATGGGGTTGCAAAGAGTCAGACATGACTGAGTGACTAGGCACACAGTATATGGAAATACAACTGATTTTTGTGTGCTGATTCTGAAGCATACAACTGTGCTGTATTCACTTATTGGCGTTAATAGCTGTTCTGTGGATTCTTTAGGATTTTCTATATCATGTCATCCCAAACAGAGATAATTTTACTTCTTCCCTTCCAATCTGGATCCTTTTTATTTCCTTTTCTAGCCTAAGAGCTTGGCTAAAACTTCCAACACAATGTTTGATATCAGTGAAAACAGACATACTTATCTTGTTTCCAGTCTAAGAAGAAAAGCTTTCAGTTTTTCATCACTGAGTATAATGTTGGTTATGTGTTTTTCATAAATTCTCTTAATTATACTAAGTTCACTTCTATTCCTAGTTCGTTAAGTTTGCTTATCATGAAAGGGTGTTGAATTTCGTCAAATGCCTTTTCTGAGGCAACTGAAGTGATCAAGTGCTTTTCTTTTCTTCATTCTATTAATGGGGTATGTTATATTGATTTTATGTTGCACCACCCTGGAATTCTGGGGATAAACCCCATGTAGGCATGGTGTTTAATCCTTTTGATATGCTGTTGGATTCAGTCTATATTTTGACAGGTGTATTTTGACAATTAAAGATACACACACAAAAATAAATTGCTTAAACATACTAAATGTTAACAAGTAATTATTTCTACATGGTAAGTTTATAGGTTAAGATTTCCCTCTTCATATTTTCTGTATTTTCTACAACCAATATGAATATCTTTTATAGCAAAAGAATAAGTATTTTACTGATTTTTCTCATATATGAAATATTATATAGCAGAGATGAACAAACTGAAGCCATGTGTGTATGAATATGAAATCTAAAAACGATGAAATCTAAAAATCATTACTGAAAGAAAAAACAAGCTGCAGAAAATAATATACAGTAAACTATCTTCAGTATGGCCTTCCCTGGTGGCTCATGTATTAAAGAATCTGCCTGCAATGAGGGAGACCTGGGTTCAATCTCTGGGTCAGCAAGATCCCTTGGAGAAGGAAATGGCTACCCACTCCAGTATTCTTCCCTGAGTAATTCCGTGAACTGAGGAGCCTAGCAGACTACAGTCCATGTAACATTTATAACCCTATAAAATGAAACTCTTAGGAGCAGATGGATACACAAATATATAATGATAATATTAAAACATGAATGATGAAAGTAATCTGATTCATAGTAATCCCTGGGAATGCAAAGAGGGGCACACCCCAGGCAGTCTCAACTGGATGAGAAATTTTGTTTCTTCAAAGGTATACACAGATTATTTTAAAGTTAGATTTATTTGTGTTGAAAATATTCAGATCTTTGTAATAATATTCTCTATACTATTTGACATGCTTCAAAATAAAAAATATTTTTGAGAAAAATTAAACCAGATGTCAGATTTTTTTAAAGGAAATTTACCACTTTTGAAAAGGAACTTTCCAGCAATTACTGGAGACCCTTCCTTTCCCATGTATTCTTTATAACAGTAACACTTTTTGATCAATGAAAATATTTTCTGTAGCCTCTAGATGATACTGGGTTTCATGAATAAAGACAGAATTACTATGCTGATTTTGGACTTCCCTGGTAGCTCAGCTGGTAAAGAATCCACCTGTAATGCAGGAGACCCCAGTTCGTTTCCAGGGTCGGGAAGATCCCTTGGAGAAGGGATAAGATACCCACTCCAGTATTCTTGGGCTTCCGTGGTGGCTCAGACGGTTAAGAATCCACCTGCAAGGTGGGAGACCCAGGTTCGATCCCTGAGTTGGGAAGATCCCCTGGAGGATGGTGTGGTGACCCACTCCAGTGTTCTTGCCTAGAGAATCCCCATGGACTGAGGACCTTGGTGGGCTACAGTCCAAGCTGTCATAAAGATTTGGACATAACTGAGCAACTGAGCACACAGCACAGCCTGATTTAGGAGAAATCACAAATGAAACAAAATTACTTATAAAAGTATGATGCTACAAGTCACCAAATAGATATACCTTTCTTAAAACTTAGTGCAGGTTCCCAATAGGAGAAGGAGTACGTCCAGGCTGTATATTGTCACCCTGCTTATTTAACTTATATGCAGAGTACATCATGAGAAACGCTGGGCTGGAAGAGGCACAAGCTGGAATCAAGATTGCCGGGAGAAATATCAATAATCTCAGATATGCAGATGATACCACCCTTATGGCAGAAAGTGAAGAGGAACTCAAAAGCCTCTTGAAAGTGAAAGAGGAGAGTGAAAAAGTTGGTTTAAAGCTCAACATTCAGAAAACGAAGACCATGGTATCTGGTTCCATCACTTCATGGGAAATAGGTGGAGAAACAGTGGAAACAGTGTCAGACTTTATTTTGGGGGGCTCCAAAATCAATCACTGCAGATGGTGATTGCAGCCATGAAATTAAAAGATGCTTATTCCTTGGAAGGAAAGTTATGACCAACCTAGATAGCATATTGAAAAGCAGAGACATTACTTTGCCAACAAAGGTCCGTCTAGTCAAGGCTATGGTTTTTCCTGTGATCAGGTATGGATGTGAGAGTTAGACTGTGAAGAAAGCTGAGCGCTGAAGAATTGATGCTTTTGAACTGTGGTGTTGGAGAAGACTCTTGAGAGTCCCTTGGACTGCAAGGAGATCCAACCAGTCCATTCTGAAGGAGATCAGCCCTGGGTGTTCTTTGGAAGGAATGATGCTAAAGCTGAAACTCCAGTACTTTGGCCACCTCATGCAAAGAGTTGACTCATTGGAAAAGACTCTGATGCTGGGAGGGATTGGGGGCAGGAGGAGAAGGGGACGACAGAGGATGAGATGGCTGGATGGCATCACTGACTCGATGGACATGAGTTTGAGTGAACTCCAGGAGTTGGTGATGGACAGGGAGGCCTGGCGTGCTGCGATTCATGGGGTCGCAAAGAGTCGGACACAACTGAGCGACTGAACTGAACTGAACTGAACAGAGGTCTAATGGTTTTTGGCCATGCCTTGTGGCTTGTGAGATCTTAGCTCCCCATCAGTTCTGAACCACCAGGGAAGTCTTAATAGAGTTCTTTTAATTGACTTTTCTTTCTTAATAGACTGACTTCACCATGCGAAGCATGACAAGAGTGCAGAAAAATACCCAGAGTTGTCACAAAAAAATAATGATGAAAAAAAGTTCTGGAATTAGATAGTGGTGATGTGTTATACAACTCTGTGCATATACTAAAAACTACAAAATTGTAAAATTTTATGGCACGTAACTTAGGTCCCAATAAAGCAGTTAAAAAAAAAAAAAAGAGTAATGATGATTCCTCATTTAAAGTGGTATTCTAACAAAGCTCTTTATATCTCTATTTTACTATAATCACCACAGTTCCTTAAAGTCAGAAACTCTATTATGTATCTATGGACATCATATACTATAATAGGACAAACACAAAATCTGTTACTTTATAGCCCAGAACTTTTTCTCACATTATCACTTTAAAAGTTTGTGACAGAAAAGTACGGTTTTTAGCACACTGTGGGCTGAATATTTACATTTTCTTTCAGTGGTAAAAACTGGTATGAACTCAGGTTTAGCAGATTACTTCTGAAAAACTACATGTTTCTGAAAAGAAGCTCCTCTTCCCTGAAAAATACCCTTTTCTCTCTATTCTAACACATGTCCTTGTCTCTACATAGTACTCAACAGCCTTAGATCTAAAGCAAAATATAATCAACTAAGAGAGGCATCCACACGCCAAGAAGAGTAGAAGGAAGCAGATCTGGGGAAGGACACTCCTGAGAGCCTAAGGGGGAATCTCCTATTTTCACGTCTCAGTGGGAAGGAACAAGGGTGGGACCTGAAGCTCAAAGCTACGCACACACCTGTTCTTCTTCTGTGAAGGGCACAGGAGCCAGGGGCAGCAGGGGCTCCTCCTGTAGGATAGGCAGAAATTCTTTATCCAGAAGGTCTGGGGGTCGGGATGCTCTGGGCCCTGGCGGGGAGGGCAATATCCACTGGGATCTGTTTGACCAAACATATGACCATGAGGTTAATGCTCTCCCTGCGATTCTAAGAAGTCAAAACAAGAAAATATTGTTTGGTTTATCTGCTGCTAATTATCAAAATACAGAATAAAAGCTTATTCAGTCACAATTAATATTCTGACAGGGTCAAACATTAAAAAGCCCAGTCACTCACCTCATCTTCCCTTCAGACTACCACTCTCAGATTTGATATACAGCTGCTGCTGCTGCTGCTGTTAAGTCACTTCAGTCATGTCTGACTCTGTGCGACCCCATAGACAGCAGCCCACCAGGCTCCCCCGTCCCTGGGATTCTCCAGGCAAGAACACTGGAGTGGGTTGCCATTTCCTTCTCCAATGCATGAAAGTGAAAAGTGAAAGTGACCCTGATAGCTCAGTTGGTAAAGAATTTGCCTGCAATGCAGGAGACTCTGGTTTGATTCCTGGGTTGGGAAGATCCACTGAAGTAGGGATAGTCTACCGGCTCCAGTATTCTTGGGCTTCCCTTGTGGCTCAGCTGTAAAGAATCCAGCTGCAATGCAGGAGACCTGGATTCCATCCCTGTGTTGGGAAGATCCCCTGGAGAAGGGAAAGGCTACCCACTCCATTATTCTGGCCTGGAGCATTCCATGACTTCCATGGAGAATTCCGTGTATAGTCCATGGGGTTGCAAAGAGTCATACACAACTGAGCAACTTTCACTTTCACTGACTCCGATACTCCAGAGTGCACATTTAACTCAAAGCACAAGGTGGTAAGGAGAGTTTTACAAGCAGCCGTATCTGTCCTTAGCAACCATCATTAAAATTTTATTCTTAAGCCATTAATAAAGTTAAAAACAAAGTACACTTAAGTAGAAAATGTTATTTCTCACTAATCACATGACAGAGTGTACTTTATACTGTATGAGTTTTGATCATTTATAAGTAACTCAAATCAGGTGTCATATTTTAAGATTTTCTCCCCACTAAAAATTTTATATTTAACTCAAATGGGAAGAACAAGAGAGGCATCTGCCCTTCTGGCTCCTAAGGTCTAACTGGAAAGAAGAATGACAGATGCAATAAAGAGAAGAGAAAAATGTCTCAGCCATCGCAGCAGGGTAAAAATAAAGGTTGTTTGGAAATCAGTTAGACAAAGCATTAAGTCCTGGCCACTCTCCTGCTTCCGTGGAGCTTTCTACTTCTGTGATGAAATCTTAGGTTTTCTCTAAAACATAAAGAGTGCATCATTTAGAAGAGCCTCTGTGAACTACTGCAGGTTTCAACACAGGAAGAAAAGAGAGAAAAAACATAGATATTTCATATATCAACACATAACTGTACATACTCCAAAGTTGCATTTGCAATTTTGAACTCTTTCCTATGTTCTTACCTTGTTGTCTTTAAGGAAAAGTGCTAACATTTCTTCTCTCCCGTAATGGTAATCTGCTAACACATTCTTCGGCAATGCTAGAGAAAGACAGGGATGTGATACTCCCACCCCTGGACAGAGCTCAGAGCCTAAAACAGTAGACAGCATAGAAAACCAAAGTGTCAAACGTGCTGGCAGTAAGGACCTTTTATTTCCACTATACTATATACTATAAATTTTCATTTTAGTTCTTCAAAAGAACAGAAAGGAAAAGTCATTATGTCAAGGAATCCAAGATTTTAGCTCTAATGCAATCTGCTGTAATAGCTCACTAAGAAAATAGTTTACTGAGTTCCTTGAGAAATAAGTAGACAACCCTGTGGAAATTCCTTAACTTAAAAAGTATCGTAGCATGTCACTAAGAAGCTTAGGGAGTGAGGAGGGGACACGTTTTTCCAAATTATAAAACCAAAACATAATTAAAAGTGAGACAGCAACTTACATCACTGGATTGATAGAAATTAATAAATCTGACAGTGCCAGCTGTTGGCAAGTATGTAAAACAATGCAAATTCTCAAGTAGTACATGTGGAATTATAAACTAGAACAGTCACTTCAAAGAATGATTTCCTAATATTTAACAAACTATTTTTTAAAATATTTCTTTTGCTCCCCCAAAGAAAATGCAAAATACAGACACTTGTAAAGAAAATGATACTTTTATATATGTCCACAATATTTGATAACTCACTTTTAATAAAAGCAATTAATGATGAGTGTAGAGAATTTGAAAATGCAGTGAAAAAAAAAACCAGTGAAGTACAAGGAGAAAAATATATAAAACCCATATTTACTGTTAAGGAAAAAAAAAAGGTAAAAATATACCTCAAGCTGATAACAGAAGTTACCTCAAAGGAAGGAAACTGGAAAAAGAGGAACACAATTTTATAACATGTTACTATTTTTAAAAGGAGCTAAGCTTCAGCAAAAATGGCAAGCTTTCCCCCTGGGAAAACTACCACCAGGAGTAGCTGATTATCGAGGAGTGGCCCAAAGTTCTATAAAGTAATTGATAACAAGGGTAAAAGGAGCCAAAGTACTGCAAGTCAGTAGTTTAGCCCAAAGGAAAATTCAACCGAAGCACTGAAATATAGGGGACTGGAATACAAAAGTAGGAAACCAAGAGATACCTGGAGTAACAGGCAAATTTGGCCCTGAAATTCAAATAAAACAGGGCAAAGGCTAACAGAGTTCTGCCAAGAGAACACACTGGTCACAGCAAACACTCTCTTCCAACAACACAAGAGAAGACTCTACACATGGACGTCACCAGATGGTCAATATCGAAATCAGATTGATTATATTCTTTGCAGCCAAAGATGGAGAAGCCCTATACGGTCAGCAAAAACAAGACCAGGGCCTGACTGTGGCTCAGATCATGAACTCCTTATTGCCAAATTCACACTTAAATCGAAGAAAGTAGGGAAAACGACTAGATCATCCAGGTATGACCCAAATCAAATCCCTTATGATTATACAGTGGGAGTGACAATCAGATTCAAGGGGTTAGATCTGATAGACAAGAGTGCCCGAAGAACTATGGACAGAGGTTCATGACATTGTACAGGAGACAGAGATTAAGACCATTCCTAAGAAAAATAAATCCAAAAAGGCAAAATGGTTGTCTGAGGAGGCTTTACAAACAGTTGAGAAAAGAAGAGAAGAGAAAGTCAAAGGAAAAAAGGAAAGATATACCCATCTGAATGCAGAATTCCAAAGAATAACAAGGAGAGATAAGAAAGCCTTCCCCAGCGATCAATGTAAAGAAATGGAGGAAAACAACAGAATGGGAAAGATTAGAGATCTCTTTAAGAAACTTAGAGATACCAAGGGAACATTTCATGCAAAGATGGGCTCAATAAAGGACAGAGATGATATGGACCTAACAGAAGCAGAAGATATTAAGAAAACGTGGCAAGAATACACAGAAGAACTATGCAAAAAAGATCATGACCCAGACAACCATGATGGTGTGAAAACTCACCTAGAGCCAGATGTCCTGGAGTCCAAAGTCAAGTGGGCCTTAGGAGGCATCATTACGAAAGAAGCTAGTGGAAGTGAGGAATTCCAGCTAAGCTATTTCAAATACTACAGATATTAAAGTGCTGTACTCAATATGCCAGCAAATTTGGAAAACTCAGCAGGGACCACAGGAAAAGGTCAATTTTCATTCCAACACAAAGAAAGGCAATACCAAAGAATGTTCAAACTACAGCACAACTGCACTCATCTCACACACTAGCAAAGTAATACTCAAAATTCTCCAAGCCAGGCTTCAACAGTTCATGAATCGTGAACTTACAGATGTTCAGGCTGGATTTAGAAAAGGCAGAGGAACCAGAGATCAAATTGACAACATCCGCTGGATCATCAAAAAAGCAAGAGAGCTCCAGAAAAACATCTACTTCTGCTTTATTGACTATACCAAAGGCTTTGACTGTGTGGATCACAACAAACTGTGGAAAATTCTTCAAGAGATGGGAATACTAGACCACCTTACCTGCCTCCTGAGAAATCTGTATGTAGGTCAAGAAGCAACAGTTAGAACCTGACATGCAACAATGGACTGGTTCCAAATTGGGAAAGGAGTACGTCAAGGCTGTATATTGTCACCCTGTCTACTTAACTTGTATGTAGAGTACATCATGTGAAATGCCAGGCTGGATGAAGCACAAGCTGGAATCAAGATGGCTGGGAGAAATATCAATAACCTCAGATTTGCAGATGACACCACTCTTATGGCAGAAAGCCTCATGATGAAAGTGAAAGAGGAGCGTGAAAAAGCTGGCTTAAAACTCAGCATTCAGAAAACTAACATCACGGCATCTGGTCCCATCACTTCAAGGCAAATCGATGGGGGAACAATGGAAACAGTGACAGAATATTTTCTTGGGCTCCCAAATCACTGCAGATGGTACCTGCAGCCATAAAATTAAAAGATGCTTGCTGCTTGGAAGAAAATCTATGACCAACCTAGACAGCATAGTAAAATGCAGAGACATTATTTTGCCAACAAAGTCCATCTAGTCAGAGCTATGGTTTTTGCAGTAGTCGTGTATGGATGTGAGAGTTGGACCATAAAGAAAGCCGAGAGCCGAAGAATTGCTGCTTTTGAACTATGGTGTTGGAGAAGACCCTTCAGAGTCCCTTGAACTGCAAAGAGATGAAACCAGTCAATTCTAAAGGAAATCAGTCCTGAATATTCAATGGAAGATGCTGAAGCTGAAACTCCAATACTATGGCCACCTGATTCAAAGAACTGACTCTCTGGAAAAGACCCTGATGCTGGGAAAAATTGAAGGCAGGAGGAGAAGGGGATGACAGAGGATGAGTTGGTTGGATGGCATCACTGACTCTATGGACATGAGTTCGAGCAAGTTCTGGGAGTTGGTGATGGATAGGGAAGCCTGGTGTGCTGCAGTCCATAGGGTCACAAAGAGTCGGACTGACTGAACTGAACTGAACTGACTGAAATATGTCCCCAAAACTGCTAAGTTGTATTGACAAAAACAAAAAAATAAAGGACTGGTCTACAACTTGTACATTAAAAAGTATGAAGGCCAAGCACAGTAAATACTTGCAAATTATTCAACAATGGCAGAAAAAGTAGCATGTTCATAGTAAATATACAGAATGTATTTACATGTAGAAAGCAATACCAGAATTAAAAAAAAAAAAGAAGTATGTATTAGTACAGTAAGATGAACAAGGTTTTTTTATTTCAATGTTTTACTTATTTTTTTAGGGTTTTATTACAGACAATTTTGAACATATATAAAACCACCAAGAAGAAACTCCCCCATACCCATCAACCCAGTCTGCAGTCCATCTGACTCCTTCTACAGCCCCGTCTAACCCTCCTTTAATGTTATTCTGAAGGAACTCTTTGGTTTTCAAGATTTTTAAAGGAAATTATTTTTAAGTTTGGAGAAAATTCTTCTAAGAAAAGTTATCATTTCTTCTGTAAATATTTCAGAATGTTATCTCTAAAAGACACAGGTTTTTCTTTAAGTCTGGATTTTGCTAACTTTATCCCTGTGATATAGTTTACTACGTTTCTCCGCTCTCTGCATTTCATGTAAATTGGTGGCTGGACGTAGAGGCCTGATCAGACTTGAAAAGACTATGTACACGTGGAGGTATGTCATCCCACCACGAGGCACGCACCTCCTGGTGCATTTTGCAAGGCTAAGTAGTCCCTCACCAGCCAAGCTGAGATCCCCAAATTCACTAAGGTTACAGGCTGACTTTATTCTATCATTTCTTCTTTATCTCCTAGGTAGAGTAGTTCTACAAAGAGAAACTTCCCTTTTGTACTATCTGGTATTACCTAATAGAATATAGCTCATTTAAGAAAAGAAAAGAAAAAGCTTTCATTCTTCCTTTTCGTTTATTAGTTTTCATAATGACTTGGTTCGCGAACAATCCTCCAACAGTAAAATTATATTCATTAATGTATTTCAGTTCACTGCAATTATTCTTAACAATATTCAAACTGTCTCATCTTTGCCTAGGGGAAGAGGCTCCAGGTTTGCTCCCAAGTCCTTCTGACCCAACGCTAGTAGTCTCTGAGAGCTTCATTTCTATCTGGTATGTCAAATGTTCCCAAACCAGCTTATTTCTTGCCTCAGATGTGGAATCAACCATTTCACCAGGGAGCCTGATTCTCTTTGGTAATACACATATTAAGATTACAGTCTGGGTGCTAGGGGTGTTCACTGCTATTGGGTTGGTCTTTTGTTTTCTTTCCAATTATTCTTGGACTTAGAGGTCATTGGGTCCAACTCCTATAAGACAGGCTAAACAAGTCAGTAAGAAAACAACATGCTCACAAAAGAGGACCCAAGCACTACTGAAGGACCTGCCAGTACAGTGGTTCACATCCAATTCATGAACATTCGGGCTCTTCCACTGAGAACTGAAGCTGGGAATGTTGCACATACTCATTTAAGTTTCACAACCACTCCCAAAATAACGGATGAGAAAAACAAAGCCAAGGAGTTAAGCCGTTTACCCATAATCACAGTCAGCAGAACCAAGAGTCAAAAACTAGGTTTTTCTGACTAAAAAGACCAAAATCTTTCCAACAACGAGGTCTCAAATTTCTATTTAAAATAGTCATGGTTCAGTCTGCCGTAAATTAATTTTAAAATATACATCTATGTAATTAGAAATCAGTTTAAACCATCTTATATTGAATCAGCATGCTCCCTAAGAGTGTCTACCTCCAGAGGGCACATCTAAGCTCTCTTCCCTTTTCTAAGGGAAAACCATCCCAGTATCTGCAATTACTAAGTCTCACTAGAGGCTTTCCCACTCACTGCCCAACACCCCTAATTTCTTCATCTGCTCCTCACAAGGTTTCAAATCCATCCACTAACCCCCAGAGAATGAAATGGTTGGATGGCATCATCAACTCAATGGACATGAGTTTGATACCTCCAGGAAATAGTGAGGACAGGGAAGCCTGGCATGCTGAGGTCCATGGGGTCACAAAGAGTCAGACACGACTTAGCAACTGAACAACAACCCCCAGGGGCTTTCCATGCATAGGAACTGGACACTTCTCATAGGTACCAGACCTAAAGAGTAACATGATCAAGAATGTATACTTAAGAGACTTCTCCAGCTACTGTGAAGGCAAGCTAAGTGTAATGCAACCTAGAGAAGACGGTAGCCTGAACCAGGAGAATGGTTGTACGCCACTCAATAATCAACAAATCCTGTCCCAAGTCCTTCTTCACCCACAAATGTCTGGAAAGGCTGAAACATATCTGGATGACGTCCTTCCTTAGAAACCCGCCAGAGATCTTTACCCCCTCTAGAACTGTGCTCCATATAGCCCTCTCTTGTAGAAACTCAATCCTTCCCTGTCAGTGTTCCTTCCCTATCATCCTTCCCTATCATCTCTGCTGCTAAGTCGCTTCAGTTGTGTCCGACTCTGTGAGACTCTGAGGCGCCCTACCAGGCTCCTCCGTCCCTGGGATTCTCCAGGCAAGAACACTGCAGTGGGTTGCCATTTCCTTCCGCAACGCAGGAAAGTGAAAAGTGAAAGTGAAGTCACTCAGTCATGCCCAACTCGAGCAACCCCATGGGCCGCAGCCTACCAGGCTCCTCCATCCATGGGATTTTTCAGGCAAGAGTACTGGAGTGGGGTGCCATTGCCTTCTCCCTATCCTCTCTAAGTATATCTAATATTGATTTGCTTAAAAGTCCTCTAATGCACATTCCTTTCTGGTGATGCAGCACTGGTCATCTTTCCTCTTCATTTCAGAGACGTCTTCACCGCCTCACATCCCAACCACTTCAAGACCCGGTGCAACCTTGCTTCCCCCGTACCATTCCACTGCTCCAGAAAAGTTCAACAATCTCAACACTAGGCCCAAATGAAATTTCCCTCTCCTTATCATCTTCACCTTCCTGGCCATATGGAGATCTGTTTAACACAGGAGGCCCAGTGCTACTCCCAGGAGTACTAGTAGTACCTGAGAGGTAGCAGCAGCAGAGCCCTCTAAAACAACCCTTCCCCAATAACCACAATCCTCATTTGTTAACTATTGTTCAAAATCCAAACTTCAGCTTAGAATGTCCCTGTAGATATGTGAAGATGTACAAATCTAATAGCACTTCTCTGTAAGGCCATGATTCTCAGTTCCAGGTGTGAACTCTCCCCTACAGAGCAAGGCTTTCTTATTCAACCACTCACAGCCCTACTCATCAAAACCTCATCACCTGTATTCCCAAAGACAGGTAAGGATACCATCATCTACTGAGCGAATGGATTAAGAGTCTCGGAATCATCCTTTACTCCTAAGCTGATCGTCTCCCATACTCAATTACATTCTACCTGTTTTAAGGGCTCCCCTGGGGGCTCAGTGTAAAGAACCCACCTGCCAATGCAGGGGACATGGGTTTAATTCCTGGGTCAGGAAGATCCCCTGGAGAAGGAAATGGCAACCCACTCTAGTATTCTTGCCTGAGAAACACCATGGAAAGAGCAGCCTGGGTGGCTACAGTCTATGGGGCCACAAGAGTTAGACATGACTTAGCGACTAAACAACCGTTTTAAATCCTAAATCTCTCAAACCATCCTCTGACCAAGTAACCTACCATTGTTCACACTTACTACCTCAACTGCAGTCATTAATGCACCTTAATGAGCACCATGCTACAACTGCTGCTGGCCCACGATGGGAGTTGTATCCCAGCTGTCATTATGCGCACAAGGATAAACTGGGTCAGAGCTGCTCATTATCATCATCTTCTCAATTGTGTTGCTCCTAGTAGCTGATTTTAAGGACTGCTTACAACACCTTCAGAAAGATTATGCTATGATTCTAAATTGAAACATATTGGAAAAGACTCTGATGCCGGGAAAGATTGCAGGCAGGAGAACAGGGTGAGATGGTTGGATGGTATTACCGACTCGATGGACATGAGTTTGAGCAAGCTCTGGGAGTTGGTGATGGACAGCAAAGCGTGGCGTGCTGCAGTCTATGGGGTCGCAAAGAGTCGGACACGACTGAGTGACTGAACTGACTGACAGATACAGAGGATTTAATCACAATCAAGATGTCTTAAAATACATTCTTAGTGGGTATTTACCTATATGTCCCCAGATGTAATATTTACTTCTGAATAGTGGAATTATGAGTAACTCTTTTCCTAGTAAGTTACTAATTTCTGTTTGAAACAGAGATAACACTGGCCAAAAAAAAAAAAAAAAAAAAAAGAAGAAGAAGAATGGAAGAGTTCAGAGGTTTCAAATATTGAAGTAAAAAAAGAGAAAGGCTGGAAAGTCTTCATTGGCTTTCACGATGAAGTCATCGGTGACTTGAAGAGTACAATTAAAGAAGTTTGGTGGGGACAGAGCCAGATTTCAGAGGTTGGGAGGTAAGAAAGGGAAGACTACAAATGCAGTCAACTTTTTCTAGAATCTTAGCTGCGAAAGGTGAAGAGAAATGAAGCAGAGTAGAAAGAAAAGTTCCACTTTCATTTTAAAGGAAAATATCCTAAAGGAAAAGTATTAGTACAATCAAAAAGTGAAGAAACAATTTAGCAAAAATATGATGGAAATGCAGCTCTCAGAAGGCAGGCTGGATGGGGCTTCAAAAAACAAATGGGGAAAAAAAGACACGCCCTGCTTATCCGCTTGTGACAAGAGCAAAGTATGTTCAAATGACTGAAGATATCTGCAGGCTTTTTGTGGTGGAATAGCAAGTGGTGGGGAATTCACATTCAATGGCCTCAGTTCTCTCAGATAAGTAGGCAAATGACAGTAGGCGGCAGGGTAAGGTTCGAGAAGGATGCAGAAATGGTAGCTGCTGTATCTACAATAGTATTGTTTTTTTAAAAAAATAAACTTTATTTAGGAATAATTCTGGGTTTATAGGAATGTTACAAAGATATTACAGATACTCCCTCACTTTCCCCTAATATAAACAACTTACATTGCCACAGTACGCCTGTCAAGACTAAGATACCAACATTGGTACACCACTAGTAACTATGCTCAGACTTAACCCGTTTCTCCAACAACGTCCTTGTTCTGTTCCAGGATCTAATCCAGGGCACCACACTGCAGTTACCGACAGTAGTTCTGAAGGCCCAGTCAAGATGGAGATGGCACCTACCTGTGGGCTTCTTTCTCCAACTTAGCCTAAGAGTGAGCTGACAACATGACTGAATCTGGGCTAGGATTTTGTCATCACAATAAATGATGAATACGAAGGCAAAGGGAGGGTACTGGCCAAAGTGTGACTGAGGCACAATGAAGAAGAAAGTAAAAATAAAACAGTTCACAAATTTGCTGGTAATGTCAAAAAGCAGGTACAGTAGAAATAAAAATGAAAGCACTAGAAGAATAAGAAGTGGGAAGTAAGTGGCAGAATCAGGAGCCTGGGAAGACAGGATGGGTCATCCCATGGACTCTGAAGTAACCTCAGGATAATGGCAGAGAGAAGAAGGAAGAAAATGAAGGATGATGCCGCAGGGTCCAGATCTGATGATAAAGAGGGGAAGAGATAGCTGTACTGTCAGACAGCATGAACTTCAGCAACCAGCTATTCATATCTTAGCCAGACCCGGATTAGCACAAGATTAACTCCATTTCTGCAAATTCGTTCAACCCCTTCAAAAAACCGTTTAGCAGTTATCTATTACATCGAAACATACACTTATTCGGCGACCCCACAATCCACTGCTAGACATACATTCACCAAAGAAAATTTCTACCCAGAGATGAGTATAAGATATGCATAGTAGCTTTATTCATACCTCACATGTGGCTATCATGTTTACTAACACAAATGCCCATCAACAGGTGAATGAGTAAGCAAATACACGGGAGCTTCAGGGTTGGTGAAGATGTGGGAAGGATGGCATAAAGCACTCTGATGTGCCCTTTCCCATACGCCTTGCCCTATGCATCCCTGCCACCCGGCTGTTACTGACTTAGGGAACATCACTAATAATGAGACAAACTGGCACCACGTGCCTCCTGATGAGATACACTGACAAGGACACAGTATCATTTATGTTATATTCCTAACAAAAATGCATAAACTGAAATTAATTTTGAACAAAAATCAGGTAAGTCCAAATTGACAGACACAAAATCAATCTATCATAGTCACCAAAAACACCAGCGTCACAAAAGACAAAGGCTGAAGAATGATCCCAGACTAAGGTAGACTAAAGAGACGTAAAAACTCAGCATAAGTATGATTCTTGATTCTATACTGAACAAGAAAAAAAATGCTATGATACATTAAAGAGATAATTAGAACAATTTGAATAGGAAATATGGATTAGACAACAGAATCATACCAATGTTACTTTTCTATGATTCTGAAATTTTTATTGTGACTATGTAGAGGAATGTTCTCATTCTTAGAAAATAACACTGAAATGTTTGGAGGAAAAGGTGCATGAGGTCATGTAAGTCAATTTGAGGACTCTCAAATGGAACAGAAAAAAACTACAAAAATTTAAAATTATATTAAAATTATATACATATATAACTGCACATATGGAGAAAGAGAAAAAAATTAGAGGTAAAGCAAATACGCTGTTCAGTCCCCCTGAGTTGTTATGTACGACTCTTTGCAACTCCATGGACTACAGCACACCAAGTTTCCCTGTCCTTCACCATCTTCCAGAGCTTGCTGAAACTCAGGACCATTAAGTCAGTGATGCCCTCCAACCATCTCATCCTGTCATCTTCTTCTCCTTCTGCCCTCAATCTTTCCCAGTATCAGGATCTTTTCCAATGAATTGGCTCTTTGCATCAGGTGGCCAAAGTATTGGAGCTTCAGTTTCAGCATCAGTCCTTCCAATGAATATTCAGGCTTGATTGACTGGTTTGAAATCCTTGCAGTCCAAGGGACACTCAAGAGTCTTCTCCAACACCACAGTTCAGAGGCAGCAATTCTTCGGTGCTCAGACAACTTTACAGTCCAACTCTCACACCGTACACAACTAATGGAAAAACCATAGCTTTGACTAGATGGACTTTGTCAGCAAAGTAATGTCTTTGCTTTTTAAGACACTGTTGAGGCTGTCATAGCTTTTCTTACAAGGAGCAAGGGACTTTTAATTTCATGGCTGCAGTCACCATCTGCAGTGATTTTGGAGCCCAAGTACATAAAGTCTGTCACTGTTTCCATTGTTTCCCCATCTATTTGCCATAAAGTGATGGGATTGGATACCATGATCTTTGTTTTTTCAATGCTGAGTTTTAAGCCAGATTTTTCACTCTCCTCTTTTACCTTCTTCGAGGTTCTTTAGTTCATCTTCACTTTCTGCCATAAGGGTGGTGTCATCTGCATATCTGAGGTTATTCGTACATGTCAAAGAAAGTTTGTTTCTTTTCAACATTAACTCCTTTTAAAAAAATAACTTCAAGGTACAAAAATAAAATGACAGTCTCCATCTATGAGAGCAGAAAATACATTTTCCTTCTGCACCCACCTGTATGACAATACCAGATATCCTCATTTTTAAACACGCAAACTTTTAAAAATAATTCTTAAAATATGATCTGTTAACACATCTACTAATGACAAAAATTCATGAAGCAAAATTAGGCTCCATTGCTAAATATTTATCCTAAAGAACTAACAAAGAACTCCTTCCCCAACTCCCCAGGAAATCATCATAAATCAAAGTTGTCTACATCTCTCTGTATCACACATTATTGTATGAAATTTCACAAAGTGCGATTGATTTCTACATTAATTATACTTTTATGACATATCTTCAAAAATACTGTTGGTTTCTCTCCTCATCTTAAAAAGAATTTAAATTCAACACAGAAATCATTAAGAGGAATTCTTTACCATTAAAAATGTGAGTTAAAACATTTCTTCCATTGAAAGGAGGAGATATGTTACGCAAAAAAATGATGCGTGAAATCTGCCTTCAGAGAGTTGGGCTTGCAGCTCACTATACAACCGCAAGTCTAAATTCCCTCTGTCCCCAGAATCTCATGATAAGAATCAGTCTGGGGTCTGCTCTCCCTGCGGTAAGAAAAGATGGTCAGCCTTCTCATCATGGTCACTTTCATTTTCCAAGGCTTTCGTGAGAACAAATGGCTTTGGGGCCTGGGGAGCTTCAGCAGTTTGTATCTAGCTCCACACACATCTTAAAGCCAGGTAACTTGGCCTCAGTAAGCACACAGCCTGAAATGGCTAGGGAAAATAAATCTGCACACTGGGTGACCAAGGAATAAACCCGAAGAATTCTCGCTCATTCCTCCGAGGGTGGATAAGCAGGGCAGTATTGAAGATAGGAAAAGTCACTGGCTGGGCTGGATCCTCCCTTCTTTACTCAAGAATATATCTTTATTTATTTAAAACGCAATGAGTCGTACTTCCCTGGTGGTACAGTGGATAAGAATCGGCCTGCCAGTACAGGGGACTCAGGTTTACTCCCTGGTCCAGGAAGATTCCATGTACCGTGGGGCAACTAAGCCCGTGCACCACAACTCCTGAGGCTGTGTGCTGCCGCTCCTGCAGCCCACATGCCCTAGAGCCAATACTCTGCAACAAGGGAAGCCACAGCAATGAGAAACCTGCCCACCGCAAGGAAGAGTAGCCCAGGCTTGCTGCAACTAGAGTAAAGCTCAAGCAGCAATGAAGACCCAGCACAGCCAAAACGAAATAAGTAACTTTTTAAATGCGTTGAGTCCATCAGCAGAGGAATGGATAAAGAAGATGCGATACATATATACCATGAAATATTACTCAGTTGTAAAAAAAGAACAAGACAATGCCATTTGCAGCAAGATAGATGGGCATGGAGAAGGTCATAATGAGTGAAGTAAGTCTGCTGCTGCTGCTAAGTCGCTTCAGTCGTGTCCGACCCTGTATGACCCCATAGACAGCAGCCCACCAGGTTCCTCTGTCCCTGGGATTCTCCAGGCAAGAATACTGGAGTGGGTTGCCATTTCCTTCTCCAGAAGTAAGTCAGAGAAGGACAAATATCACTTCTATGTGGAATCTTTAAAAAAAAAAAAAAACAAATGAACTTATTTACAAAATAGAAATAGAGGCATAATGTAGAAATCAGTCTTAGAGTCAACAGAGAGGGAAGGCAGGGAAGGATAAATAGGGACTGAGACTGACATATACACACTACTACATATAGAATAGGTAACTAGTAAGGACCTACTAGTGGAGAAGGCAATGGCTCCCCACTCCAGCACTCTCGCCTGGAAAATCCCATGGATGGAGGAGCCTGGTGGGCTGCAGTCCATGGGGTTGCGAAGAGTCTGACATGACTGAGCGACTTCACTTTCACTTTTCATTTTCATGCATTGGAGAAGGAAATGGAAACCCACTCCAGTACTCTTGCCTGGAAAATCCCATGGACGGAGGAGCTTGGTGGGCTGCAGTCTATGGGTTTGCCAACAGTTGGACATGACTGAGCGATTTCACCTTCATTTTTCATTTTCATGCATTGGAGAAGGAAATGGAAACCCACTCCAGTACTCTTGCCTGGAGAATCCCAGGGACGGGGGAGCCTGGTGGGCTGCCGTCTATGGGGTTGCACAGAGTCGGACACAACTGAAGTGACTTAGCAGCAAGGACCTACTGTATAGCACAGGGAACTCTAGTCAATATCCTGTAATGACCTATATGAGAAAAGCATCTTTAAAAAAGTGGAGATATGTATTATGTTTAACTGACTCACTTTGCTGGACATCTGAAACTAACACAACATTGTAAATCAAATATACTCCAATAAAAACTTTAAATCTAAACAAAAACAAAAAATACTTCTTCCAGGTTATATTTCTTAATGATCTGTGTCTAAATTCCAAAGGAAATTAATTTCTCTATATTTTCAAATAGTCTGAAGTATTTCAAAGGCCCTCCTCTTAGAAAGCAATTTCTTTTGAAAAATCATTTTAGGCAGTTCAGTTCAGTTCAGTCGTTCAGTCGTATCCCACTCTTTACCACACCATGAACTGCAGCACACCAGGCCTCCCTGTCCATCACCAACTCCTGGAGCATACTCAAAGTCATGTCTGTTGAGTTGGTGATGCCATCCAACCATCTCGTCCTCTGTCATCCCCTTCTCCTCCCGCCTTCAATCTTTCCCAGCACCAAGGTCTTTTCCAATGAGTCAGTTCTTCAAACAGGTGGCCAAAAATTGGGCCTTCAACTTCAGCATCAGTCCTTCCAATGAATATTCAGGGCTGATTTCCTTTAGAATGGACTGGTTGGATCTCCTTGCAGTCCAAGGGACTCTCAAGAGTCTTCTCCAACATCACAGTTCAAAAGCATCAATTCTTCAGCGCTTGGAGTTGAGTAGACTTGGTGTCCATAATTGGATCTGGGCCAGTCACCTTGTGACTCACCGTCGTGTGCGCCCAACCCAGAGCCCATTCGCAGTTCAGAAAGCTCTGCGTCGTTTACAAGCGGACTTTCCACACCAGAACTTTCCCACGGGTTTTCACATAGCATTTCCCTGCTCGTTTGCCATCCTAGAGAAACCAGGGATACAACACACTGGGGAGTCAAAAACGGAAGGAAAACTGAAGGTGGGGAGCCAAAACCTGAGGGGAGATGCTAGAAACACTTCACAGTTTAGAAAGATGATTCTAACTCAGGGCAAAATGAGGACAGGGAAACCACTTATGAGGCCACTGCAGGTTCCCAGGAAGGAACCAGTGAAGACCATGACCACGGAGCTGAAGGTAGGGGTCCTGGTGGGGCAGGTGGTCCTACTGTGTCCCTCGTCCCTACGGATGGGGTCTGGAGCCTCCATCCCCAGGGTCTGCCTGGAAGGTTCTTCCCCCCACCCCCCCGCCTCATTTGACAATATTTACTGGGTATCTGGGATTCCTTGCTGGCTCAGATAGTAAAGAACCTTCCTGCAAGGCAGAAGACTCAGCTTCGATCCCTGGGATGGGAAGATCCCCTGGAGAAGGGAAGGGCAACTCACTGCAATATTCTTGTCTGGGAAATCCCATGGATAGAGGAGCCTGTCAGGCTACGGTCCAAGGGGTCGCAAAGAGTCAGACACAACTGGGCAAATACGCACACATGCACCCATTGGTATCTACTATATACAGACACAGTCATAGGCACCTGGGCTGCTAACCCCTGATGGTAAAAACAATTAAAGCTCCCAATCAGCCAACACTTACTCCGTGTTGCACATGGCACTAGGAACTTTCCATATATGGCCTCATTTGATTTCCCCAAAATCCTGAAGAGTCTTATTTAGTCTTCCCATAACCTGGGAAATACCCTCACTCTAACCAGAATCAGGATCCCTGGAGATGGAGTCAGGATCTCTATTTTAGAAATAAGATGTTCTGGGGTGCCCCATGTTTGGAGTATACCAAGAAGGTGGATCTTGTGACCCTAACTTTAAAGATGAGGGTCTGTGTAAGGGCAGAATTTGCTCAGGGCATCTCCAGCCCTGTGGGTCTCCTCACTGGACCCGCCCCTCGGAGGGGAGAAGGCAGGTGAGTCATGAGCCTAGGAAGAGGGACAGTACCGGGACTCCCTTCACTACTGTTCCAGGTAAATCCACTGTGGACTTCACCCACATCCCAGGGTTTCAGGAGACAATGAGATCTTACAAACTTTTAGTTACTAGTACTCTCTTCTATACAAGACAAACTCGAATATGGGTTTAAAAGTGAAGAAGTCATTCAGTCGTATCTGACTCTTTGCAACCCCATCGACTATTCGGTCCATGGAATTCTCCAGGCCAGAATACTGGAGTGGGTAGCCTTTCCCTTTTCCAGGGGATCTTCTCCACCCAGGGATCAAATCCAGGTCTCCCAAACTGTAGGAAGATTCTTTACCAGCTGAGCCATAGTGAGTTCAGTTTAGTTCCATTCAGTTGCTCAGTAGTGTCCGACTCTTTGCGACCCCATGGACTATAGCAAGCCAGGATTCCCTGTTCATCACCAACTCCCAGAGTTTATGCAAACTCATGTCCATTGAGTTGGTGATGCCATCCAACCATCTCATCCTCTGTTGTCCCAATATTGGAGTTTCAGATTCAGCATCAGTCCTTCCAATGAATATTCAGGACTGATTTTCTTTATCATAGACTGGTTAGATCTCCTTGCAGTCCAAGGGACTCTCAAGAGCCTTCTCCAACACCACAGTTCAAAAGCATCAATTCTTCCCTGCTCAGCTTTCTTTATAGTTTGTACATCCATATAGTCACATCCATATATGACTACTGGAAAAACCATAGCCTTGACTAGATGGACCTTTGTTGGCAAAGTAATGTCTCTGCTTTTGAATATGCTATCTAGATTGGTCATAGCTTTCCTTCCAAGGAGTAAGCGTCTTTTAATTTCATGGCTGCAATCACCATCTGCAGTGATTTTGGAGCCCAAAAAATAAAGTCTGCCACTCTTTCCACTGTTTCCCCATCTATTTGCCATGAAGTGACGGGACCAGATGCCATGATTTAGTGTTCTGAATGTTGAGTTTTAAGCCAACTTTTTTAACTCTCCTCTTTCACTTTCATCAAGAGCCTCTTTAGTTCTTCTTTTGCTTCTTTGCCGTAAGGGTGGTGTCATCTGCATATCTGAGGTTATTGATATTTCTTCCGGCAATCTGGATTCCAACTTGTGTTTCATCAAGCCCAGCATTACTCCATGTAAGTTAAATAAGCAGGGTGACAATATACAGCCTTGACGTACTCCTTTCCCTATTTGGAACCAGTCTGTTGTTCCATGTCCAGTTCTAACTGTTGCTTCCTGACCTGCATACAGATTTCTCAAGAGGCAGGTCAGGTGGTCTGGTATTCCCTTCTCTTTGAGAATTTTCCAGTTTTTTGTGATCCACATAGTCAAGTCAATCCCTGCCTGGCAGGTCATTTTAAAACTGCAAGTGCCACCCAGTGGCGGCAATGAAGAATCACCGTGTCCCTACACAGCTACAAGAAATTTGCTAGGAGAGTAGAACTTTAACCAAGAAAGAAAGATAATTATGTGAGGTGATGGATGTGTTAATTAACTAGATGGGGAATGCCTTCACAATGCATACATATATCAAATCACCGCAGTGTACACTTTATATATGTCAGTGAAGTCGCTCTTGTGTCCGACTCTTGCAACCCCATGGACTGTAACCCACCACTTATATATGTCAACTATACTTCAATAAGGCTAAAATTCAAAAAGATTAGCTGGTTAACATGAAAAATCATGGCCTTTCAAAACTGAAAGGGGCTTTAAAGAACACCTAATAAAGAGTTGGAATTTTTTTAATTTTAATTTTTACTTTATTTTACTTTACAATACTGTATTGGTTTTGCCATACATTGACATGAATCCACCACGGGTGTACTTGCGTTCCCAAACATAAACCCCCCTCCCACCTCTCTCCCCATAACATCTCTCTGGGTCATCCCCGTGCACCAGCCCCAAGCATCCTGTATCCTGCATCAGACATAGACTGGCGATTCGTTTCTTACATGATAGTATACATGTTTCAATGCCATTCTCTCAAATCATCCCACCCTCTCCCTCTCCCTCAGAGTCCAAAAGTCCACTCTACACATCTGTGTCTCTTTGCTGTCTCTCATACAGGGTCATCATTACCATCTTTCTAAATTCCATATATATGTGTTAGTATACTGTATGGGTGTTTTTCTTTCTGGCTTACTTCACTCTGTATAATCGGCTCCAGTTTCATCCATCTCATTAGAACTGATTCAAATGTATTCTTTTTAACGGCTGAGTAATACTCCATTGTGTATATGTACCACAGCTTTCTTATCCATTCATCTGCTGATGGACATCTAGGTTGTTTCCATGTCCTGGCTATTATAAACAGTGCTGCGATGAACACTGGGGTACATGTGTCTCTTTCAATTCTGGTTTCCTCGGTGTGTATGTCCAGCAGTGGGAGTGTTGGAATTTTTATGGGAAGCAGTTATTAGTAGTTTATTTGCAAATCACTTTGATCTTTTTTTTTTTTTTTTACTTTACAATTCTGTATTGGTTTTGGCATAGATTGACATGAATCCACCACAGGTGTACATGCGTTCCCAAACCTGAACCCCCCTCCCACCCCCCTCCCCACAACATCTCTCTGGGTCATCCCCGCGTACCAGCCCCAAGCATGCCATATCCTGCATCGGACATAGACTGGCAATTCGATTCTTACATGATATTATACATGTTTCAATACCATTCTCCCAAGTCATCTCACCCTCTCCCTCTCCCACTGAGTCCAAAAGTCCGTTATACACATCTGTGTCTTTTTTGCTGTCCTGCATACAGGGTCATCATTGCCATCTTTCTAAATTCCATATATATGTGTTAGTATACTGTATTGGTGTTTTTCTTTCTGGCTTACTTCACTCTGTATAATTGGCTCCAGTTTCATCGATCTCATCAGAACTGATTCAAATGTATTCTTTTTAACCGCTGAGTAATACTCCATTGTGTATATGTACCACAGCTTTCTTATCCATTCATCTGCTGATGGGCATCTAGGTTGTTTCCATGTCCTGGCTATTATAAACAGTGCTGCGATGAACACTGGGGTACATGTGTCTCTTTCAATTCTGGTTTCCTCGGTGTGTATGCCCAGTAGTGGGAGTGTTGGAATTTTTATGGGAAGCAGTTATTAGTAGTTTATTTGCAAATCACTTTGATCTTTTAAGACTTGTTTTTAAGCTCTTTCAAGGTTGGTCTAGCCTTTCCTCTATGGCCAATTCAACCCACTTTTAAGGTGTGGTACGTCTGGACTCTCTACCCAACACCATATGCATTCAGTGAAATCTCTTCACTTTGGCTGATGGGACTAAAATACAGTTCCTGATGTTTCTGAGTTTGGGGAACTGTTTGGCTCTGCAGTAATTGTTTCTGCCCTGGAAGTGTTTTCATCTCCCTCATGGCATTTCCCCCCATGTGTGTACAATTCATATTTAGCCAAAGACTCGGGGGACCCCATGCAGAGCTCTTCATCTGCTTTCCCTCTGCCTGCTTGCTCTGTCCTGTCAGTTCTGGTTGTCTTGACCTCTGCAAATTTCCATCTCTGACTCTAACTCAGTGAGATTACTGGGCTCTGCTTGGGTTTCCCTTCTTTTTGCCAGTTTGGATTTTACCTTCCAGGCAGAAAAAGAGAATAAGAAAAGAAAAGAAAGTGTTAGTTGCTCGGTCGTGTCCGACGCTTTGCAACCCCATGGACTGTAGCCTGCTAGGCTCCTCTGTCATGGAATTCTCCAGGCAAGAGCACTGGAGTGGGTTGCTATTTCCTTCTCCAGGGGATCTTCCTGACCCAGGTAACTAACCCGTGTCTCCTGCATTGCAGGCAGACTCTTTACCATCTGAGCCGCCGTAGAACTCACCTCATTTCCTCCCTCTTCTCCTGTGATGCCTGTTTTCCTAGGCCTTTTGAGCATTTCATCTAGTTATCCAGCTGTTTCTGACAGGGTGCATGTGTGGACTGTCTGATGCTCTCAGGGCAGGAAGCAGAATATTCTAATCTTCACTGGAGCTGGCAGCCCCATCCTCTAATTGTTTCAACATTTTAAGGTAAAATAGCTTCAAAGTTACAGAAAAGCTGCAGGATCAGGACAAAGAACTTCTGTACCTCCTCTGTCTTGCGGAACTATGGGAAATAGGAAGCTGGAGATGAAAATGATAGATTTAGCTGGAAAAGTCCAAAGAATCAACCACCTTCTACAGACACACACACACAGACACACCCTACAAACTCAAGAAACTTTAGAACTAACAAACTGATTTTCAGCAAAAGGTGATTATAAAAGAGAAATGTACAAAAACAATACTTCTTCCCTCCACTATATTATTAGTTTAAAATATAATGAAAAAAAATTCACAGTAAGATATAAAGTATGAATTACATGAATGACTTTAACAAATATGAATAGAACCTAGATTTAAAAGTAAACAAAAATAAAACTAAACAATAGCACTTTGCAGAGAAACATAACAGACTTGATTAGAGAAGAATATACACTATGGCCTTGAAAATAATATATAATGTTATTAACATATTCAGATTTTAATTCCATTAATTCTTTTTAATTAAAAATAAATTCTAATACATGTATGAAAATAGTCAAGAAAATTTTAAAAAATAATGTGATAGCAGATTTTCTTACAGTTACTAAAATGTATTTTTAAACTATGGTTATTAAAACTATGTGTATAAGCATAGAAATAGCCATTTAGTGACAAAAAACCTTGGATAGTTTTATTTGTGTTTTTGCATATTATAAATGCAGTATCACAGCTAAGAAAAAATAAATCATTTCTAAAGGTAAAAGAAAAAAAGAGAAACAGTCATTCATATCCAAGGAACTTAACAGAAAATCCATAAGTGGACCCATGAACAGTGTGCTTTGAACTGTGGTGCTGGAGAAGACTCTTGAGAGTCCTTTAGACTTCAAGGAGATCAAACCAGTCAATCCTAAAGGAAATCAGCCCTGAATATTCATTGGAAGGATTGATGCTGAAGCTGAAGCTCCAATACTTTGGCTACCTGATGCTAAGAGCTGACTTATTGGAAAAGACTCTGATACTGGGGAAGATTGAAGGCAGGAGGAGAAGGGGACCACAGAGGATGAGATGGTTGGATGGCATCACCGACTCAATGGACATGAGTTTGAGTAAACTCAGGGAGTTGGTGATGGACAGGGAGGCCTGGTGTGCTGCGGTCCGTGGGGTCGCAGAGTCGAACACTATTGAGCAACTGACCTGAACCAAACTGAGTAAAGGTTTCACACACCTTGGTAGGAAAAATGTTTTTCTGAGTGAGATGATAGAGCTTTCTAGATCACATCATCCCTTTCTGTACTTCCTGTAACGGAGCAGTTTTAGGGTTACAAGAAAATTTGAGCAAAAGTTATCGAGAGTCGCCAGATCCTCTCTACCACCCTCCCCCACTTCCCATATTCTTCACATCTTAGTTAGTGTAGTGCATCTGTCATAACTGACATGCCAGTGTTGGTACATTATGATTAAGCCCATGCTTTACACTAGGGTTCACTCTTGGTGTGGCACATCCTAAGGAGTTTTACAGTTTGTATAATAATGTTACCCACTCTTAAACAGTATCATACAGAATAGCAGTTTCACTGCCCTAAAAGTCCTATGTCCCCCCTCATTATTCTCCCCTCTCCCCTGCAACTATTATTGTGTTTTGTGTGTTTTTTGCTGTCTCCATAATTTTATCTTTTCCAGCATGTCATGGAAACACATGGTATGTAGCCTCTTCAGACTGGCTTCTTTCATTTAGTACTATGCATTTAAGTTTCCTTCATGTCTTTTCATAGCTTGATAGTTCATTTCTTTTTATGTTACTTAAAAACATCCCTCTGTGTAGATGGAGCAGTTTGTTTATCTATTGAGCACTTATTAAAATAAGTAAAAATCACCCTTTCTTAGAAAGGGGTATAAAGCACATTCAAGGGAAAATGAGGCTGTGTGGCAGAGGCACCATATGATGGTGCTGTGGGCTGGGCACAGCTGGGCATTCCAGGGGGCAGGCGTCAGCTTGCCTGGGCTGGAGAGGGGACTGCGGAAGGAAAGGCACCGGAGGAGGTGCTTCGCTGGAGCCCTGGGCCTCTGGGTCCTGGGAGAGAGGGCGGAGGCATGACAGGTGCTGGAGCAATTAGATCTTATGTTGCTTCATGTTGACCTGTGTCTTGAGGAATTTCCTGCCCAGCTTATGGTGGGTTTCAAACCACTCATCCTACCCCTTCCTAGCAGCTGCAACCTGGAAAAGCTCACCACGGAGCCGTCAATTTATAAATATGCTGTAAGAATTTCCCAGGAGGCCAGAGGCTCAGAGCCTGGACATTTAGCACCTTTGTGGCCAAACTGGCAGGCTGCTGGTTGTCATTGGTGCTGGGGTGGGTGTAATTCACCCAACAGGCTGAGAGCCTGATGTCATTGCATCTCTAGAAGCAGGGTGGCTATAGGAGTTGGCAGAGAAGTTGCTCCCTGAATTCTAAGACTGTCAAATAGATCCCAGGGATGACTGTGGCCTTAAAGGCCATCTGGTCTACTCTGGAATGGGCCATTGGAATCTTCCCGGTAAATCCCCCAAATACATGACCTTCCGGCCTCTGCTCATTCACCTGCACTGCCTGCACCAGTCACTCCATCTATATACAGCTCAAATTATCAGGAAGCTTTTCTGAAACTGAAAGACTCTATCTACCCAGAGGTCCTGGTTCCATGGCACAAGGCCATTTTTCCATAGTCAATGAGCCATTTGAAGCCATTCACCTGTCACTGTTCCTTTCTCCAGACTAGAGGACTTCTGTGGCCACCCGCCTTCTCCCACCAGAGCCACCATCTGCATTAACCCCGCGTGTAGTTAGCTAGAGTCTCTCTTCTTCCAGAGAACTGAATTAGGTTTCTCTTTTTCCAGTTATCAGCACACCTCCCATCTCCTGCCTGGCTTAGTGCTGAGCATCCATATTTCTGGGCTCTTGTCTGCTCCCATGCTGCAGGGCCCATCCTTTCCATGCTGGGGAGACAGTTCGATTTTCCTCTGACAATACGATCTCGCACCAATTGGCCCTTATTCCTTTTATGCTCTGATCATCAATTAAATGATCCTTTCTGTTGCCTGTGATATTGGCGGGCCTGTGCTCGTTTCGGACTTACATCTTATCAATGGTTGTTCTAGAGGTCCAGTCTTGGTATGGTGCCCTTTTCCTGCCTTTCCCCTGGTATGGTTTACCTGTGACTGCCTTACCAAGCCTTAACTTAGGAGAAGACAGTCTTACCATTGGCCTGTCAGCCAGTGGGGTGCCCCCTTCCATTTGGCCTCCAGCCCCCTGCCTTGTGTGGCTCACCCAGAGCCCATGCAGCGCTGGTGGGGGGATCTGTGAGGCTCCTTTGCCTCCCACTCCTGGGGCTCCCACTTTGTCCTTTCTGCTGGTCCTTTAGGAGCCACACCTGCTCTCTGGGGCCCCTTTCTTTACCCTCTGCTCGTTTGGGTCTTACTGTTCCTCCCCTCCCACTGTGGTTAGGGTCGGGGGTGGTCCTGTTCAGCTTTATAAGCATTTTTAAAAATCTGAGCTCATGGAACTATTTCCCTCGTGTCAAGTGGGGCTCATGTTGATTTACTGTCAGGCTGGAAACCTACAGCAATTGTGGGCTGGGTGGTGACTTAGGACGACAGACATTGGGGAAGGTGGAGGCTGGTGGGTGGAAAACAGGCAGTTTCCCTGAGTAACAGGCCTGCAGGCATTCCCCCTGGTGCTGGCACTGATGGAGCTGCTGGAACCTGCTCTGGGGGCAGGAACCCAGTTACAGCCAAAGAGCAAGACCTGGGCATTCAAATCAAGCATCACCCAGGAAACTTCTTGGGTTTCTTATATTGAAACAATTTTAGATTTATGCAAGAGTTGCAGAAATAGTACTGAAAGTTCCCATATACACTTCACCTGGCTTCACCTAGTATTAGCATCTTATATAACCATGGTACACCGATCAGAACCAAGAAGTGAGCACTGCTTTTTTTGGGAGGCGGGCATGCATGTGGCATGTGGTACTTTAATTCCCCTGCCAGGGATCGAACCTGTGCCTCCTGCAGTGGAAGCACAGAGTTCTAACCACTGGATCCCCTGGGAATTCCCTGACACATTGTGAGTGTGCTAAGTTGCTTCAGTCGTGTCTAGTCCTTTGCAACCCTATGGACTGTAGCCTGCCAAGCTCCTCTGTCCATGGGATTTCCCAGGCAAGAATGCTGGAGTGCATTGCCATGCCCTCATCCAGGGGATCTTCCTGACCCAGGGATCGAACATCTCCTGCGTCTCTCTTACATCACCTGCATTGGCAGGTGGGTTCTTTACCACTAATGCCACCTGGGAAGCCCTCCCTGATACATTACTCTTTATAAAACTTCAGGCTTTTTTCACATTTCCCCACATTTTCCATTGGTGTCCTCTTTTTTCTTGCCCATTAATCAGTCATGTCTCCTTCCCTTCTCTCAATCTGATAGTTTCTGGATCTTTCCTTTTCTTTCATGATGCTGACCCTTGGGAATAGCACTGGTCAAGTGTGTTGGTATTTTGTAGACTCTCTCTCAGTGTGGATTTGTCTGATGTTTTCTCATGAGTAGACAGGTTAAGAATTTGGGGGGAAAGACATCAGAGATGAAGTGTCCTCGACACTTATCAGCACACATGGCGTCAACACGACCCAGTGGCGCCATGAACCTGGATCACTTGGCAAAGAGGCTGTCAGGTTTCTCCACTAACAGTTACTATTTTTTATTTTCCACACATTCCCTCATCAGAAGGGAGTCTTTTCTTCTCCTCCTTATTCTTTTGGCACCACCTTGCAGCTTGTGGGATCTTAGTTCCTAGAGCAGAGACTTCTACTTTGGCAGCTGGCGGACCACTGGATTTCTCCAGCAGGGTGTACTTGAGTGCTGGAGGAGAAGGGATGAGCTCTGGCCTCATCTCAGCGGTAGCAATGTGTTCCTGAAGCTGAACAAGCTCAGGCCAGTTTCGTTCCACCCTCAGACACCAGCACCAGGTGAGCGGCACCCACCCCGAGGCGCCTCCTTAGTTTTGTCTCCTTTAGGCCTCTTTAGTGGCTGAGTCAACAATTCAATCATATTGTTAAAATAACTTGCCTGGTTTGTGTTTCTACTTGGATCATGACTAATAGACAGAAAGGAAATTTATATTGAAATGCAGTCTCAAAACTACACTGTTTTAAATCTTTTGTAAGGTTCTGCATTGTTTCATTGTCCCCTGGTATTTCACATGAGCAATGGCCACTGGAATGCGCTACATGCCCACCTTTGGGCTAAATAAAACATTCCAGGCTAAGACCCAGGGTGGTTTCTTACTTCCAAATCTAAACCTTTGAATTCTAACACTCCTCATTCCAAATTCAGAATTAAAATTAACAACTACATTTTGGTATTAAAAATGTAAATTAAGTTTTGGAAATGATTAATGTCAATTAGAGAACAGCTTTCTGATATTACATTCATGTAAATGATACTGGCAGTATCTGGACTCTTCCACGTATTTTGTTCTGGAATGCGCTTAAAACAAAGACTCACGTGCTGAAGGGCAGAAGCAGGAAGCAAAACACCACTAGTATCCCCATTTTCCATTGTATTAAAGAGTCCACAACCAGGTTCTTGCTGATATTTTCCATTTATTACTGCAGTAGACAATTGCTCTGAAAGTGCAACACTGAATCACTCTTGTCACAGCCTCTGCTCCTCCACTGGCAAACACTTGGAAATTCATTCTAGGAGCCTCGTGGACCACAAGCGTCTCTCTGGGTGGAAAATTGTCACTGCCAATGTCACAGGGCAAACACACACACACATGAACAGGAGGGTAAGAGAAGAGCACTGGCGAGGCATGGGGCCAGTTTCTGGGGGTCCTGGGAACAGTCCACCTGGGCACACTGGACGCCCCCCCTCCAGCAGCCACCCAACACGTCTGCTAGGTTGGCAGATGCCTGGTGCACCTTTCTTCCTTTTTCTCTGGAAATGGTGATACCATAACTGCAACTGGGTCCTGTCTCAGTTGTTAGGAATTGAAAAGACCTCGCAAGCTAGTGTGAAAAACAGGTGGTTTGGAGAACTGACACTTTAAATCTCTGATTTAAAGCTGTTAGGCAGAAGATCTGGAGAGTTCTAGGGTAAGACACTGCCTAGCAGAAATAACTCTTGTTCTAGCCAGCATATTTTTGATGGGGAAAAAATAACTTTCAAATACTGCAAAGACAAAGAAGAAGGCAGGGGACAGGGAGTGACATCAGCAGCTCTAGAAAACACAAGAGACTAAGAAATTAAAACGAGACCCCCCCGCCCCCCCCCAAAAAAACAAATATGGACAACTAAGTACTCAATCTGACAAAACCTTCACTTGTGAACATGTAACAAACATATGCACCCACACACACATGCTAACAGTCAGTCAGGTAGATGCCCAGAGGGCAAATCCAAACGTCCGCTCTCTTTGGGATTTTCATGGCAAATCTGAGTTTAGGCAAAAGTGAAGACCTCCCTAGGGTCTAAACTCAGGAGGCAGCGTTTGTCCCCTGCTTGGGCCAACGTTGCTCCTGTATTTGTCTGAGCCCTTCACAGCTGTCTGGGCACTAGAGTTTATTCTTCATACTCCTGGAGTTTAAATCGCTGCTAGACCTTCTCTGATCTAACTTCACCTGCAATGGAAGCACCTCCCTTTTGGCCCCATACGCCTCTGTTCTTTTAGGAATAAGCACCCCAAGACAGTGGTAATGAGAGTGTTCAGGAGCTGGAAAGTAGGAAGAGTTAATATAAATACCAGAAGGAAATGCCTGTTACTCTATGATTTCTCTGAGACCAGGTGGCCAAGGACCCCGGCCTGCAAGGATAGGTTTTAGGGGAGGCCTTAATTTAAGGTACTGCAATCTGTGCTCACAAGAGCCAAGTAAGATGGCGCTCCTCGGAGGCTGCTGAGGACTGGTCCTTGGTACTTAGTCCAACTCTAGGTGTTCTCTGACCTCTCTGAGTTCAGTCCTTCTGGAGTCAGATCACCCGGCTTCTCTGGTGTGTGCCTGGTCATTTTTAGAGCCTGCCTGCAACAGCCCACAAGGTTTGTGTTGGGCTTCCTGGATGAGCACACACCAGCTAACACATTTACCAGGTGATGAGGACAGACAGCAGATTTCTCTACCACTGCAGACAGGCAGAGCCATGCAAAGAAAGCCGTCCATCACGGTCACCTTTTCTCCAGATGCCCCAGATTTGAGATCACAGAACTGACCATGTTAACACCTGGCAGCAGCCAATTTCTGCTTCCCTTCCTCCACAAGGGGAATGCAAGAACACACAGCAATAGGCTGGATACAACAGGTCCTGCCCGTCTGGGAACCTGGGTCAGAAACTGCCCTCAGCTCCAAATCCTGCCCTTGGCACCTCTAGTACAACCTCGCTCCTCATCAAACTGCAGTTTGGTGCAGTTTAATTTACAATCATACCTTCTAAGCCGCCTAAGTGAGACCTGTGTGGCCCACTGGTTACAATTCTAAGTGCAGCAGTGCCTAAAAGGAAAGAGTCCCACAGGAGGGAAGACTGGAGGGCGTAAGGAAGGAGACTACACAATCAGTAACACACATTCTGAAAGGGTGGCCTTGGGGGACAAGGGGTGTGAAATAAACAAAATGTCCCAATAATTTAGTGGCAGATCTAGAAGAGAGCGTTTATAGCTATTCTGGGACTCTCCAACAAAACGCTTTTCCTGGATGCACAGACATTCATAATACTGCTCACTCTCAGTCGACAGCTCTGGCTTGTACACGTGGTCACGACCCCCTTCGTACAGCAGAGGCGAGCACAACAGAGTGCCCGGGAGGCACCTGGACAGCACACAGCAAGACAAAAGGCTGAACTCCCCCCGACAGAACCCCGTTAAAAAAAAAAAGTCTGTCTATTACAAAGTCACGTGTTCCGTTTTTTCCGCTTTATAAAGTCAGCGACGCTGGAGGGTGTCTAGCGGAATCCGTCCTCCAGGAATGAGTGCAAAAGGGGAGCACGCGGCTCGGGGACGTCCCTTCGGTGAGCAGATGGAGGGGCCAGCCGGAGGCCTCCCATCCGCTTCGGACAAACACACACACACAGGAAAGGATTATTGCCAGCTTGTGTACTCTCACAAGGTGATTTTTGTATTTCGAAAGCTTGAATTGTCCCTGAAAGAAAAAATGGGAGAAAAGAGAGCATTCAATACACAGTGTCATCTCCAGGCAACACACACACACAGGGGGAAACTGAGCTCGGCAGCTCTGGGGCCCACCTGACACCCTGGGATCTTCCTTCCTTGCTCATTTAATGCCAGCATGGCCATCTGCCCCACAAGTCCCTTCAAATGCTTGGGCTCAACTGTCTGTACTAGCTAGAGGTCAGAAACAACCCAAATGCATGTGAGCAAGGGACTAAATATTAATGATACTGTGCAGCTTTTAAAAGGGGAGAAAGAAGCTGTCTACTGAGACTTCTGAAAAGAAGCCTTTCTCCCAGAGACCAACAGGGTAAGGTGCAGAACACATGTGCACGTGACGCGAGACTGTGTAAGTAGGGGTGGAGGAAATAAGGTTTTTATTTGCCTCAAGTTAAGCCATACATACTGAAACGCTGTAAGGCTCCATGGGAACCAGTAACAGTGGCTACCTGGGGCATGTGCTGGCAGGGGAAGGGGACTTTAGAAACTGGGCCAATGGAGAAAGAGTGGAAGGGAAACTTCTTTTTCTGTTTTCTTACACACACATGCACACGGAAAATGTTTTTAAAAAACTGAATCATCGATTTGTATTATATACTAAAAAAAAAAAAAAAAAAACCAACCAAAAATCCCTTGGTTCAAAACTGACAGCTGCTTACAAAAGGATATTCCAGGAGGTGAAATCTGGACACCCTTCACTTTAAAAACTTGGCATGTACATCCATGTGTGCACGTGTGTGCATATGTGCATGTAACAGATAACAAGATATCTTCTTAGTTGCCTTCTAGGGGATGCAGACAGGTTTGGCTGCCCACTAGTAATCTCTCCTGTTTCAGCCTAGAAATCCAACACCTTCGCCATTTTAATCCCAAAATCTCAGGGCTAGAAGGGGCTTTAAAAGTCACTGCACCTACTGCTCTGGCCCCAGGCTTCGGACTTAAGTTTGTGCGAACTTTTGAGACATAAATTCTCATTCATCTGATTTTGGAATCATTTCCTCCATTTAATTTAATTTTTTTATTTATTTAATTTTTTTCCTCCATTTAATTTTAATGGCACATTCTAGAAGCTTTGGTTTTCATTGACCTGTCGGAGAATTGCTACAATTGTCTGGGTATCTGGCAACTGGACTGGAGAGAGTTAATACTGACGAAAACATACGCTCAGCCCAGCCAAACAGCAGTGTCTTCCTGCCAATGGCTAACCAAGTCTCCCCTGTGATGGTGGCAGGCTGACAGTAACTTACAGCCCTCACCACACAGACAAGTAACTGCAGATAAGAATGCCGAGAGGGAAACCGGAGCTGGCATGGGTGAACTCTGGCTGAGAAGAAACTGATACTATCTCAAAAGCCCACTGGCAATTTTGTAACTGACACGCATGACCATGCAGCTCCATGATCAATGCTACTAGAATTTGAGTGATTCCTATCTAAGGAGTTGACTGAACACAAAGAGAACTTAGTGGAGTGATCATCTTTTTAAAGGAACGTCTAATAGGACAGATTCCCCTGAGGTGCCGCCGATAGCTAGTGAAGGAGGCGTCTGATAGTAAGACAGAAAAGCAGGAGTCGCTGAGGTGTGCTAGTTGAGTGCCCCCAGGAACACCGTGCTGCAATACTGAGGGCTGTAGGATGGAGAGCACCTCTAAAAACAAAGAAGTGGTTGGGAAGGAAGGATTTGTTTGGCTTCCTTCTTTCCCTTTGATGCCATCTCGATCCCCATGGGCCACCTGGTGGCTCAGATGGTAAAGAATCCTCCTGCAATGCAGAAGACCCAGGTTTGATCCCTGGGTGGGGAAGAGCCCCACAGATCAACTGGATCACAAGTCAATCAACAGGGAGACCAGAAAGGCAGAACTTCTGGAAGGCAGAATCAGAGAATTTTCTGACTATGGGAGAAGGATCTGTCTTGAAGTGGGAGAGATGGCAGGCAAATATCTGGACTTAGTCCTTTCACAGCTCTTTAGTGATGTAAAGCAGAGCATTCTCAGGATTAATCGTCCCCGTGAGCAGGGCATCTTATCTTCTAGGAGAACTCTTGTTCTGTGCTGGAGCTGGGCCTGAAACAAATTCTCTCGGGTGGCAGGTAAACTAAGAGCTCTACAACACGTTCCCATTCAGAAACAGGTAATACTTAATTCTACTGTCATAGATCTCTTCACAGAAATTCTAAGAACTCAGAAGCATTTAAAAGTTTACTTGCAAAAGAAAAATGGGGAGGAACAGAGTAACAGAGCTAAGAGAATCAAGCTGTTTTTCCTCCAGAATCTGATATAAAAGAAAAACAGAGAGGAATGAGGGTGGGCAACAGGCTCCTGATGACAGGCTGAAGCAGGCTGGTGGCAGTGGGCCCCTCAGGTCCAGCCTTTGTTTAAAAAAAAAGAGTGGGTTGAGAACAGCCTAGTGCCAGATTTAGTCTGAGGAATGTGTTCACCTCAAAGCAGCTGGGAACTAACCCTCAGCTGTCCCTCACCCCAGGCTGCAGGGCAGAGAGAGATGAGAAGACAGGAAGGGAGAAGTTAGACAGGAAGTGGCAGAGGCCACAGCAACTTGTTTTCCCCCTAAAGATGGGTTCCTGTTCTTTTAAAAGCAAATTAAAATTTAGACAATTAAGACTGAGCACTGGAAAGTTAGACCCTACAGGCACCTTTGATGGGCAGACTATTGGGAAGGTTTATTGGTTTTGTTTTTTCAGTAGTTTTCAATAATATAAAAGAGTGTTCAGAAGGAAATGATAACACTTTTTACATCATGGTCTTCAGGGAAACATTCTCTGGCTATTCACCTGCCCAGCCCAGGCCAGCTCTGGCTTCCTCCTCGCTCCCTCCCTGCATAGTAAATCAAACGGCAAACCACCTAGGTTCACTCGGATAAACTTCAGTCTCTCATCTCTGCCAAGTGACCACATCAACTTCAATCCCCATCAGTAGAGACCACTGCTCTGCACATGCCAGTCTAGACATACAGGGCCCCAGAATCTCCACCCCTATCCCCCCAGCAGCTAACTGGGACTTCTGCTGAAGCTATGGTTAACAGTGCCATGCTTATTTGTAACACTAATAGAGGTCACGTGACACAGTCCTAAAATAGCAGCAGCTACATGGAATGGCACAAAACAGCAGATAAATTGAGGACAAGTATTTGTGGTTCAAGAATTATTTAACTAGCAGTTTATTCCTTTTACTTGGTGGGAGAAAAGGGAGGCAAGACAAGAAGGCTAAAGTCTTAGGGGGCCTCTGAAACGGCAGCTGGTATGTGCACCTTCTTGGAACACCCAGCTAAACACTTTTAAGGTAAAATCAAAAAACATGAAATAAAAAAAATCCTTCTCAAGTCTGTTGTGACAGGGAAGTGAGCTGGGTTTTTTTGTTTAGACTCGAATACTCCTCTCATTCTCCCAAGTCTGTGCTTCAAGAATAATACTTAACCCATTGAAGGAATGCACCCTTCAAGTCTGCCCCATAAAAATGATATGGGGGTGGGGTGGGACAACAAAAAGAACAAAGAGCCTACAAAATGGCAATTATGCAAATATGACTGTTCAAAAAAAATTCAAAGGTATTTTTCCTGGGGAATCTAGTGCCAACTCTAGGGAGAGGGAATAATTTCAAGTTTTCTTTTGTCTCTTTCAACTTCATTTTAAAGCCCCATCCCATGCTCCTCCCATGGAACCTAAGATGCTGTTGAATTTTAAAGGTACCATCATTCTATGTACTTTGAGAGGTAAACACTGCCATTAAACTATGACAAAAACCTTTCTTATCACATTCAGTGTAAGAATCCCAATTTTAGGGATCTTCAAAGCAGGAAAAAAAAGGAATTTTATATATGGTAATGCTGTTAAAGCAAGTCCTGTATCGCACCAGGACTCTGGAAATTTAACTTATGGATGTATTTTGAATGTCTGCTATTTTCCAGCCTACAAGTCAACATGTTGGTATTAAAACTAATACGTTTTCATCCCTCTTTGATATACTAGACACCATCTTAGAATTCTATATTGAGTATACTTTACAGAGAATCCCTTTGAATTTCAATTCTGAAAACCTAGCATTATCATCTAAAAACTGAATCTGTGATGAATGAATTAAACTATTTGAAAAAAAGATGAGTGGCGTGAGTGTACAGGAATTCCGGGACTGTCTGTTCCTCAGACCCCAGCCACTTGCTCTGTCCCTCACAGGGTCATACTCTCTTTGGCTCATCTAGGGAAGAGGGCAGGTCTCCTTTCCTTGAAAAAGTCTCCCTTGCTTCCTGTTCTGAAGCGGAATTCTGAAACAACTACTACAGCGGGCATGTTCTTTTCCAATTTTAGAAATTCTCCATTTCTTAGGGATGGGGTCAGGGGGCTGGGGGTGGGGATAGTTAACGTCCAGGGATGTGCTTTTGGGCCAGGCACATGCAGACCCTGTCCCTGTAGCCATTCCTCTCATCCAGAATAAATTCATCCAATCCCTTCTGCTAAAGAGACAGACATGGACTTGGAACTCCCTTAACTGAAATATAAATATTCTTAAAATGAATGGTTCACTGACCCAGCCTTTGCTATCCCAGGGCCCCTCTCTGCCAGCAAACACGTGTTGGTCTCGCCATAATATAACCTGGAACCATGCTTCCTACACAGCCCTGAAATCTCCCCCATCCCCTACCATTCACTTTAGCCTTTGAAACTTGGAGGTTCCATCACTGTTTCCTCACAACTGACAAATACCACCAGCAAACGAGACACACCTCTCGTCTAAGTCATACAGGGGCCAGAGGAACTGCCCTGTTAGTCACAGGACACTGCCAGATAGCTTAAACATGGCCATGTCTGGGAATTTAAAAAAAAAAAAAAAAACAAAACACCTCTGGCCCATTTATAGTCATGAAATGTCAGGATCCAGAGACCAGAGATGTTAGTCTGTGAAACCTCATTTTCCAGATCAGACAGCAGAGGTGCAGTGAGGCTCATCGACCTGCCCAGGGGTTCACTGGGAGACACATGACCCAGGGAGGATGATAAGTCAGCAGCTCTGGACTCAGTGTTTCCCTCCAAGACGGTGGGTGCCTGGCACAGGCTCAGTGTTGGCAGAGATAAGCCTGGGGGCAGATGGGGAGGGGCAAGCCCTTGGGAGGAGGGTCCTATGACTGGGAGGGACATCACAGGGTTACGGAGTAAGATAGACGAGGCCCTACCCTGAGTGTGAGAGACAGAGGGGGAGCGTCCGATCAGCGGCCGCTGCTGTTCACCAGGCCATGAAACTCCTCCCAGGCCCTGGCAAACCAGAGACAAAAAACACAACAGCACATTCAGATCAGAGGCTTTTTAACAAAGAGAGCAGACAAGATAACCCCACACCCCAATTCAGATACCCTCAAGGTCCGGTGGGGCCCACTGAAACCGGGAAGCACAGGAACGAGGGTCCTCGCCCGGACTTTCCTGCTAAGCAGGGGGGCTGGCACCTTTCAGGGGCACCTGGCACTTCTGGCTCGTGCTACTGCCTGTCTGGCCCTCACTGTCCCCAAGAGGACTTTCACGTCCTTCCAGCCACTCCTTCCACAAGTCTACTGGGGAGGCCACGGAGGTCAGATTAAGTTCACCCACCATGGGAGACACTTCCTATTCACCAAGGCGAGGGGCAGCAGCGCTTTCTGTCTTGGGGATGTGAGGAGAGGAGGCAGAAATGATTTTTCTCCATCAGGCCTCACCCTGAGGGTAAAGGCAGGTACCCAACAGCATTAAGATGCTGATACAAAGACGCAGTGAGGAAATAAGACTGCTTCATCTGCTTCCATACTTCAAACCTTCTAACCCTTTTCAACTCAGATCCCCAATTCATGTCAAGTTCCATGTGTTTCTGGTAATACCCAAGTAACGATTATCTTAAAAAGTTTTATGTGCCACAGCATTTCCAAGGACCAAACTCCTTTGAAATTCCCCAGGACCAAAGCTCAGCACAACTTTAATGCTTATTACCTAAATTAAGAAACTGGAGCTAGGAAGGGATAAGGAATGTGACTGAAGGGCAGTCTTTTGGATGACGTTCCACAGAGAATGAGCCTTGGTGGCCGCAGGCCAGACACCAGAAGAAAGAGGCTCCCTCGTGCCTCCGAAGCCCTGACCCACCTCAAGTTCTCTGAGAGGAGCTGACATCCTTCCTTTTTACCTGAGCCATTTTTCAGCCACTTAGGGACAAAGTGTCAGGAAACTTCCCTGGGAATTATACATAAAATGGGTAATTTGGTGCCTTCGAATCTAAATCCCTTACCGTCAATTATTCCATTTGTGGCTTAAAGGGGTGAAATATTCATGGTAACAACATATAGGGTTTAATATGCTAAATTATTTGCTCACTGCTGCTGCTACTGCTAAGTCACTTCAGTCGTGTCCGACTCTGTGCGACCCCATAGACGACAGCCCACCAAGCTCTCCCGTCCCTGGGATTCTCCAGGCAAGAACACTGGAGTGGGTTGCCATTTCCTTCTCCAATGCATGAAAATGAAAAGTCAAAGTGAGGTCGCTCAGTTGTGTCCGACTCTTCGTGACCCCATGGACTGTAGCCTACCAGGCTTTTCCGTCCATGGGATTTTCCAGGCAAGAGTACTGGAGTGGGATGCCATCGCCTTCTCCAATTTGCTCACTACAGGTTTAATATTATGGCCACTAAACTACACTTCATCACTAGGTCTCCTACTGATAGCTTTTCTTCTTTTTTCAAATAGGAAGGGATGAAACAAAGACCTGGCCCAATAAATTCATTCTTCCACACAACCATCACATCAGTTTCATTAGTTATTTCCCTTTTGAAGAGCAACACTTATAAGTTAATGATGTAGCTCTCAGAACAAGAGACTGATCCACAGTTAATGGTTTCTTCAGAATATCGCCAAAATCCGGATACATGTATGTTCACTGAATGGAAGAAAAACGTTTAGAACATCCAATAAGCATGTGTCTTGTCAGTTCACAAACTCAGTTTCCACGGAAAGACATGTTTCACAGCTCTTTCTGGAGAGATGGTAACACGATGAACTTTGAGAGTCCATCAGTGACGGCAGGAGGTCATTTCACTCTTCACTCCAAATGAAGATAAAGAGAAAGCAAAATCTGACACCCAGGCAGTGACCCAGGAAACCCCGCTTCTCATTCTAAGAGTGAGGTTTAAGTTATAGTTAAGCAAGTTAGGTGTCAACAAGAAACTACATGGCTGTGTTGAAGGTTCACCTCATTTATCCTTTAGTTTCCAGAAAGGCCTACACTAGTGCAAACGGAAGTTCTCTATGTTAAGAACTTACAGAAATAGGGATTTCAGAGTTCCCCTCTAATCCAGTTTAGCATTAAACTGTCCTCCTATTTTCTTCAGCAGTATATTCTATACATGGAAAACTTCAACATGAAGAATCTGGGCAAAGAAATTTCCTCAGGTGGATTCAGTGGAGATAAAATCACTGCTCACAGTCATTGGTACAATCACTGGTTCTCAATGCTTGACTAAGTAAACCAACCGCCTAAAACTAGGTGCGAATGTTCTCGCTATTTTTCACCTGGCATCCCAGGCATATATGTAATTTTAAAACTTGTTTCTTTGAAAGGTAAACAAAGAACAAGTTAAATGTTATATCTGTCATGTAAACTGAGTTTCCCAAAAACATTTTTTTCCCATTATTCTAATACAACCTATAGGGAATTCTAAACAGATTCAAATGACAGGGTAACAATGAGTCCTTTCAAGATCACTTTTTACCAGCTGGCTTACCAGAGAGCAAATTCTAAGGGCAGAAATCTCATCCCTTAACTCTGCATTTGCCCCTACTCTGGCCCAGCCCCACTTCACAGCCTTGCCCTCAGCTGGCTCTCACACTCACAAATGAGTTGGGCCTCCTGCTGGTCTGGGCTTTACCTTGCACATCAGTGTAGAGGGACATTTCCCAAAAGCAAAGCCTAGCCAGCAATGATGCTGGGTGACGCAGCACCCCCAGCTGTGATTTAGCTGTGGCTAGAGAAGGGATGGTTGGTCCCTGCCTACCAAGTTCAATATTTAAATACAATGAAATCTAGATGTGGTGGAGTCCCCATGATTTGACCCATTTCTCCTCTAAAACAAATGAATAAAGACAAGTCACCTACCCTCAGCTGTCTGTGCAGAGGGGCCTGGTCAGTCTTCCCAACACTGTGGCCCACCGAGTGCAACAGGCCCTGTCTTCCCCCTCCCATCCCAGGCCAGAGGCACAAAAGGACTCAACAGACTATTCCAAAGAGGAATTTCCTCACAAAAGACACTGCTGTTTTATACGGCCCTGTGACCCAACTCTTCTCCTGGTGGTCCCACGATTCTGGGGTGCAAGTCTGGCTGTGTTATGAGGCTGTCCACCTGCAAGGACCCAAATCTCTGAAACCTCAGCCACACACCTAACACTTCATTTAACCATTTTCCCACTTCTCAGTGGGCCTGTGCACCCTTAAGGGACTGTTAGCAGTAAACAAGGGTGTGAGGCAGCAAGCAGTGTTCCCTCTGCAGCAAAGCGGTTCACCATGCCCCTTGCGCAGTGGCAGCGGTCACCTCTTAGCTCAGCAAGGGGTGCTAGCAAGGAGTGCAGCAGGAAAAGGCAACAAGCAGTGTGATGAAGGAAGGCTGGGGAACGAGACACTTGAAATACAACGTTGGAGACTGGACGGCAACACAGCAAGGGGGAGGGACACCTGCCTGAGAAAGCTGAGCACCCCTAGAACACTCTCCTCACCATTTCCAGAACCCCTCATCTTCAGAGTACGTGGGAGACAGTAAGAATTGGCTCTTTCCTCCTCATGTCCTTTCAATTCTCAAGTCCAAGCAGTTGCTGTTCCTTGGCTCAAACACAGCCACGCCTGTGGGACAGCCACGGGGGAAGGACAAAGCAGAACAGTCCTGGCTTCCATTCAGGTGTGGCAAGGCTCAGAGGGGTCAAGGTCAGTTCGATGCTTTCCGATCAACTCTTACACTGGTAGGTGGCATCAGGCTCAACCTCTGGACCAGCTATATTAGCTGAAATTAAGATCAATACATGTGGACATCACAGCGGAAGGCAAGAGGGAAAGGGCCACAGAACGTCATTCTTTGACAAACACTGAAAACATAGAAAATATGTGTTTCCACACATCAACCATCTCCATCTTTCAGGAACTTTAAGTAATCTGGGGTAAGTGATCACAAAAAGCAGCAATGACAGAGCCACCTCCAGGATGCTCAGCCCGTGTGCTAGTCCTGATGTGTGGTCTATGGGATCCCAGGCCTCATGGAGACAGATGGGCAGTCAGGATGGCACAGCTCAGGGTGTCACTGCCAAACTGGAGCAGCGCAGCCACTTTGGAGAACTCCACGCTATGCCCACAGCCACCTTCATAGATGCTATCAGGTCACCTGGCCTAGCGTGGGCAAAAGTGGTTTATTTATGGTTTGGGTGGAAGCTCTAAAGAAAACCTAAATTCACATTAAGCTTTGCTAGATTTCTCCATGCAGGTTAGGGGCCTGAAGGCCAAGTTGCAGCACATACATGCCGAGCCTCAAAAACACGTGAGGGGCTGGGCCATGCTGTGGTCAGATGTCCTAAGGAGCAAAGTCACACAGGACAAAGACACGTCCCCACCCCCAGGTCCTGATGCACGACAACCCTAGGGACTGGGGAAAGGGAAGGGCTAGAACTTTGCAAAGTGTCTGCAGGGTGAGCTCAGAGAGGAAGATGAGCTGGCTCCAAGGGGAGAACAGAAGGGGAAAGGCTGGCAGAGAGCTTGCAGTTGGGAGGCTTTGGCCAGTGAGGAAAGCCCACTTACACAAAGCAAGGAAGCTCTACACACACAGCGGCAAACAGATGGAAGCAAGGCTTTACCTCCAAGCAAGAGATGTCTTTGAAGTAAGACAAATGAAGTCAGCCAAGCGAAGGTCAAGGATCCCCCTTTCCAACCTAATGGACTTTTGAGCCGAATTCTAAATCAGAAATCACTCTGTTCCTGTCCTCCGCATGACTGGTGGAAACTTAAATACCAAAAAAACCGGGGTCTCTTTCTGAGAGCAGATGTCACCTCAGTGTCGGACCTCAGTGGAGATGGAACAAAATACCATGTGATGTGATACCATGGGCTTATGGAAATGAGGCTGCATTCCCCAGACGGCCCTCCACGGAGCAGTCTGTGCCATTCCTTACTATGGTGACAGTCAGTCTGAAAGGCCACTTCTCTGATGCACCGTAAAGAGCAAGAGCATGAGACAAGCTAGTTTAGCACCATTTATTAAGTGATCTCAGCTGTTGTTGTAGCTGCTGCGTGTCAGCCTGTTCTTAAAACAGAAAATGCTCTTCCAGTTCCTCTTGTCCGGGACGGAAGGATCTTCCAGGTAGCACACCAACAGAACAAGAGACTCCGATGACGCCGGCTTCAATGACGGTGCCATCCAGAGAGGGAGAGGGTCATGGCACATTCAACCGCGGCTTCCAGAGGTTTTGAAAAAGGAGCCTTTGGGAGCCCAGCCTGCCTGGCATTCTAGTGGAAGTGCAAAAGGTTGGCATGTTGGGAGAGAAAGAGGGAGCCGCGAGGGGAAAGTGGCATCTAGGTGTCAAGGAGGGGTTTCTGGCCCCTGTGGCTGCAGGGCTGGAGGACTAGGCAGACCTCTGATAAAGCAGCAAGCAGCAGACTAAGGCACCAAGCCCCAAGGCTAGCCTAGACTCTATGGACCTGTACACATGGCTACAGAAGTCAGGAAGAGCTGCTTTGGGGTATCTGAAAGGGAGAACAGTGGAGAGGGGGGAGTTGAAAAATATCTCTTTCCCTTTCCTATCCAGGTGAAAAGGTTGCTTGGGGGTGGGGTAGGGGAATGGGGGCATTTGGGAATACTAAACACAAGAGTCCTAGGAAAAGCAGGTGTGGCTCTCTCCAGCCTAGACTGAGTCTGGCTGGAGGGCAGAAACTACCTGTATTCCAGAACAAAGAATAAGAAAAATCTGCCAAGAGAAAAACAGTGCTGACCCAGGGCTGCCAAGGCAAGTCCTCAGGGTCATAATGGCTAATAACTGATGGTGGCTGTGATGAGCCACACCCAGCCATTTCAGACAGACCACCTCCTATGGCAGCATTCCCAGTTAAAAACTGGAGCTTAGCTGGTATGAGCCAGTTCCACCCACAACATGATCTGTAAATGCATGGGAAAAGATTCCCAAACGATCTGCCTGCTGAGCGCCATCGTTGGGCTCATTACTATAATGCCTGTAATAATAGTGTGATGATGTTATTACTAACGATGATGAGAGCAATAATCCTTGACCCTGTGAGAGCATTCTCCATCTGAGGACCTTTAATTACAAACACTGAATAAGCCTCACAAACAACCCTGCTCAGTAAAGCACTCTTACCCCCCACTTTTCCGATAGGACCGGTGAAGCAGAGTGGCAGGGACTTCAAAGGCACGCACTAGTATCTGAGTCAGAGGACAGAACTACCTCTATAGGTCCTGACTCCTAGCTGGCTTGCTCTCCCTTCACATGTGAGAAAACTCTTAATAGCCACTCCCCACAACATGTCTATAACACCCTGCGTTTATTTATGATCTTCAGTCACTGAAGGAGCAACCCCAGCCAGTGATTCTCACTTGTGGACGTCCAGCTCCACTCCCCTGAGTCTCAGGTAGACTGCCGAGCTAACTTCCCCTCTGGCATCCTGCTCCCCTTAGAGTCTACTCTCATACACACACTGTTCTGCTTCCACTTCAACTTCAGCTCTGCACACAAGGAAATGGAGTCATCATTCCTATAAAGAAGTCAATTTCCCAGGACAAAGAGAGCAGACTGAAGCTAACAAGTTAAAAAGACATGCAAAAGTGGAGTAAGGGACAGACAGGGAGGAGGGCCTCACAGTTCAGTGAAATTATTTTAGAAACTGCAAGAAAAAGATCACTTTGTCTTTCATTTTAAGACAGTGGTTAGTGAACGAAAGACAAGACAGCCTGTGTGAATACAGCAAGCCCAGGTGGTTCAGCTAGGACTCTGCACAAGGGATCTCTCATCCAGAGCACCCAGGGTGCAGGCAGGCAGAGAACCGCACCAGCAGAGAACTGCTATGAGTGGACAGAAGCACTGGGGGAAGACTGGTCTGTCCCTTCTCTTTAAGTCAGTCTCCTGGAAGACCATATTCCTCTGGACCCGACTAAGGACCTACTTTTGCTGAACTCGGGGACACGCCCCACACCCGCCCCCCAATCCCCCACAACACATACTTGATGCTGTCGGTGTGGGTTTTGTATTCCATAATGGTGTTGGGAGGTAGGTTAAGCACTCGCCGAAGCGTATCCCGTATGCGGGCCGTGGTGGCTTGATCGCTGGCAGTCTTATTCCATATGGAAATAATGTCCTCCTACAGGAGGGACGACAGAAGCATTCATCAAAGGAAGGTGAGGCAGTGAGAAAAGCAGAGGTAGCACGCGTGAATGCAGCCCCGCCCGCGAGGCGGCTTACCTGGAAGCGGACAGAGACCACAGCCCCGCAGATCTCCTCCCCAACCATGAACTGTTCCCCCAGCATAGCCAAGATGAGATTCTCCCAGCAGCGGGAGGCCAAGCCCTTCCGCAGTCGGATTATCCACTTTCCACCATTTTTATTTGCATCATCCTGTAAAAAAAAATGTATTAAAAGTTAACATATGGTCTCGAAGCATTAGGGCCAAGGATCCATGATCACTGAGAAGTCTTGCTGTTTTCCAACTATTCAACTCTATAGAAAAATGTGGACTACAGGCAGAAGAAACGAGAAAAAAGAAACACAAGATGGGGATCCTTGCAACCAGCCATTAAAGAACAGCCAAACAGACCCTTTAAACTAATCCTCTTTTGGGAACTCCCTGGCGGTCTAGTGGTTAAGGCTCAGCACTTTCAGCGCCAGGGTCTGGGTTCAATCCCTTGTTGGGGAACGAAGATCCCATAAGCCATACAGTGTGGCCAAAACAAACTAACCAACCAACCCTCTTTTTTGAAAACTACATTAAAATGAAATAATGTCAGATTTCAAACACAGATCATTCCTTACTTCATTTGCTAAAAGTTTATCAAGTGTCACCATGTCCCCAAATACAGACATGAAGTCACAATCTCTACCCAGATCCAGTCTAGTGAAGTAGACAGACAAGAAAACTAATTACAGTAGTATAGTCTGACAAGTACTGCTGTAACAGAGATACATACAGGAAGTTTATGAAGAACAAGACAGTCAGAAACACCCAGGAAAAGGAAAACATTTCGGCTGGGTTGTAAGGGACACAGGAGTTAGGTGGAGGGCTCTGTGGGCACTGGGAAGGACATGGCTCCGTGCAAACACTGACTGCGAGGCAGAGACGCCCAGAGGAAGGTCTAGCTACACTGAAGGGAGGCTCTCGAGAGGACAGGCAGCAGCGCTGAGAGGTAATTAGGTGTAAGATCACGTGGGCAGCAGAAGACTGCACAAGATTTTTAATTAAGGTGTGTTTGTGTGTGGCAGGGGCGGGCGTTCCCTGGTGGCTCAGATGGTAGAGAATCAGCCTGCAATGCAGGAGACCTGGGTTCGATCCATGGGTCAAGAAGATCCCCTGCAGGAAGGAATGGCTACCCATTTCAGTATTCTTGCCTGGAAAATCCCTGTGGACAGAGGATCCTGGTGGGCTACAGTCCATGGGGTCGCAGAGTCAGACAGGACGGAGTGACTAATGACTAAGCATAGCACCGCACGTGTGTGTGTGATCATGTTTGTCTTCTGGAAGAATGCTCTGGCATCAGAATAAAGAAGATGGACTACAGCAAAGAGATCACAGAGCTCAGCTCTGGGTCTCTGGTGACTGCCCCTAAGCTTATTTTTACTCACTTTAACCATATGTATCCTATGGTAATATATCACACACACATAAAACCAGTCTATGGGAAGAATAATAAAAAAAAAAAATCCTTCAATGTTGCTATAACACCATGTTAGTGAGAAAACAATCTTTGAAAACCATCCACACAAACAATGGAATCGGGGCTTTTTCCTAGAGTTCCCATTTCCAAAGATATACCAAACTGCTACACAGCTTTCAAAGAAGACTTTAACCAACACCTGGCACTAACCCCCAAACCAAACAAACAAAAAACCCCCAAAAAACAGAAAACTTCCTCAGAAAAACAGTCTAAGGCTCTCAGTTCTCACCTCCCACATGGGTTTAATTCCTTCTTTGAAGAGATGGAAGTCGCTGTGGCCTGTCAGGTCCCCGGGACGCACCATGTGGCTGTAAAACCTCCAGAACTGCTCCACCTGCAGAGAGAGCACAGCAGAGTCAAGAGAGGCGCTTTCTTTTTCTTTGCACGAATGTGAGATTTAAGAGAAGAGCATAACCACGGAAAACATTCTGCTAGAGGCTCTACTTTTGGGAGGACAGATGTTCATTCTGGGGATTGTGGGGGAAGAACAACATGTTGAAGGGAAGCAGACTATCTATTTTGATAAAAGAATAGTGTCATACTGTCAACACAAGAATAAACTCTTTAGGTGAGAAATGCCAGCCTCAGCCAGGAGCCTTAGTTGGTAAAATGTCAATACACATCCTCCTGTGGAAGCCGCAGGAGAACCACCACATGCTGTAGGAGGACTTTGTTTTACACAATAAAAACCACTTAGGTTTGAGGTATATTCAGGGACACATAACCTCAGCTTGAACCAGATCACTTAAAAAATATATATATACAGTATTATTAACATTGTGAATTAACTAGTCATTGTGCTCTACAGTACATGCCCATGACTTATTTATAACTGCAAGTTTGGGCACTTCTTGATCAGAGGTTTACGGTCAAAATACAGCATTAGCTACACTGAAGTACACTTTATTTCTATAGAAACAGTTACTGAGCATTAAGTGACAGAATCAACCGCAGGGACTACTCCATACCATGGTGCCCTTGCTAAGGCCCAGATGGTCCAAAAACCAAGCAGGCTTCCTCACTCAGGGTTTAAGTCTCTCTTCTTAGCTATAAAATTTCTCTTTGCTCCTCCTTCACAGTCCTGTTAGAAAATCATACATATTTCTCTATAAAATGTATGCTTATTTATATTTATCACACTATTTCTGTTTTTCTCACTAGTGATTTGATAAGAAGAAATTACTTCCCTGTGCGTAAGCATGCGTTCATACTAACTCACTCAAGTTGTGGTCAACTCTCTGGGACGTTATAGACTGTAGCCCACCAGGTTCTTCTGTCCATGGGATTGTCCAGGACAAGAATACTAGAGTGAGTCGCCATGCCTTCCTCTAGGCAATCTTCCCACTCCAGGGATCGAATTCACATCTTTGACATCTCCTGCATTGGCAGGCAGGTTCTTTACCACTAGTGCCTAGTGGCGCTTCCCAATTGGGAAGCCCTTGATTACTTTCCTATTCCTCTGGAATTCACGGAGAACACCTACAAAGTACTGGGCAGTCAAGTGCACACTTTACAAGTAAAGAAAAAATGTGAAACAGTCTGAAGAAAACAGCTAGTATTTGCCAAGAAACTGCTGAAGAGGCTCTAAATAAACATCAAGCAAGATTCCATAATGTGCAGGTAAAAACAGGTACCATGCAAACAGATTCAGGTCACACTCCCAGATCTGGATAGCAACTGAGGAGAAACCCTAGACTGTGTGAAATGGCTGTGCCTCTCAATCCTCTAGAGCACAGAAACATGGGCAACATCTCATCTTACAAGGAAATTAGGAACGAAGCCATCTGCAGGACTTCAACTCAGCATTTCACCTCAGCGAGTGCCATGCTTAATGATACCCAGGGATCTGGGTCAGTGAGTGGTCCTATGCATACAACGAACAATCATCTTTTCCCCACTCTAACACAGTGCAAAGGAGGACTTCCCTGGTGGCTCAGACGGTAGAACGTCTGTCTACAATGCGGGAGACCTGGGTTCGATCCCTGGGTTGGCAAGATCCCCTGGAGAAGGAAATGGCAATCCACTCCAGGACTATTGCCTGGAAAATCCCATGGACAGAGGAGTCTGGTAGTCTACAGCCCATGGGGTTGCAAAGAGTCAGACACGACTGAGTGACTTCACTTCACTTCAATTCAACACAGTGCAAAAAATGAAGCTCACCTTCTAGAAACTGTGGCTCATTGTGAATAAGGACTTGACAGAATTGGGGACAGAGCATACCAATCACCCCCAATCCTCCAGTGGAGCACTGCTTTATTAACAGTTTGGTCTCCACCAATCTGAGAGCCATTCTCTACAATCTTTTAGCCAGAATTCTATACCCAAATCACAACAGAGATGAAATAATAGGCAGGTCGAGAAATAGTATTAAACCTTTTTTTTTTCATTCTCTTAAGGCAACTTGCATTTTTAAAACTTTCAACTGGAACCAAAAAATAAATGTTTAGATTTAGAACATGGAATGCAGAAAAGACTTTAGAAATCATCTCAACTACTTTCTTTGCTTTCAGTTCAGTTCAGTCACTCAGTCGTGTCCGACTCTGCGACCCCATGAATTGCAGCACACCAGGCCTCCCTGTCCATCACCAACTCCCGGAGTTCATTCAGACTCGCATCCATCGAGTCAGTGATGCCATCCAGCCATCTCATCCTCGGTCGTCCCCTTCTCCTCCTGCCCACAATCCCTCCCAGCATCACAGTCTTTTCCAATGAGTCAACTCTTCGCATGAGGTGGCCAAAGTACTGGAGTTTCAGCTTTAGCATCATTCCTTCCAAAGAAATCCCAGGGCTGATCTCCTTCAGAATGGACTGGTTGGATCTCCTTGCAGTCCAAGGGACTCTCAAGAGTCTTCTCCAACACCACAGTTCAAAAGCATCAATTCTTCAGCGCTCAGCCTTCTTCACAGTCCAACTCTCACATCCATACATGACTACTGGAAAAACCATAGCCTTGACTAGACAGACCTTAGTTGGCAAAGTAATGTCTCTGCTTTTGAATATGCTATCTTTGCTTCATAATTGAGAAAACGGTTTCAGAACTTGCCCCAGCTCACAGTCAAGCAGCAGAATGGATGACACTTGTGATCCCCAAGTCCAACGCTTTTTTCATTTCAAGATACAGTTTTCTTAGTCACCTCAAGAACTTTTGAAGTGAAAAAGTGAAGTCTCTCAGTCATGTCCTACTCTTTGTGACCCCATGGACTAGTAGCCTGCCGGCTCCTCCCTCCATGGGATTCTCCAGGCAAGAGTACTGGAGTGGGTTGCCATTTGCTGTCAAATACTAGGATCGAGGACTAGTGGGAAATACTACTTTAGCATCATTAGTTTCAAAATGTAATTACTTTTCTGTGAGGAATATTGTGGGACATTTCCCAATGCCTTGACTTACATGCACTGTTGAGTATAAAGCAGCATTAACCCAAGATGATGCTGATGATAAAACTGTTCAACTTAGCATATATGCCCAAAGAAAACAAAAGCTCTCCTTGTACAAGCTGGGAACATTCACACATGCTTTCTTTAAGCGGGAAAGAAAAATGCTAGAAGTAGTTATAACTATGCTAAAATAACTGAACAAATCCTGAATGAAAACTGACTCCCCAGAGTTCAGTTTCTTCTCTGATCCTAAGTGCTTAATCAGTTGTTCATAACATAATGGCTGCCATTTTACCTGAAATGTCTAGCAAGCTATCAAAATTTTTGTGCATTCAGGAATGTTAGGATGACATGGATAGTTTTTTTAATTCTATTGTTATCTCTTCCAAGAATTCCTTCATTTATTATTTGTTCAAATTTTCTGAATTCAATCTTAAACCCATCTCCCTTCGAAAGAGGCTTCTCCAGGCTGAAATGAATCCCTTTACTCTGAACTGCAAGAGCACTCTAGCTATTTATGCACCTCCTGAACTGCCTCCCTGTATTAGAAATTCCTGGGCATGTCTTATTTCCCTAAGGGCAAGGTTTTTTAGTCATTTTAGAACCCTATTATGCCCCAAATTCATTCAACACACTTTTCTTGAACCAAATATGTACCAGTGCACAGTTACTTTTAATAATTCAAAAAAGTCTAAATTTAACAGTAATAAGAGAGCACAGGCCAACTAATACAAGATCTTTGCTTGTGGCTGAAATATCAACTCAACATAGTCAGATGATATGATTATCATTATATATGCATATCTGATTAATAAACAGATAAATAAATATAGCCTGTCTGGTAAACAAACACTTTGAAAAACTGGAGCATCCTGGCATGCATTTTGGTATACAGAAGACTGAAAGAATGTAGGCTTTGGAAGGTGGTTTTTACAGCCTACCCAACTGAGTCTCAATACTGGTTCCTCCACTTAATCAAGTTAATTATAACTGACTTGAGACTTCAGATCAGATACTTAACCCAAGTCTCATTTTTCTCATTTGTAAAATATGGATAACATCACTTACCTCATAGGGCTATCATAACGATCAAAGGAAACTATACAAAGTGACTATCATTGTGTGTCCTTCCTCTTTACTAAAGTTTACTGTCTATTATAGTTTCCTTTTCCAGTGTCTGCATTTTAAACAGAACGAATACCTTAACAACTTCAAGAAAATAACAAATCCTGCATTTGACTCTGCCCACAGATCAACTGTACAAAACACATAACAATCTTCACCAAATAAGACTGACTTTAGTTGCAGACAAGCCTCTCACAGTTTACAACTCTAGTTTTCTGTGAGGAAGATGAGACAGTGCGTGGGCTCACTGTACTGACAGTGCCCACAAAAAACAGAGACCTCCTTTCCCTTCTGAACACAGAACAGAGACACCAGTTTACGCGTAATCACGGACATATCCGAAGCCCGATGTGAGGTTATTAAAACAAAAACTTTTAAATTTTATTCTCAATTTTATTGACAAGCTTCATGAGGACACCACGTACTATAAAATTTTGTATCTCCCATGATATGTTGCACACAGAAAGAACTCCATAAATACCTACTTAAACAAACCAGTGTTTTTGTATTGTCCCCATTTTTTCAATTCCACAGTTTATGCACTTATTGATTCTGACATATGTTGCCTATGGATATATAATGAGAAATAGAAGAATGAGCCAATTTAGCTTTACAGACTCAGGTCAGTCAACTAAGACCAGAATCCTATGTAAGTTACCAGGAGGGTAGATAAACACAACAATGTAAATACAGACAAGAATGTACTGGCAAAGCTACTACATTAAACTACCAAGTACTCACAGAGGCAAAGGTGCCAATCTGCTTGATATTCTGTTCATAGCTCTGTGAGCTGGTGGGACGGCCGGGGGTTCTCCTGGAGTACCAGAAAGTGTAGTTATACTGTAGGGGGTGCTCGGCCGGCCCAGGGACGACAGCCTGTGAATCAAAGGAGGCATGTTAATCTGGGCATTTTCCACATGCTCTGAGACTGAGAAAACATTTCCCAGTGTCATCCCTTACCACCTCCATTAAAAAGGATACATCCTCAATTACCTGCAATGGGCTCAAGATTCCGCTTACATGGTAAATTAGTGGTTAACTCTAAGTTCCTGTAAAACTTTCTCTGTTCTTAATGCTTTCATAACTTTCTACCTCCTACCATGAGTATTATGCTTCTATCTCATCTAAACATATTCCCAGGCCAAACACTGCCTCCTCTATGACACCCTATCACTTACTGACTCAGGACACTGGGTTAACCAGTTTGTGCCTCAGTTCCTTATCTGTAAAATAGGGAAAACAATAATGACCACCCTCATGGGGCTGCTGAGAGGATCAAATTAACAGATGTGAAGTGCTTAGCACCATGCCTGACACACAGTAAGTACTCAATAAATGACAGCTCCTAGGATTACTGCTACTGTGAAGTGTAAGGGTCTTGACTCACGCTCACTCACCTGTGTCCTCTTAGCATGTAAAATGCCTGCATTTGGAATGTACTAAATATTGTGTGATAAATGAATTAATGATTGTTTTAATATTTCAAGAAAGAAACCAAGATCTCTGTCATTCTCTAAAATTCCTCTCTTCCAAGTCACTTTCAGCCTGAATAATTACCAATTAAAGAGTTGAACATTCTAAGTGATGGGCAGGATTTGAAATACCGAGCAGCAGCTTCTGAAGCAACTAACACCCTTGCTAAATTCCAGGATTAATCTCCCCCACCTCAGGCTAGGAGAAGATTGGAAAGTGAGGCAACAAGTCAAGATCCTATGGCAACGGGAGTCTTCGAGGTCCCAAGATGAACTCCAGTGATGCAACAATCTTTTTTGAGAAAATCAGCTACTACAAAACAGGGTGTCATCAAGTTCATCCAGCATCCTTCAGATTTCACAAGATCACCAAGTCCCAAGTCCAAAGGCAACGACATCTGCACAGCACAGAACTCACCTTCCTCTTGCTGCTGCTCTGACTCTTGTCTCGTTCCGTTTTTTCCTTCTCACCATCTTTCTGTGTGCTGTTTTCCTCATTCTGATCATGATCCCCACTGTCATCATCTTTCAGTCTGAATGGGAAGGCAAAACAACAGTACCCCATGATTGAGCTGATTCTTGCTTATCTAACAAGGCCACCAGGTCAGATGAACCATGTAACCAACCAGAAGTCACTCAAGTCACTGGCAATGAGGTGCCCATGAAAGAGGGAAAAGGAAGCAGAAAGGCAACTGGGAGGATTAAGCAAAAATGAAAACGCCCACCAGCTAATTTGTTAATTCCAGAAAGCACCATATTCTAGTTTTCTAAAAGTCTGCACAAAAAAGCAAGAGGTAAACAGTGTAAGGGGTTGTTTTCTATGCCCAAAATAGTCAATAACGAAGAGAATTTCTGGATTATATAACTGTTTTGGCATTTCAAATGAACTTGAGAAACTTCCCTTTCTATCCTGCCACTTCTATCTTTCCTACCGTTCCCCACTGCTACTGCTAATCATTTAATTTCCAAGCTTAGAGCTCTCCACTGTCCTGTGTCCTTCCATGCCCACCACGCAGGATGTAATACAGGAAATGTAAGATCCTCTACAACTCGACCGCCAACTGGCATCCTCTCTCCCTCTCCCAGCCTCCCAAAGCAACCCAGATTCCCACATCTGTGCTATATGCAAACACCACCCCTCAGCCTAAGGCACCATTCCTCCCACATCTGTTTTTCCTACTAGATAGAGGGGGCCCTAGATTGGTGTCTTATTAACCTCTGTATCTTCAGCAACAATGACAAGAAGATGCTGGATTGATGTTAAATGAAAAAGAAATGAAAGGAAGGAAGAAATGTCTTCTTGTCTTGTAAATTCAGTCAAAAGTACATCAGATGCCACCCTTTCAGGAGCAGTGAAACTACCCTCAGTGCTGTGTATTGGTTTGCTATGACTTCAAACTCACTTATTTATGACTTAAATGAAGATGCTGTTTTGAGATAAGAATGAAGTGTCAGTTCAGCTCAGTCACTCAGTCATGTCCAACTCTGCAACCCCATGGGCGGCAGCATGCCAGTTTCCCTGTCCGTCACCAACTCCTGGAGCTTCTCAAACTCATGTCCATCAAGTCAGTGATGCCATCTAGCCATCTCATCCTCTGCCGTCCCCTTCTCCTCCTGCCTTCAATCTTTCCCAGCATCAGGGTCTTTTCCAATGAGTCAGTTCTTCCCATCAGGTGACCAAAGTATTGGAGCTTCAGCTTCAGCATCAGTCCTTCCAATGAATATTCAGGACTGATTTCCTTTAGGAGTGACTGGTTGGATCCCTTTGCAGTCCAAGAGACTCTCAAGAGTCTTCTCCAACACCACAGTTGAGAAGCATCAATTCTTTGGTGCTCAGCGTTCCTTATGGTCGAACTCTCACATCCATAGATGACTACTGGAAAAACCAAAGCTTTGACTAGACTGACCTTCGTCGCAAAGTAACGTCTCTGTGTTTTAACATGCTGTCTAGGTTGGTCATAGCTTTTCTTCCAAGCAGCAAGTCTTTTAATTTCATGAAGGCAGTCACAATCTGCAGTGGTTTTGGAGTCCAGGAAAATAAAGTCTGTCACTGTTTCCATTGTTTCCCATCTATTTGCCATGAAGTGATGAGACCAGATGCCATGATTTTCATTTTTTGAATGATGAGCTTTAAGCCAGCTTTTTCACTCTCCTCTTTCACTTTCATCAAGAGGCTCTTTAGTTCTTCTTTGCTTTCTGCCATAAGGGTGGTGTCATCTGCATATTTGAGACTATTGATATTTTTCTTGGCAATCTTGATTTCAGCTTGTGCTTCATCCAGCCTGGCATTTCACATGATGTACTCTGCATACAAGTTTAACAGGCAGCGTGACAATATACAGCCTTGATGCATTGCTTTCCCAATTTGGAACCAGTCTGTTGTTCCATGTCCAGCTCTAACTGTTGCTTCTTGACCTGCATACAGATTTCTCAGGAGGCAGGTAAGGTGGTCTAGTATTTCTATCTCTTGAAGAATTTTCCACAGTTTGTTGTGATATACACAGTCAAAGCCTTTGGCGTAGTCAATAAAGCAGAAGTAGATGTTTTTCTGGAACTCTCTTGCTTTTTCTATGATCCAACAGATGCTGGCAATTTGATCTCTGCCTTTTTCTATACCCAGCTTGAACAAATGAAGTCTATCAGGATATTATGTGTAGTCATTCATATGCACTAGCAGGTCAGTAGGCGAGTAGCCCCTGCTGGGGGCTTATCAGCAAAAACAGATAAAGAAGGAAGCATGGTGAGAGGACATTTAGACTATAAATACTGAGTGTTGTGTGAGGAATATCCGAGTTTCCATCTGAGCAAAGCTGTCCTTTGCTGATCTTGCCCTCTGAAAATCGTGAGCCACTCGCTCCTACAGTGACCAAGGCGACTCTTTGGTGGGCAGTGGTGTCAAACCCAGCAGCCGTCTCTGAAGAGAAGGGACATTAGCTCTGCTGTGGTAAAGTTGACTCCTTTAGCAATGGTGACAAAATGTTTAGCGGCCCTGCAAAGATCAGCCTGCCCATTACCACCAGTGCTGGAGTTTTCTAGCAACAACTGACTTTTATTTTTGAGCTGGTAGCTGAACTTCAGTTCCTGATTGGCAAAGCCTTCTCACCCAGTGCCAATTCATATAAAGGTACACCTGGAACTAAATTTGGACTGCATTCCTTTCATCTCCCTGTGCCTGGAACAATACTGTGAGTAATCTACCACTGGTTTGGAATATGTTATTTCTTTACTAGCATCAGCATGCTACTGGCTAATGAAATTACTATAACTCCCACAGTGGACCTGTGTTAAATAAACTACTGGTGAAGAAAATCTACCCCTGAGCATATTGTTACCCTCCAAAACAAAATACTAAGGCTCTCAGTGAACCTAAAATTCACTGGATCTAGACAAAAAGATAAATGGAAGGTGAATTCACAAAGATAGTAAGAACGCTGTTTAGTCTAGTGCTGGACCATTAACTTATGGATCTTTTCTGAAATCACTTTTCTGGCCTTACCCAGTCACACAGAATTTGGCAATTCTCAGGATAGTTACTAGAAGCGGTCAAACTGTAACTCAGACACAGAAGACCTTGGAGCTATTGTGGGTTTGATTCCACATCACAGCAATAAAGCAAGTACCACAAGAAATGGAGTCACACAGATTGTTTGGTTTCTCAGTGCATTTAAAAGTTAGTTGACACTACACTGTAGTCTATTAAGAGGACATTAAGAATATGTCTAAAAAAAGTACGTATCTTAATTCAAACCTTAGAGTGGACAAACTACATATGTGCTGGAGTACCTGCTCCGCCCATTTAGGATATACTCCCGAGGTCCTGGTTGCCCAGCATGGCCAATAACCCACGCCTCAGTGGCTTCCTAACTCCACCCTCAGGTCTTCATCCAGGAGGTGAAAGATCTTACAGATTCAGGAGCTGGGGCAGTCAGTCATATGAGCTGCATGTAAGAAAAGCCATGAGGGAATAAAGACAATAAGCAAAAGCAAAGAAAGCCAGGAGGGGCAAAGGGGATGGAGCAGATAAGCAGAGAGGAGAATGGGGTTTTTTGTGATGCTGCCATCTCTTTGGCTTCCCTGGACGCCTGGGAGACCTAATGGTGCTTACAATAACTCCTTCCCCGTTATGAAATTTGAGTCCGCATGGTTTCCTTTTGAAGCGGGGCCTGTCATAGCATCCAAGTCCCACAGCATTACCAGCACACCGTGTGTATCAGATGCTAGGAATACCTGACACCGTCCTTTCCCTCCTTTCCGTCCAGTAGTACCAACCCACCTGCAGTCCCCAGCCTCACCCCTCTGTTGTGCTCATCATCTGGTCTTTCAAGGAGCTCCTCTTCCCCTACTTAACTTGTCCTTTAGGACCCAGACTAAGGGCCACTTTCTCTTGAAAATATTCCCTGATCTCTCTCTAGGCTGAGTTGGGACCCCTTCTTTTAAACATCCCATATAAATGTTTTACTTGTCCTTGCTATACTGCCAGTTTTTTTGTCTCCTGATTACAAATATTTCATGAGTCTTTGTTTCTCTTTTCTTATTGCTTAGGTCCAAGATAGCTCCTAATTCTCTTCTTTAGGGCATATCCCAGGGACTCAAACCATTTCTCTCTTCTCAGCCCCCAACTTCCCACTATACCATCTGGGGTCCTTTCCCTTCAATCTTGGTTGAAAAAGGGCACAGTTGCTCTAGTACCTCACATTTTGCTAGCTCCAAGCAAAGCATGTAAGTTCCTTTTTTTTTTTTTTAGTGCTTTTACTGCTAACCACTACTGGGAAACAGAAAAATAATAAGAATAATAATTATGTCAGAGAAGAAACAATGCTACTGTGACCCTGGTCCTCAGCTCCAACTGCCTTCTAAAACAGTAACTGGAAACCCTAATGGACCTTCATCTAATGCTGTTATTTCTTGAGGGTGGAGCTCTGCTCTTTGGGACATTTAAGTCAAGTCATTCACATCCTATCTTCAGAGGCTACTCTTCCCAGCTGGATGCTGGATTTGAGCAAAGATATTATCCAGGTGGAAATATCAGTGCTCCTTAGACTCAGGCAGGCAATTAGCATCTGAAGCTATCCATGCTCAGTGGCACCTGATCAGCTCACCAAGCTTCTCTCCAGGTATGTCCACATACTCTGACTAGACAATTCACTGCAGGTAGGAAACTGGGCTAATCCACCTTCACATGTCCAGTATCAGGAAATGCAGGCAGAAAAGAAACAAGTTTAACACACGGATTTCTAAAATCAAGGCAATACAAGGCAGAATAATAAGTGCCAAATAAGTGGTTCAGAGAGTAGCTAAGAATGGGCCAAAGCTAACAAAGAGAACAGGGACAAAATAAAATCTGGCACCGGGATTTGAAAACCAAGCTCAACCCAGTAGGGACTGCAAAATACTTAGAAAGCATCTTAATGGTTTTACATTTGAATAGGATCGATAGCAATGGCACCTACTGACTTGATGGGGGTGGGGGGGAAGGAGAGGGATATGGGGGTGGATTAGGTTACATATGAAGGCCATAAAAAAAAAGGAGACTAGAACTCCTCTGCAATCTGAGCCCATCAGATTAGACTAGAACTTGTAGGATTCTGGCAAACCGAAACATGTCCACCTGTCCTTAGGAGCCAAGTGGTTAACCATATAGAGGCCAAACAGGCAACCAGTGGCCTACAAACTGTACTTTTTTGCATTAAAAAAAAAACCCTAAGGGTTGGAGTGCTTTCTTCAATTGCTAATTTCAAATGTAAGAGTTTTTTTTCTCGTGAATAGCTAGAAGACAGATGTTTAAAAAAATCTGGCTCAGTATAATGAATAGTTAATAATTGGAACTAATTAAAAATGAGCCAGGTTAGGGACTTCCCAGATGGTCCAGTGGTTAAGATCTCACACTTTCAATGTAGGGGCCTCAAGTTCAAAATCTGGTCAGGGAACCAAGATCCCACGAGCCAAGGCCACAGCCAGAAAAGAAAAGAATCCGGGTTAATTTTTGTCAAGATGTGCTTGAACCAACATTAAAACAACCTGGATATGAATCTCACCATATGTGGCCCTTCCTGTTGTGGGCAACTTATTTCATCTCAGAGAGTCTCATTTTCCCTATTTGTAAAACAAAGTAACAAGATCCCCCTTACAGGGTTGTTTGAATCAGTTAATATGTGAAAAAGCAGCAAAGTGCCTATAGAAGCCATTATTGCCATTCTCAAATTAGCGTACTGCAGACCAAAAAATGGAGAAGGAAATGGCTACCCACTCCAATGTTCTTGCCTGGAGAATCCTGTGGACGGGGGAGCCTGGTAGGCTGCTGTCCATGGGGTCGCACAGAGTCGGACACGACTGAAGTGCCTTAGCAAGCATGCATGCATTGGAGAAGGCAATGGCAATCCACTCCAGTATTCTTGCCTGGATAATCCCAGCGACAGAGGAGCCTGGTGGGCTGCTGTCTAAGGGGTCGCACAGAGTCGGACACAACTGGAGCGACTTAGCAGCAGCAGCAGCAGATCAAGAAATGATGTGGGTAGGAATAGGCCAGATGACCCAATAACGTGTCTTAAGATGAAATTTTGATTTCTTCAGTTTGGTGAAGAAAGGAGTATAGAGTTGGCAGAAAGCTCCACTGAGACAGGACTCCAATCTAGAGCTAAGGCTTGCAGGGCTTAGGATGGGATTTTTGTTGTTCAGTTGCTAAGTTGGGTCAGACTCTTTTGCAACCCCATGGACTATAGCCTGCCAGGCTCCTCTGTCCATGGGATTTCCCAGGCAAGAATACTGGAGTGGGTTGCCATTTCCTTCTCCAGCGGATCTTCCTGACCCAGGGTTCAAACCTGCATCTCCTGCACTGGCAGGTAGATTCTTCACCAGTGAGCCACCAGGGAAGTCCCTGAAGATGGGGGGTGGGGCAGTGCTAATCAGTATGGGGATGAGCTCAGCTACACAGTGGGCTACAGAAGCAAACTCCCAAAGACTTTTTTCAAGTAGTAGAGCCCTCTCAGCAACCAGGAAACATTCCTGAGGAGCTGCCAAGAGTGCTGGAATCCAGGACCTATGAATTTGCACACCAGCACTCACTGTCCTGGAAAAACTCCAATTTCCCCTCAGCAACAGTGGGGCACAAACTAAACTAATGGTAATTCCACTTTACATGTATATCTCTCTATTTAACACTTTACAAAGTACCTTTAAGCATTGCTGAATGTGATTTGAACCTTATCACACCCAGTGCAGCAGCAAGACACTAATCACTAACGCAGTCTGGATTAACAGAGGCTCAGAGACTGGGTAACTTTCCTGCTGTCAAATAGCTGGTAACTGGTGGGTCTGAGGCTGGAAATCTAGGTCTTCAGAAAAGAAGACAGATTTACTGCTAGACTATTAGAAGAAAGCCAAGAACAAAAATCTACCTCCAGATACAATCGCTGGAGGGAAATATGCAAAAATATTACGCATTTCCCTTCTGCACCTCCAAACTGTTTGATGCTGGAACTAGGACTCAAAACAATATATAAGGTTCACCCGTTGGGCAAGAACCTGAGTTCTGGGAGAGTGTGTTGGAAGAGAGCGAAAAGAGGAGGAAGAAGAAAGGAAGTAGGAAGGAGTCTCAGGGAGATGATGAAAATTCCGTAACAGAGCAGCCGCTGCGCTAAACGCGGCAGCCACATTACCTCACTGCATCCTCGCAACTCTATAACAAGGGCTCTGTTAAGGTCCCTACTTTGCAAATGAGAAAACTAAGACTCAGAGGAGAGGTGACCTGCTTAGGCCAGAGAGGTGTGTGAGAAAAGCTGAATTCAGTGGCAGGGCGGCCAGTCTGCGGAAACACCCAAACGGCCGAGGTCTCCGCCCCTCCACGCCGCGGGTAACCCGCACTCGGGCGGGGCGTCCCAAAATCTCCTTCCGGGCCGCACGGCCACCTCCTGCCCCCAGGACACCGCACTTCGCCTTGGGTGCGCGACCCTGGGGTCCCCGAGACCCCTGCATCCCTCGTCCCTAACCCCCTCATCCCCGCTGGCCGCCCAGGGCCGGCCAGACCGCAGCCCGAGTCAGAGACTGTGGCCTGTGCCGCAGTTTGCGCCGCCTGCAGTGCGGACGGGGGTGGGCGCAGGGAACAGTTGGGGGGAAGGGGCCCCGGGGGGCGGCCACGCGCCACTCACGCGTCGAACTTGTTGTTCATCCTCTCGCCGCCACCGTCGCCACTGCCTCACGAAGTGACTTCCGCTCCCCCAGGTCCCTCCGCCTAGGGTCCGGCCACTTCCGGTTGCTCAGGGAACAGCGGAACGTTGGCGCTTTGGCCGGGTAGGGGGCGGATATCCCGGGACGCCTTCCTCCTGAGCAGAGGCGCTCAGGTTTGGCGGTTGTGTGGCGTGAAGTTGGGTCTCGGTACCTGTCCAGGTCCTTGTTCCTGCCTGCCTCCCGCTCGCCCGCCCTGCTTAGCCGAGGGGGGCTCCGAGAAGGAGCTCCGAGTCGCTGAGGGAGCCGGCTCTTGCTAAAAATCCCGACTCCACCTGCAGTGGAGCTGCGCGATCCTGGACTCTCTCCTAACCTCCCTGACGCTGTTTCTTTGGTAATGACCGTCCTTTGATATACCACCCGTATCTTCACGTTGCCTTGTGGATTGATCGAGATAATCAGTGTCAGGCTGTACACAAAGTAGCCCTCAATAAACGGTAGCGATTGTTCATCTTTGCTTACTTGTGCCAGGAGCTACAGAGCTCCTCTCCACCTTCCGAGGCAATCAGAGAGGGTGAGAGACTCACCCCAGATGGTTGAGCTTGTAAGAGGCTTACAGGAACCAGCAGTGGTCCCTTCATCGAATTACTTGCTGCTCCAAATACACAGCAGTGCGTGCAGCGCACACACACGCTCTGGAGTAAATGCAGTGAACCTGCTGATGACTGATTCCGAAAGCCCGCAGTCCTGGCTATTTCCGGGGTCTTGCTCCCCGCCCCCCAACTATGTCCCGTTGTCAGGATACTGTAACATTTTTTTAACCTTCACCAGCACCTTTGATCCTGTGATGAAGGTAGATAGGAACTGATATCTGTGCCCATATTTACAGATGAAGACACAATTTCAGGAAGCACAAATGTGCTTGTGTCTTGTCACCAGTAGAACTCAGGGCTTAGGCTCCAGCCATATTCTAAAAGCATGGCCTTCCCCAAAGACCAGCTAGCCTCCTTGTTTCCTAACTAGGGCCAAGAGAGGCTGGTCAGGGTCTCCTCTCAGGCTCCCTACTTCCCTCCCTAGCTCTTTCTTGTCTTAACCATCCCTTCAGACCAGTGCAAATTCCCTGGCCTTTGAGAAGAGAAAGAAGAGGGGTCCATTTTCCAAGCCATAGAACTTTCTTAGAATGTCTAAGATTGGGTCAGAGTTGGGAATTCTGAACTCCAAACCTTATTTATCCACCATTATTCTGGCAAGCCCCTCTTACTCTAGGCCCCAATTTGCCCAACCTAAACACAGGGGAATAGTGACTTGCTTACCTGTAATGCTATGAGGAGCTTTTGAGAATGAAAAAAGAGAATAAAACTCATAAAATGTTTGGTGCCTACAGCCCCCATAAAGCAGGCAGATGCCACCTGGAGTGGGCTGCCTCCCTTTCAAGAGAGCATTGGCCGCCACTCTTCACTTCTCTCTTGACTCCCCTCCTTCAAGAGGCTGCAGGGAATTTGCAGAAGGGAAGAGAGGCCCAGGCCTGAAGGGTTAGGAACTTGTCTAGCTGGGGATAGGATAAACAGAGTCCTTAGGGCTTCAGAAGTGATGGGAGTTGACAGCACTTTGCTGACATGAGGGCAGTGCCAGGACAAGCAAGCTGGTGCTGTGTGCATGCTGATCCCACTGACGCGCTCTGCCCACATCCCAGCCCCAGCCACTCTGGGCTTCCAGCTCTGTCTCTTTATTTCCCCAGCTTTTCTCACATATTCCCCAAGAGTGTTTCCCAAAGAGTATACTCATGACCCCAGGAGCAGAACACAGCTGATAAGACTCCACGTGGCGAGCAGTGATCGGTCAGCTCAGTCAGAGGAAGGCAGATAGGAGCGGGGGTCCCCGGGAAAAGGCAGGGCGGGCACTCGGTTGTAGTGGGCCATGAGGAAGATGCCAGCAGTGCCACAGACAAAGAGCGAGAGCATGGCCAGGAAGCAGACTCGATCCAGCACTCGGCCCACCAGGAACCACTCCTTGTTCCCCTGAGGGTGGAAGGCAGGGTAAGAGGCGACCAGAGGCTGGATCTCTGGAGCATCCTTAGCCATCCAGCAGGCTTCTGCTCTTCATTTCCTTGAGCCCTGCTCACCTACTTCAGGTCTGACCCTGGCTTTCTCCATGGCCCCACAGCGCCACTCCCAATTCCACATTTTCCCTGCCATTGCCATACCATGGCCACCCCACTCATCCTGCCCCCATCTCCTCAGGTTCAAGTTTGCACATCAGTTGTGCAAGCCCCACCCCACTCTCTGCTGACTTACACTGTCAAAGTGAGTCTGCTGGTGCCGGGCACGGGCAATGAGGTTGCAGGCCTCCACGCAGGCCTGGATGGCTGGGGCGGCCTGCTTCAGGCTGCCACACCACTCCGGGCTCTGCCCTGACTCCGGGCCTTTCTCTGTTGATGAGAAAGGGTAAGGTTTGGGAGTAGAATGGGGGGAGGAACAGTCTGAAAAAGTGGCCCCCACTTTCTTAGGGACCCCAGCCCCTCTCTCCTCAACCTGGATGTTTGCCGACCTCTCATCCACTGTGCCTGGCACCTTGGTCAACAGATGACCCTTCCTTTCCATCACTCCCCCTGCCTTACCGAGCTTCTCCAGCGCTGCCCTCACCAGCCCATTGCACTGGCGCTGCCGGAAGAGGAGTTCACTGCGGGGCAGGCAGAGGGCCACTTCCTCCCCAGCTGTGATTGGCCACCCTGAGGAGGATCCATTCTGTAGCCAGGGGCGGGCATCCTGCACGGCCACTGGGGCCAGTGGGCGAACATGCATCCGCAACAGCTGGGGCAAGAGCCGCAGGAACACCTGGAGAGATGTGCATGGCTTAGTCTGGTGGCTAGCAGACCTTCCTGGGTGACCCGGCTTGGGAGCAGAAGGTAACAATTGGCACAAAGAGTTCACGTGATGGGGGCCCCGAGGCAGCCTGCTGGCAGGGGCAGTGGCTTGGCCCTGCTACAGCTTACCTGTTTTGAGCCAGACACTGACCCAGAGTCCCCAAACTTCTGTGCACGTCAGAATCACCAGGACTCTTGTCAAAAACATAGATTCCTGGGCCCCACCTCTGACCCAGGATTTCTGGGGCAGGCCTGGGAATCTGCCTTTGTAACAAGGGTCCCAGCTGACTGCTGCAGGTGTGCCACAGCTCACGCAGCCACTGGCGCCTCTCGGCCGGGGCAGAATCCTGCCTCATCCACTTTCTTGCTGTGCGACCTTGGCTGGGCTACTTAACATCTCTGTGCCTCAGTTTCCTCATGTATAAACCGGAGATGAGACCAATACCCATTTCACAGAAGTCTTAGGAAGGTTAAATAAGTTAGTATACGTAATATGCCTACCACAGAGTAAGCACTGTATATTATTCTTGATCCATCTGGGCATGTGCTTCAAGATACACATGGGGCCAGTTTGTTGCTGAACTTGGTGGGTGAGGAATGTGCCCAGGGCCAGTAGGGGATGTGAACAGACAGGGTAGGAAGAGGCTGAAGTAGGCAAGGGTAGGGAGCTTGCCTTGCGGACCCCTCGGGCCATGGAGTGTGTGTGGGGGGACCGCAAAGACACGTTGAGTACGACTACAGCGTTCACGACAATGAGGATGGTCACCACCAGGAGGAAGGTCAGGTACCTGCAGGGCGGGATAGGCAGGTGGTGGGGCTGGTCGCTTCATCACCAGATACCAGTCCCACCCCTATTGGCTAATTCCCCCAAATCCCTGGGATTGAGGATGGTAGGGAGTGGCAAGAGGGCAGTACTCTGTGTTCCTGAGAAGGGAGGAAAGGAGGTGGGCTCAAGCATGAGAGCCAGCCTTACTTGCTGATGAGTGGCACCGCCTGGGAGGTCTCAGGCACCTTCTTAGCCACGAGGAAGAGGAAGACGGTCTGGGCCAGGAGCACGTTGATGGCAACGGTACACTTCTGGCCTCCCGCTGCCCATGACCAAGAGGCCCTCAGAGCGGATCTCAACCTCTCCACCATGAGGCAGTCCCCTCCCCACAAGGAGTCCACGCCCCTGGTGCCAGGTCACGGTGCCATTCTGCCCTCCCTGCTCCCTGTGCCTCTGGCTGGGCCATAGCCCCCCTCACACCAGCAAGAGGTACCCTTGGCAGGAAGGAAGTAGATGAGGATGGCCACGGAGGAGATGAGGACACAGGGCGCGATGATGTTGATGACATAGAAGAGGGGCTTGCGCTGGATGAGCAGGTAGAAGACGACCTTCTGGTGGCCTGCCTCCTCGGCTGGGGCCGTCTCGTCCAGCAGCATCTTGGCTGGCCGGTGCCGGATGGCCCACTCCCCGTTTTCTGCGGGCAGCAGGCGGGGGTGTGCACAGGGACTGGGGGCGGGCCGATCCCGGCAGCCCACGGAACCCAGTGCCCACAGGAGCAGCACTGTGTGGGGAAGGATGCTTGACGCCCCTCCCGCCAAAACCAGAGTCACTATCAATGAGGAAGATCAGCTTTGCTGGGCCTTTAAATGATATGCATTTTATGGTTTACGGGAGCTTTCACCTTGCGTGACACGGGAGGGGGCGTGGTCTCGGTCTGGCCCCGCCCCACAGCCAGGTCCTGCATGGACCTTGGATGGAGAGTACCTGTGAAGGCCTCGGGGTCGATGAAAATCCATTCGATGGTCTGACCGTCTTCCTGGCTCAGCTGCAAATTGATCTCATTGGTGCTGTAGGTCTGGGACCTGGAAGATGGGGGTGGGAAAGAGGATAAACTGGAATGTGTGTAGATTTACCCAGGAAGTCACACAGACTATCCCCTGAGGGCAACTGTGGGCAGTTTTGCCTCAAAAAGCACAGTCAAGAATTTCTGAGTTCTCCACAAAACCTTGGCATGAGATGGGGCGGGGAGGGGCGGAGCGGGGCAGGGAGTCTGGCTCTCGAGGTCTGGGGAAATTATAGATTTTAAGGACCAGGAGGTTGCAGACAGAGCCGAGGGCCACCCCGGGTCCCTTCCTTCCATTGCCTCCAGGGCAGAAGGGGCTGATGGTGAGAACAGGAAATACAGCCTGTACCTCTCTGATCTGTTTTTACTGAAGAGGGTCTCCAGACAGGTTCCCTTGTTAAAAAAAAAAAACAAAAACACTGCTTCTCTAAAATACGGGGAACGCCTCCCACAGACCGCCATCCCCCCATTGATGGAGGAGGACACTGAGATAGCCCTGGCCTCTCCGTGGATCTGAGGGTGCAGTGGCCTAACGCGTGTGGGCATGCATGTGTGCACGTGTGTCATGGGCATGTGTGTGCCTTCGCGCCCACCCACCGCAGTCCCTGATGGCTGTCTTTGGTGCGGAAACTGAGGCAGTGAAGGAGGATGAGTGAGGGGTCTGGGGCTTAGCAGGGAGGGTCGTGGGCATCTCCAGATGTCTGGGCCCCACAGAGGTGGAGCCCGGCTCCCCACCCCCAGCCGGAAGCCTCAGGTCCCCACCCAGCCAGGACCCCTCTTTGATCTGCTCAGAGAACCCCCCACCCCCATGCGCGGGTCTCCTCACTGGAAGATGAGGGAGCAGTTCTGCCAGTCGAAGGGGAAATAGGTGACAGAGACGGGGCAGGAGGAGCGGAAGATGGCCGGTGGCAGCCAGTACACACAGCCGTCGGGAGACACAAGCACGTTGCAGTAGAGGGCCACCTCGAACACGCCGTCCACGCTGAGGACAGGCCAGGTTGTGGGGCTGGAGGCCCGCGCCCCAACAGTCCCTGCTAGACTGAGACACCCCCCCACACACAACCCGGACCAGTCCTCTGCCCCGAGTGGATGGGGCCCGGGGACACCAACCCTTCCCAGCCACCATGCCCCTGCCTGGTCCCGCCCTACCCCAGCCTCGGGGACCACTGCCTCCCCCAACAACCTCCTGCAACACCCACCCTGCAAGGCTCCCTAGCCCCAGCTCTCCTTCATACAGGTCATGACAACGACCGATGGTGGTTAAGCTCCCCGCTTGTCCTGTGCCTCCCGAGGGAGCTGTCCTTGTACCCACGGTAGCGGTAGCGGGGAGAGCAGCCACCCAGGCGGCCCAGCCCTGAGGCCGTGGAGTTGGGGCTGGATCAGTGCTGCTGGTTCCCGAGCCCCACCCTTAGTCCCCATGCCCTGGTGTCCTCAGGGGCCCCAGCTGCACCCTCTGTTCACCTGTCTCTTTCCCAGAGGCCCCCTTGTCCTGCGAGCCCTGCCCTGCCCGGGCCCCCCTCCTCACTTGTTCTCCAGCACGATGTCTGGCTGCCACACCATGGTGGATGGCACCCGCAGCACCCACAGGCCGCCGTAGTCTCGAGGGTCCCAGCGAAGCCGGTAGTCACACCACTGCTGCAGGGGGAGGGGCTGCCAGACCCTATCCTGCCCCCAGGAACTGGGCCCCCTCCCAGGGCAGGGAGCGCAGAAGAGGCAGGATGGGGTAAGAGGGAAACAGGCAGCTCTAAGGAGCCTCAGGGGCCTAGAGTGGGGCTGATGGAAGGAGAAGGGCAGTCTGGCAGCTTCTTACCATTTCTATCCAGACGTTGGTGGTGAGGGCCTCCTCTCGCTCATTCTGGGGGTGCAGAACAGAGGACAAAGCCCCCATCGTGGACTGACTCCCCAGACATCCCTACAAGACCCCAGCCTCTTGGGCATCCCCCATGGGAGTCAGCCAGCTCCCTGGTGGGCTGCCCAAGCCCTCTCTCTGTCCCCTGTGGGCCCTGCCTGTTCTTGCCTGCTGGAGCCACCCCTTCACTCCCCAGCCGGTTCCAGAGGAGCAGTGGGCTGTCATCCCTGCCTCCACCCCCCAACACACACACACAGGCCTGTGCTCACCAGGGAGATGAGGTTGGTGAGGGTGAGCTTCAGGCTGACGTTGACCACGTCCGAATCGTGCTCAGCGGGCCTCAGGTGGGGGTTGTAGCCTTGCATCAGGTCCCCGAGCAGACGCTCCTCCTGGTTCCGGCCCTTGGCCCCTGGAGCGGACAGTGGTGAGAGCCTGGGACACGGCCTCTGGGGCAGATTGGGGCGGGGGGGCAGGCCACAGGAGGGGGTGATGTGGAGAAGTGGAGAGCTGGGGGGTGGGGGACAGGCCTCAGTAGCACCCCTCCCCGGACCCTCCATCCCCTGAGGCCTTGGGCTCCTGCTCCCGGCCTCCCCAGGCCCCAGACCCCCTGTGTCCACACCCAGGCAGACAGCCAGCAGCGGCAGAAGGAACAGTGGCCTCTGGCCCCCGCGCATGGTGCCACAGTTCTCCGTAGGGACGGGGTGGGACTGCAGTTCCCCCTGGGGCTGGGGGTGCAGCCTCCAGGGCTCATGTAACAGCCCACATTCTCCCACCCCAAGCCACCCCGGCCAGCCCAGCCCAACCCCGCCAGCTGTCTGACCACAGCGCTGTCAGCTGTCCCCGCGCGGACACAATGCCGGGCTCAGATTACCCAGGCTGGGGAGGACAGAGGGGTTCCATCTGCCCAGGCCATCCGGCCTCCGTCCCCACTCTCAGGCTCAGTTGACCCAGTCCTCTGTCCTTGTTCCAGCCGGGGGCTGAGGGCAGAGCTGGGGACAGATGAGCATGGGGCAGAAAGGCGGAGCGCTGAGGAAGGTCCCGATCGGGGCTCCCTCCTTCTGCTCCCTCCAGCTTGGTTAGGATTTGGGGAGGTGGGAAGGCCGATGGGTAAACACGTTTGGTGCTTGAGTTTCTGTGTCACATGGTTGAGGTCCCCAAACTTGAACGTAAATGAGAGCACCAGGTGTCAGGGTCCCCCGGTCTCTGAGGCAGGGAACTTGGGTCTGATGAGCTTTAAAGGAAGGGGGACCAAGGAAGATTTGGGACACAGGCCCTAGGAAATAGGACAGTCCCTGAGTAGGGGCTCCTTAGTGGGGCCTCAGCATCTGTGAAATCATCCATTCATGGAGTCCCCAGCTGATGGGGGGACATAGCGAGGCCAGGGGGACCCAGGGATAAGCCCGAACTGCTCATGGGAACTCATGGCCCAAGGTGGGGGCAGGCAGGCAAGATGAAGGCGGCGGCCCCTGTAGTCTGATGAGGGGACCCAGAGGGCCCAGAAGGGCTTCCCTTATAGCTCAGTCGGTAAAGAATCTGCCTGCAATGCAGGAGACCCGGGTTCGATCCCTGGGTGGGGAAGATCCCCTGGAGGAGGAAATGGCAACCTACCCCAGTATTCTTGCCTGGAGAATCCCCATTGACAGAGGAGCCTGGCGGGCTACAATCCATGGGGTCCGCAAGAGTCAGACATGACTTAGCGACTTAACCAACCAACCAAGAGAGGCCAGAAAATCAGCCCCATCCACACTGTGGATTATGGTCAGCAGGAGGCTGGGCTGAGGCTGATCTAGGCGCCGAGGGCCCTGCTGCCAGTGAGCCACCTGTCTTTTGACCGGCTATTCCCAGCAGACAGCTCAGCGTGACCCAGTAGGTGGGCAGGTTCCCAGATGTGCCGCCCACCCTTCGGCACGCTGGGGGAAGGGTGGGGGAGGTCTCTGAGGGCTGGAGAGAAGGCACCATCAGAGGATGTGTCCCCCTACCCCTGAGTGAGTGGTGTCTTTGGCCAGTTCAGTGTGTGACAGTGAAGCAGAAGTCAGCCCACGTGCCCCATCCTTGGAGATCCAGCTGAGGTTGGCTCAGACCCCAGCCCCCCACATCGGGCCACAAGGCCCTCCTGTCCTTGCCAGGACTTTGGGGTCGGGGGGTAAGAGTAGTTGCCCCTGCCTTCCCTGAACTACCTCGATCTCTCATTTGGTGCTGCTCTGGACCCTGCGCTCGGTTTTCCTGGGCGACCCTGTCCCCAACCCAAAAAGCTTCCCTCTCACCACGCATCTAGGTGTGTGGCCCACTTTCCCTGGAGTTTACCAAGCCAATGGCTCCTTTTCCCCACTTCGCCCCCAGTCCCCCCAGACTCAATTCCGTCACCTGTTTTGCAAAGCAGTACCTCTCCTCTTCTCTGTGCTGGGCTAAGTTGCTACAGTCATGTCTGACTCTGTGATCCTATGGACTGTAGCCCCCCAAGCTCCTCTGTCCATAGGATTCTCCAGGCAAGAATACTGGAGTGGGTTGTCGTGCCTTTTCTCCAAGGGATCTTCCCCACCCGGGGATCGAACCCATGTCTCTTAGGTCTCCTGCATTGGCAGGCGGGTTCTTTACCACTAGTGCCACCTGGGAAGCCCACCTCCTCCTCTCTGCTTACCTCCAAGTTGATGCTTTGCCAAAGATCATTAATGGCTTCTTCCCCATAATCATGGACCACCTACTGCCCGCCCTCCTCCACCACTCCCAGGCATAGATGCTCAGCTGATTCTCGACATTTCTGACTTTCTTCCCTACAAGTGTCTGGGAAGGAAAAGGAACACTCTGGAGAGTGACTTCCTTCTGGTAGGAACTGTACCTCCTTCTTCTGGATGCAGATTTTAACTCCTGGTTTCTCCCCTTCTCTCTGCTCTGGAAGGTCTCCTTGGTGATCTTGGGGCATCTCTGAGGAGTGGCAGCTTCTGCCCTGGAGGTGTTAAGGTCGGGGTATGGGAACCATTGGACTTCCTGGCAGCTCAGTGATAAAGAATCCACCTGCCAATGCAGGGTTCGATCCCTGGGTCAGGAAGATCCCTTGGAGAAGGAAATGGCAACCCACTCCAGTATTCTTGCCTTGGAAATCTCATGGACAGAGGAGCTTGGCGGGCCACAGTCCCTAGCGTTGCAAATAGGCAGACACTACTTAGAGCTTAAACAAAAACAGCTTCAGTTTAGTCGCTCAATCATGTCCGCTCTTTGCGACCCCATGGGCTGCAGCATGCCAGGCCTCCCTGTCCATCATCAACTCCCAGAGTTTACTCAAACTCATGTCCATTGAGTCAGTGATGCTGTCTAGCCATCTCATCCTCTGTCGTCCCCTTCTCCTCCTGCCTTCAATCTTTCCCAGGATCAGGGAACAACAGCTTGGAACCCATTAAGAGAAAGCCTCCTGTAGTCCTCACTAACCGTCTAACAACTCTGCCACCTTCTCCTCCAGAGGCCTGAAAAGCAAAATGTTCATTTCCCAGGCTCCCTTGCAGGCGGGGCAGCCATGCGATGACCTCTTGACCGATGGGGTGTCTGCTGAAGTCAGCCGAGTGGTTTCAGCTTTTTCTTCCTGCTAAAAGGGTCAGAAAAGGCTGACCCCTTTCCTGTCTTGAAGATGATGTGAAATACGGAGCTGTGGCAGTCAAGGTGCTACCCGAGGCTTCAGGCTGGAGGACAAAATCAGCACGTGAAGGAGGGCGGGCTGGGCAGAGAGCACAGAGCCGGGTCCCTCACAGCTTTGTGGGGCAGCTGAGCCGGGGAAGCAGCTGCCGTCTCGAGATTCTTCCCATGTGAGAAAGAGGAAACCTTGATGTTTAAACCACGAGTCTTGGGGATTTTCTGTTCCTTACAGGCCGGCACATTTTCCTGATGGATTTATCGCCCTTTGAGAGAGGGTGGGTAGCTGTGCTGGCCTGGGGAAAGTGCGCAGGGACTCCCTCTGGCTTCATGGGAAGCTGGCCCCCTGTTGGTGTCACTTCCTGGGGAGGGAAGGAGATGGGGTTCTATGCCACCTGGAGGCACCCTGGGGCTGGAATGCTGGGCGAGTGGGTGTTGTTGGGGGACCCACTGTGACCCCGGGAACCTGCTCAAGAGGCATCCTTGGTCAGGTGGGGCATTTGGGGGTTGTGGCTCAGCTGGTAAAGAATCTGCCTGCAATGTGGGAGACCTGGGTTCGATCCCTGGGTTGGGAAGATCCCCTGGAGAAGGGAAAGGCAACCCACTCCAGTACTCTGGCCTGGAGAATTCATGGATTATATAGTCCATGGGGTCGCAAAGAGTCGGACACGACTGAACGACTTTCACTTCACTTCTCTAGAAGGTTCATAGCCAGGCACCTGAGCAGGCTTGACACACTGAAGCCTTGCTATGGGATTGTGTAAGACTTGCTGCAAACAGAGCCACCATGTGGCAAAGAGATGCAACAACAGTGGTCGAGGGATCTGATTTCAGCCTTTCCGCCCTCACACATCTCTGCGTGGGCTTCCCAGGTGGCTAAGTGGTAAAGGATTGCCTGCAATGCAAGAGACGCCAGAGACGGCTTCGGTCCCTAGGTTGGGAAGATCCCCTAGACTGGCAACGCACTCTGGTATTCTTGCCTGGAGAATTACCATGGACAGAGGAGCCTGGAGGGCTGCAGTCCATCAGGTCGCAGCGTCAGACATGATTGAGCACACATACACTACTTAGACATCACCATGAGTGAGACAGAGACCCTTCCAGAGTTGGTGGCCAATTCCAGGGAAGACCCAGACTCCCTGCTCATCTGAAAGGTGTAAGTCTAAGCTAGTTTTCCTATTGAGAGGGGGATAAAAACCCAAAGATGTGTACCTTGAATTTTTGGACGGTTCATATTGGACAGCAAAAGTAGGGTCAGCTTTTATTCTAAATGATTTCTCTTCTCTTCAGTTCCATGGACAGATTAAACATCTTTCCTTCTATATACCTAAGCTCACGAGGTCACTGATTCCCTCTGAGGGATGTGGGCTCAGCTGTGAGTCTCAAGCCTGCACATTAAGGAGGTGAAGAATCAGGTTTTCCAACCTGCCTCAGTCCCCTCTCAGTTACCACGCCAGGCCTGGACGTGGAAGGCCCCTGCGAGCTCCCAGGGACCTGTTCTCGGTGACTGAGGCCCACAAACGAGGAATGAGATAAACAGCCACCGCTTAAACTTACAGGACACACGGAACTACTGTGACTCCTACTAGCAAATTTGATCTTCAGAACGCCTTATGAGCCGGACTTAAGACACACTTTGAGAAAACTGCAACTGAGAGGTGAGGGCTGGTTGGCCCAAGGTCACACTGCTGGTGTAACGAACAACCCCCAAAGGTTGTCTCTTGACACAACAGACGTTTACTGTCTCACACAGTTTCTGAGGGTCAGGAATCCAGGAGCAGTTGAGGGGGTGGTTCTGGCTCAGAGACTTTCAGGTTCATCCGAAGGCTCCACTGTGACCGAAGGGGCCCCCTCAGCCAGAGGATCCGAGGTCATTCACAAGGCTGTTGGCTGGAGGCCTCAGCTCCTTGCTGCGAGGACCTCTCCACGGGGCTGCTCATCATGCCAGCCGGCTTCCCCAAAGTCAGAGAGCTAGCTGACCGTGAGTGAGGGTGTAAGAGCAAGGGAGCGAGAATGTGCTGTGATGTCTTTTACTATCTACCCTCAGAAGTGACGCCCCATCACTTCTGCCTCAGCCTACGGGTCACAGAGACCAATCTCAGCACTGTGTGGGAGGCGCCACACAGGGTGTGAGTACCAGGAGGTGGGGGCCACCCTGGAGGTAGGTGACCACACAGAACCACATCCTCAAAGAATTTGGCCCTTGGGATAGGATTGGTGGGGGCTCCCTTTGGGGTAGAGTTGTCAGATTTAGTCAGATGTAGCAAAATAAAATACAGCATTCCTAGTTAAATTTGAATTTCAGATAGACAATGAATCATCTTTTTTTTTTTTTTTTTTTAGTATATGTACGTCCCAAGTCTTGCCTTGACAACCCTACTTTGGGAGGAGGAATAAATACCCGTCCCTGGGGCGATGGCTGAGTCCCGAGGCTTTCAGATGGCGTGTCTGACCTGAGCTGGACAGGCTGATCTCTGGCTTCCATGGATGCTGAACCTGACCTTTCCATCCCCGTCCTCAGCTTTCCAGAGGGACCCAGAGAGAGTGGCTGAGGCTTAAAAGCCTGGGGAAGGCCATTCTGCAGTCCTGAGGCTCCCATGCCTGCCAAGAAACTCCTTCCTTAGAAGACCTGGAAACAGAGGCAGCCCCATACTCGGCTCCAGGTGGGGCCTCAGATGCCCAAGTTTTAGGGGTTGGCAAGGGGGCGTTGCTGGAGGAGCAGGGGAGGAAAGGTCCAGGATCCCACCTGCTCCACCCCCCACCTGGGGGAGGGGGAGGCTAGAAGATGCCTCTGTCTCTCTGACTCCTCACAGAACGGCCCAGTAAGCCAGCTCCAGTGCAAACTCCCTGGTCCCTAAGCCAGCCCCCTGCAGGCGTGTGTGCTAAGTTGCTCAGTCCTGTCTGACTATTTGCAATGCCATGGACTGTAGCCTGCCAGGCTCCCCTGTCCATGGGGATTTTCTAGGCAAGAATCCCGGAGTGGGCTACGCCCTTTTCCAGGGGATCTTCCCAGCCCAGGGATTAACTCGTGCCTCTTGCATCCCCTGCACTGGCAGGCGGGTTCTTAATCACTAGTGCCACCTGGGAAGCCCAAGCCAGCCCCTGCCTCCCCACAAATCGCCTTGCCCACCCCCAGCCGATGTCCACGCTCAGACCTTCTCCAGCGGGTCCTGGTTTTATTTGCAAAAGAACCACCGTTGAGATGTGGGCTTCCCCCTCCAATCCTGGACCTCAGCTGTCTCTGCCCTAGCCTTGCAGAGACCAATTGGGCTCGGGTCTCAGGGCGAGATATAGCCACCTCAGGAGGAGCTGGTGGTCTCTCAGACACCCCTGTCCACACAGCTACACCCCCACCCCCACCCCCACCCCCTGCAGGCCCATTCCTTTCAGGCCAATGCCCTCCCCTCACGCCCAGAAACGGCCCTGGTTGCTGGGCTGGCCAAGGGTTCTAGATGAAGCGCTTGTCCTTCTCGAGGTAGGAGAAGGGGTCCCCAGGGAAAGGCTGGGGTGGAGGCTGGTTGTAGGCGCCCTGCAGGAAGATCCAGACTGTGCCCACCACCATGATGGGTGTCACCACGAACAGGCAGAGTCGGTCCACGGTGCGAGCGACCCGGTTCCAGCAGTCCTTCTCCTGGGGCCAAGGGTAAGAGACAGTGGGGTGAGAAGGGCCCCCAGACCACAGACTCTCACCCCAAGCTGGGGCCCGGTGACAGACGCATGGCCTCAGCATAGCTGTGGGGGCTACCTCCGGCTTGCAGCAGATGGGAGGTGCTGGCGTGTCCGCAGCAAATACCCACCCCCCTCCCCCTGCTCCCCAGCGACTGGCAGGGCTGGTTATCCTATCTGTCCAGGAGACAGACAGCAGGGCCATGGCCTCCCCCAGGCCACGCAGTGCTGCCGCAAGCCTGTATGTGAACTGAAAAAAGTGCCCCTATCTCAAGAGAGAATTTTTACAAGTTGTATACACTAGGGGTAAAGAACCTGCCTACCAACGCAGGAGACCTAAGAGACCTGGGTTCGATCCTTGGGTCAGGAAGATCCCTTGGAGGAGGGCATGGCAACCCACTCCAGTATTCTTGCCTGGAGAATCCTATGGACAGAGGAGACTGTGGCGGGCTACCGTCCACAGGATTACAGAGTCGGACATGACTGAAGTGACTTAGCACATATGCACAGGTACAATACTGAACAACCATATAGGGCAGTCTTTTAAGTGTCTGGCTTTGTCTGGAGTTTCAGGCTTGGAGTTGAGCAGGGACAGAAAATGACTGGCAGCTAGGAGAAAGAAGCAACCTGAAGGGAGGTCCAGAGCGTGGCCCCAACAGGGCAGAGCTGTGCGTTTGCATATATACCTGAGTGTGTGCCTGGCCACACACATTGCTATGAGGTTATAAGCAGGAGCTCCCGCTCCCTTACAGGCCTGGAATCTGCACTCACTCTTCACTCCTTCATCTAAGTTGGCAGGTATCTCGGAGGGGAGCTGTGCCCCCTTAAGATAGGATATGCTTGATTAGTGCACTACTTGAACACCTGTACATGGGAACACCGTGGCTACTCACCTCATTGTAACTGTTCTGGTCCTTCATGTAGTTGACGATGAAGTTGGCCCCATCCACAGCTGGCTTCAGCTCACTGAAGAGCTCCTGCTGGGCCTGCTCGGAGCCTGCTGGGGGCTGGCCTGTGGACACCAGGCCAGGGGTGGGCATGAGGCGTGCCCTTACCCTCCCTCCCATGGATGTGCCAAACTCCAAGCCACTGGAGACTCACGTGCCGTGGTGAGGCGCCGGGCCAGCCCATGCCGCTCTGACTGCTTCTCAAACATGAGGTCACTTCGGGACTTGAGTGAGAAGTACTCCTCTGCCTTGGAGATGTAGCCCAGGGAGCTGCTTCTCCGGATCAGGGTTCCAGGGCTGGGCCCGTCCTCCGCTGGGCGGGACATGTGCAGGATCTCGGGAAGGGTCTCCAGGAAGAGCTGGGTAGGTCAGAGGAGCCATCATACAAAGTGGGTCACCTTCACTCATCCAAATATTGGGGCTTCACCCCTGGCTGCCACAAGGTGTTCCCCAATCCATCATTTATCCCCCCGACCCCTAACTGATGGACACTTAGGTTGCTTCCGGTTCTCCCTCACTACTCAACATAGAGAAGAACTCATTGGTTGAAAATGAATTCCAGGTGAAAAACAAAAAGTCAGAAAAATATCCCCGAGTGCTGAGCTAAGACCAGAAAAGTTGCTAAACGACCCCCCTCAGCTGTCCCCAAATCACCTGGTGGCCCTGCAGAGAACGAGAGGCAGGGAAAGCATCCCTCCTGGGGACCCTGCCCCCACAGTTCTCACTTTGTTTTGAATCGAGGTATAACCAGTACACAATAGAATCAACAAACCGTCCTCGTGTAGCCAGGTGAAATTCTTCAGAAGCATTTCGCTGTGTAAACACCTCTCAGGTAAGAACTTTATCTAAGATGTTCCCTCCTGCCTGTGTGTGTGTGAGTTGCTCAGTCCTGTCCGACTCTTTGAGACCCTATGGGCTGTAACCCACCAGGCTCCTCAGTCCACGGCGTTCTCCAGGCAAGAATACTGGAGTGGGTTGCCATGCCCTCCTCTAGGGGATCTTCCCGACTCAGGGATTGAACCTAGGTCTCCTGCACTGCGGGCACAGATTATTTATCTGAGCCACCAGGAAATCTCCCCTCTGTCCTGCCTGGCCCCCATCAATTCCTACACAACCTCAGAGGGAATCGCCACACCTTGACTTCTAGCACTAAAGACTGGTTTTGCCTGTCCTTGAACTTCACAGAAAGGAAATTTTACAGTCTCCTTAAAGTCTGACTTCTGGGTAACATTCAGCCTGGGGCGAGTCGAGAAGCAGGGGTAGCAACCGCCCCCACCTTGTGTATGTGCGCATGCGCTCCACCGCCATTGGGTACCACCCCCGCGTGCCGGTGCGTGTGTACGCATGCGCCTCGCGCATGCCGCTGCAGAGAGGCCCTAGACAATCTCCAACTTTTGGCTACTGAGCCCTCACCTTCTTCACCCGCTCAGACAGCACGTGGGTGCTGGGTGTGCGGAAGTGAATGTTGAGCACGATGACACAGATCACCACGACCACGGTCACCAGCACCATGCCAAAGAGCAGGAACCTGTGGGCGGAGGTGCAGCCTGAAGCCCCTGCCCAGGGTGGGGCGGGGTGGGGTGGGCGGTCGGGGAGGGCTGCTCACTTGCCGATGAGGGGGATGGCCATGGACGTGGCTGGCAGCCGCTTGGAGATGAGCAGCAGGAAGACAGACTGGGCCAGGAGCACCGAGATAGCCATGGATGTCTTCTCGCCACCTGGGGGAGCCTGTCTTTAGCTCTGACCTCTGGCCCGGGGCCTGGAGGGTGGCACGGTGGCCCCTGCGCTGCTGTCCACAATGCCATGGTGCCCAGGGCTCAGGAGCTAGAGCGCTTGGGTTCCCATCCGTCTTTCCCCTTATTGCTAGGTGACCTTGGACAAGCGGCCTAACCTCTCTGTGCCTCAGATTCCTCAACTGTTAAATGTTGGGAGGACAGAGTGAGAGAGTGTGTCTTAAATGCTCCGCCTCTGCCTGGCTGTGGGTGAGAGCTCAAGGAACAGTTGCCATCCTCGACAGCCAATCCCCTGCCACTCAGCCCCCCTAGACCACAGATCTGCTGTGTCCTGCCCTGCGTAGAAGCCCCAGGGTGTCCTCACACACCCCAGCCCAGCCCCCCCCTGCCTTGCCCACCTGAGCCCCTGAGAAGTGCTGTGGGGTGGGCCCCGTGGTCACAGACCCCTGGCCCCCCACCCCACTGTCCCTTCTCGGTCTGCAGTGCGCCTCACAGCCTGGCTCTGGTTCCCACCCCACCGCCCCCAGGCTGTACTCCCAATCCTGTATTTTCCACCCTGTCTGTCAGGGTCAGGGCTGGATCATATTTGTCTCTGGAACTCACCGTGCCCCGCTCATAGTAAATGTTCTGGAGCCACGTGACCACAGATGACATGTGACATGACACCTTCTAGAATCAGGTGAGTATAGATTGCATGTCCCCTGCCCTGGCTTCCTAGAGACCCTGTGATCCACCCATTGGCTCCACAGCCAATCTCTCCCCAGCAGAGGGAGACTAGTGTTCTCCCTAGGGTCTCTGGGAAACCCAGCATGAGAGGCAGAAGTGAGGTCCAAAAGGGATGGGACTCCCTGGGGCCTTGTCCGCTTATGGGATATCCCACAGGGTCACAGAGCCCTGCCGCTGACAGGCCATGTGCTCCTCATGCACGGACCCTGGGCAGGGAACCCCAGGAGTGGTGATGCCCCCCCCTGCCAAGTGGCTCCCAGGGAAAGTGAGGGGCAGGGCTGGGGCGGCTGAGCTCAGGGGCCCTCGGGAGGGGATGCCGGGTGCTGGGCTCACAGTCGGCTGGCAGGTAGAAGACCAGGTTGATCATGAAAGAGATGAGCACGCAGGGCACCAGGATGTTGATGACGTAGAAGAGTGGCTTGCGGCGGATAATGAGGTAGAAGGTGACGTCCTGGCGGTTAGGACTGTCCAGCGGCGCACTGGGGTCCACGTTGACCCTGGCTGGCCGGTGCACTATCTCCCATTCCCCGTTCTCTGAGGAAGACACGTGGACGCCTTGGGGTCAGGCTGGGCAAGGTGGCCAAGGAGAGGCTTGGTGCAGGATGGGGGGGCTAGCGGGGACTGAGCCGGCCCAGGGGCTTAGCCAGGCCTGTCTGCAGTGTCCTAAGGGGGCTGGTGGGTGGGGACACAGAGGAGGGTTCACGTTCTGTTTGTGGGTGTCTTTCCCTGGGGCTTGGGATGAAGATTTCACTCTACAAGGGCAAAGTTTTCCTCTGGGATGGATTTTTTTTTTTCTCCTTGGGAAAAATAAAAGCTGAGGCCATATGTGGTTCAAATAAGAGCCTTGGGGAATAACAAAGCAGTCAGAGGAATCACTACCCCCACCATGATGTACCAGCCCCGGGACGAGCAGGATGCGGTCTCTTCTGACAGACAGGGGCAAGTGGTTGGGCCCCATACAAGGTCTGAGCCTGGTCACAGATGGGGGAGGGGGCATTGGGAGGGGGCAGCATACACACCGTGTGGAAGACACACGGCACACACGTCAGATGACAGCCAAAACCCCCAACCGCCCCCCGGACCCTCTGGGGATGGGAAAACTAAACCACCCCTCTCATCCGTCGGCCAGATCAACCCCAGGGACCCTGTCCCGACAGGGAAGGGTCTGTGTCCACCTGCACGTCTGGGTACCGGTGTGACCATGCCCCGTGTATGTACACACACGTGCAGCTCTGTGACTGTATCTGTGGGCAGGTGTCCAGGGGAGCCTGGCCACCCAGGAGCTGCTGCTCCTGGCACCTGTGAAGCCCTCGGGATCGATGATGATCCACTCCACGGGGTAGGAGCGGCCGTCTTTTTCATCCTGCTTCAGGCTCAGGGTGATCTCCTTGGTTGTGTACTTGAGCGAACTGGGGAGGGCAGAGGGCAGAGGGTGGGTCTCAGCCGCTGGCTGGGGCCACGGTGGGGGTGGGGCCTCTGCCTGGGGTTGGGGGGGTGTTTGCCTCCCTCGGCCCCTGGTGGGGTGCCCTGGCGGGGAGGGGCAGGCAGAGAAGTGGAGGCACCTGAACTTGAGAGAGCAGTTCTGCCAGTCGAAGGGGAAGTAGGTGACAGAGATGGGGCAGGAAGAACGGAAGATGGCGGGCGGCAGCCAGTAGACAGAGCCTGAGGGGTAGATGAGCACGTTGCAGGAGTAGGAGATCTGGAAGGAGCCGTCGTTGCTGGGGGACACGGACAAGGGCCACAGTGAGTGCTGGCCAGGGTTGGGGAGGCAGAGGTGGGAGGGCGGCGGGAGGCAGGGAGGGCTGCGGCTCAACTTGTTCTCCAGCACAATCTCTGGGCGCCACACCATGTCAGCGGGCAGACGCAGGACGCTGATGTTCCCAAAGTCTTCAGCATCCCACTGCAGCCGGCTGTCTGTCCAGCCCTGGAAGCCCGAAAGGAATGTCAGCACTGTGACAGTGTTCCCTGAGATGAAGATCCTAATTCACCGGAGGCTCTCTCTGGGCTGTGGTGGCAGTAGCTGGTGAGAAGGGCAGTTGGGTCTGGGGTTTCTCGGGAGGCAGGGGCCAGTCTGTCCTGGAGGACAGTGTCTGAAGCAAGCTGGGGATCCCCCAGCAGAAGCAAGCACAGGAGAATTTGGGCCCTGCATCCTCTCTACCACCCCGTGGCTCTGCGTGGGGTGTTCTCCTTACCTGCTCGATCCACACATTCGTGGTGAGGGTCTCTTCAACTTCTTTCTGTAATCAAGCAGGAAGCTGGTGCCCCAGAGGCCAGTACATATTCCCCAGGTGCCTTCTCCCAGCTCCCACGGGAGACCACGATGATGACCTGTCCCCAGCAGTCAGGAGTGGATGGACAGACCAAGAAGCAGGGAGGGCACATGGCCTCTTGAATGTGTCATGGGTGCAAAATGGGGTGGAGGTGGGAGAGATCCCAGAACTGAAGCTGGAGGGGAAGGGGCATCACCTGAGGTCTGCAGGCAGTACGAAGCCTGGAGAGGGCCTGAGCGCCTTTCCAGGGGAGAGGGCCTACTGGAGCTGGCGCTGGGGCCTTGACCTTCCTCCCCATGGCCATCCCAGCTGACCTCCAGGAAGCTGTGGCTGCTGCCCTTCCCCCACCAGCCAGAAGGGGCTGCTCACCAGGGAGATGAGGTTGGAGAGGGTGAGAGCCAGGGAGATCTCCACGCTCTCCTCTTTGTGCGCTGCGGGCCGCAGTTCCTTGTTGTAGGCCTTCTCCTCAAACAGGTGCCGGATCAGCCGCTCCTCCTCGTTCAAACCCCAGCTGCCTGGGGAGGGTGGGGGACAGGGGCCCAGGGAGGACGCTGCCTTGAGGTCTTGCTGGGCATGCAGTGGGACCCCGGGGGTCAGCCCCTCCAGGGAAAAAATGGCCATGGGAGTGGGGAGGTGAGCCTGATGCTGGGAGAGGGTGTCCCGGGTCAGAGGAGGAGAGAGGAGACCGTGCAATGGGGACCCTTGGGGGAGGGTGATGGCCATTCTTACCGCACACGACCAGGGCGGCCAGCAGCCCCACTGTTAATACAGACCCTTCCATCCTGTTCCTCTGACTGGCTCTTGGGTCTGCCCCTCCGGTCGGCAGGGCTGGGGAGTGTGGGTGAGTGCCAAGGGGACAGGTGCAGGGTGGGGGCGTGGGAGGGGGGCAAAGGAAAGAGGCAGCCGGAAATGCAATCTGACACCTCTAGGCTCTGCGGCAGGGCAGAGAAACTGGGGCAGGTGATGAGGGGGTGGGGACAAGGACTGGCTGGCCGGGGCAGGAGTCGAGGGACATAAGGCAAAGGGACTCCCCACAGCTACCAGTGAGGGTCGGGGCCGGGTGGAGAGGCCGAAGGCTGGGGGCAGCGCTGGGCAGCCACGGGCGGGGCAGTGGGGACAGGCAGGTCGGCTGCTGCCATTTCTTGGAGGGCAGACCGGTATCCTGAGATGGGGGGCTTTGCAGCTTTCCTCCAGTGTCTGTGACCTCTATCAGCTGAATCTGGAGGCCGGCCCTCCCCCTCGAGCCCGTGTCCATCCACTCCAGTCCCACCCTAAAGAAGCTCTAGAGTGGTCTTCGTGGATCATAAATAATGTTTATTAAAGCAGCTGTGATTTTCTGGTGGTGCATCTGAGAAGACACATGGAGCCCTAACCTCCCGCCCCCACCCCACTCTGGCAGTGACGGTTTGTCATTGTCTCCTTGATCCCCTCCCAGGCCCTGGAGCAGTGGTCCTGATGGGGGTGGGGGGAGACAGGGGGTGGAGTGGAGACCCAGCTCAGGGCCACCTGGCTGGAGGCACGTGAGGGCTGAATGGGTGGCGCCCCTTCCTCCCCAGCTCTCGGCCCTGCCTTGAACCCTTGCGGGCTCCCTCGGGCTCTGCCTCCGCCAGGGCTGCCAGGCGGAAGGCCTGCAGGGCCTGCAGCAGCAGCCGGGGAAGGCTTCGGGCCAGCGTGGCTGGCTCCAGACCCACCAGGCCACTGAAGACCACATGCCGGCCCCCCAAGCCTGCCCAAACCCAGGCTCGGAAGAGCCCAGTCAGTGTCTTGGAGCCCAGGTCTGCCAGGACCTGCAGAGGGAGAGGTAGACAGTTCAGGGGCCCACAACCCCACTCCTGGTCCCCCTCCTCCTTGCTCCAGAAACTCACAGGCAGAGCTACCCTGTCCCCATCCCATCCCGCTAATCCAGCACACTTCCTGCTCACTTGGACACGCCCACACTCCACTCCCACCTCCTCTCCACTCCTTCACACCCACCCAGCACCCAGCTCACATTCAGCTGCCCTCCCCATAGCCGTTCCCCCACCCATGGATACCCTCCCCCACCTCCACCCCAGGCTGTTGGGGAAGGGTCCCTTCTGTTCCCCCTCCCCAGCAGGGCTGACCCAGGTTAGCCTTCCCAGGCCACTGTGAAGGAGTCTGGGAAGCCTGGAGACCCACCTCGTTAAAGTCCATGGCCAGGCGCTCAGGGGGCACCTGCAAGACCCAGGCGTGGGTGCCCTGAAGGGTGGCCAGCTTCTGCCGCAGGGGCTCCAGCCCAGGGCAGCCTGCAGGAAAAGGAGAGACCTCAGGAATAAGAGAGAGCTGACGCTAGTATGGAGTCGGGGCAGTATTCCACCAGAACCTCGGGACACCTCCCAGTGGGCAGACCTCCACATGCTGGGCTGGGGCAGCTGAAGTTGAGAGGTGTTAAATGGTAAAAAACCCCAGCCTCTGTGGACACTGGAGCGGGCCCAAAGTCACAAGTTCCGCCCCCCCCCCCCCACAAAGAATCATGCGTCCTGTTGCAAGTGAGGGCGAGAGCGGGTCTGACCGCTGCCAGATGGGGTGAAACTGCATCCCAGCACAGACAACCCCGAGAGTCCCCTCCTGGACACAGCCTCCCTTGGCCGGCTCCCCTGGCGGCCGCCGGTAGGGGGCGTCATTACCATTCACTTCACTGCGCCGCTCCGACCTCCGCTTAGAGAACCGAGCGCCAGTAGCCCGGGGAGGCGATCCTGGGGAGACGCAGAGTTAGCGGAACGGCGCGGCAGCGCTGGGGTGGGCCGGGGCCGGGCTGCGAAGGGCTTGGGGTACCTGAGTGCAGCCGCTGTTCGCAGGAGGGGTGCCTGGGGGGATCCCGGAGCGACGGAGCGGGGCGAGCCGGGGCTGGGGCCAGGCGCCGCACCCCCAGGCGAGGGCCGAACAGCTCCTGGGCCCCCCGCAGCAGCTCCAGGAGGGTGTGCGCCAGCGAGCGCAGCTCTGCGGGCGAGACGAGAGTCCAAGCGGCGGTCAGACGTGGGCCAGACCCTGGGCCCCCCTCCCCGGCCCAGCCCCGGGAACCGGACTGACCACATCGCCGTCGGCGCTGCAGACACTGCTGGTGCGCCAGACGGGCACAGGCGCCCGCGGGCCCCAGGCATAGGTGGGCGTAGAAGGCGCAGGGTGGGGCGGCCTCTGTCTGCGGTTCCTCCGACGGGTCCCAAGCCAGAAGCTCCCTGCAGCTGGGCTCGCGGCTGAAGGGGGCGGCTGCGGGGGGCTTCGGGGGTTAGCTTACCACCTCCCCCTCGCTTTAAGTCCTAGCCCCCCAAATCCCTCCCGAGAGGAAAATAGGCTTTCCCCACGCAGGAGCCTGGGGGCTGGTGGGATGGAAACGGGCTCGCCCCAGGGCACTTATGGGGCACTTTGGGCAAGGGGTCGGGGGAAAGGTGCTCACCGCTCATCTGCTCCTGGAGCCAGTCCTTGAACACAGCCACACGGGTGTAGACTCCAGGCTTCCCCGGCTCCCCGCATCCGTCCCCCCAGGAGGTGACCCCGTACAGGACCTCCCTGGGGCGGGGGCCAGGCTCAGAACAGGTCAGGGGGCCTCCTGAGTCACCCTGCAAGGACCAAAAGAGAGAGGCAAGAGAGAAGGCACTGTATGGACTCACCTTATCACCTCCCCCCACCCCAATGACACCCTTACAGGCAGCTCTGAGCTCTACTGGGGTTACCACTCTTGTACCCATTTTAGCGATGAGGACATAAAGGTGCAGAGAAGTTGATGACAGCCTGATTGGAGCAGGGAAGGAGGCGGTCCCGCCGCCGGGGAGTAGCCCACTACTACCCTCTGATCCTCATACCTGGCACGAATCGATACCCCCGGCCAGGTAGCCCGCACAGAGCATGGTGCTGGGGCGTAGCCCTGGTCCCAGGGCCCTTCTGCAGGTGTCGGCGCTGAGCAAGGGCACACGGGCCTCCCTCACCGCCTCGGCCTCTGGCCCATCTACAGGGAAGCCGTGGAAGAGGCTCAGGCCTGGATGGCAGGAGTTCTGTTTTAGGGTTCCCCCTTCCCACTGCCCTCCTTGATTCTTCCCCACTTGGCGAGACGGGCATTATTTTGCAAAGACAGTAGGTCAGAATCCTTCCACCCCAGCCTTCCCAAGCTCCATCACTCCAGACCCCCCTTTCCCCCACGCCCTTGCGTGGCTCACCCAGGCCCTGTCCTGCCTAGTACCTTCGAAGAGGGCACCCCAGCCCGCGATGGCGCAAGGAGTGCCTGCGGGGGGCTCCTGGGACTCCTGGGGCAGGCACACGGGGCGCGCCGCCCCTGTCGGGCTCACCGGCGTCCACAGCTGCACCAGGGCCAGGTCATTGTGGAAGGTCCGAGGGTCAAACTGGGGAGGGGGTGGCGGCGCCGTGTAAACGAGGCATGGGCTGGGGGTGCTGTTCCCAAGTCTGAGGGCCTGGGGCTGCCCTCTCACCTTCGGGTGGGGCACGATGCGGTTCACCTGAACCTCCTCCGCTGGTTCCCCCTCGGACCCCTCGGCCAGCGTTACCGTCCACAGAAGCTCGTTCGGGGCCCTGCGGCGCAAGACACCCAAGACAGGAATGCGAGAAGCTTCCCCCTGGAGACCCTGCCTCCGCCCACGGGTGCCCCCCAACCCCCAGCTAGCCAGAGGCCGCGGACAGTGCGCCCGGGGGAAGACTCCGAGGCGGGGAAGGAGACAGCCGCCAGGGGGCAGCAGAGACCGGGCCTCGCGCGCGGCGCCCCACCCCGACGACCCGGGAAGAGCTGGAGCCCCGCGCTGGGGATCCCGGGGCCGGGGGCCCGACGTACCCCGCGAAGCAGTGCGCCGCCGTGAGCACCCAGGACGCGGCCACCAGGACGCCGCCGCACAGAGGCTGCCCGCCGAGCTGCAGCCTCACCAGCCAGGGCCAGGCCCCCGGTGGGGCCGCGTTGCCCCCCACAATGCGGCCGTGCGCCCGCGTCACGTTGACAGCGCCCGGGCGCCTCTCGCCACAAGGCCCTGGAAAGGCCGAAGGGGCACAAGTAAAGAGGCACAAGTCCCGGTCGTCCTAACCATCGAGACCCCTCCAGGGTCCACCCTGCGCTCAGCCCTGCTCCCCTCCCCTCTATCCCCCAAGCCTTTGCAAGCTCACCTGGCTCAGATGAATCCTTCAGGAGGGGGGCTTGAGGCCTGGGATGCCCAGGTGCTGCTGAGAAACACACCTCTGAGCCTCACGGCCACCCTTCCCCTCTTCTCCACTCCAGGCTCGGCCTGAGCCCTCTCTCCGCCTAACGGAGCATGCCGAACCACCCCCCTTTACCCTGCCCAGTAGTGTGTGTGTGTGTGTGTGAATGACATTTCCGACTTCTTGCGAGCTCATAGGCTGTAGCCCACTAGGCTCCTCTGTCCATGGGATACTCCAGGCAAGAATACTGGAGTGGGTGGCCATGCCCTCCTCCAGGGAATCTTCCCCACCCAGGGATCGAACCCAGGTCTCCCTCATTGCTGCAGGTTCTTTGCCCTGTGAGCTACTATGGAAGGGTCTATTTCAGCCGCCATAAACGGCTCACTGTTCACCAGATGAGCCCAGACTGTGCCAGCCCTCCTGCCTTTGCACTTGCTGTGTGCCCAAGCCTTTCCACCTGGGGAGACCCTCCCCTGCCTATTCTTGGTTGCAGCCCCACCCTTTCTGTGTGTGTCCCCAAGAGGGGGTGAGTTCTGAAGGGAGTGATGAGGTGGGCAGGAGAAGGGGCCCTGGGGTAGTTGGGGCGAGCTCACCGGGGCATGGGGTGGTGTGGTTGGCACAGCTCCGGCACTCGTGCAGTCTGTGCTGAATCTCCATCGCCACCCGATTCACCGCCCACTGGGCACTTCTCTGGGCAGCCTGCAACACCTTCGTCCCCTGGGCAGACAGAGCTGCGGGGGACACAAGTCCTCACGCAGGGTTGGGGAAGAGCCCCAGGCTCGTCCACCTTGCCCCAGCTCTGAGTCCTGACTTGGGAGACCCGGGAGGGAGGCAGGGTGGGCTGCTGGAGTTCTGGGAGGGAATGGCACTCAGAGCAGATAGGATCGGATGCTTGGCCTGAGATAGCTCTGCTATTTCAACAGGGCTGCGCTGGAGTCCTTAAAAAAGGAGGGCCTTTCCTTAAAAAACCTTGAAGGGAAAACAGGACCCCAAAGGTGCAGATATTACAGGACACGGGCTTACGGACACAAAATGACCATGGTGGGTTGAGTTGCCTACCTTGGGGCCCAGAGAGCCAAGGGGACGCTGCCCTGGGCCCCTTCCTCCCTGCTGGACCCAGAACCTTCCAGAAAGCACACCTTTTGGCAGTGCTTGCCAGCTGCCCTCCCCCTCCCCCGCCTCGGTATCCTCTTTCCTCTCCCACCTGTGTCTCATTTCTGGCCCCTTCTGCCAGCAGAGAGGGGCGACAGGGACGCAGAAGGGGCCAAAGGGCCCTGTGAGTGGAGATAGCAAGCTCAGGGGCCCCCTGCCTGAGACCACCCCTCCTTCCTTGGACCAGCTCACCTTGCAGGGTGCTGGGGGGCACGCGCATGTACAGCGGGTGCCCGTGGGCAGACCATGGGTCTGGGAGGGGCGGCAGCAGCAGCAGCAGCGTGGCCAGCAGCATGGTGACCCTGTCCCCGCGCTCTGTCCCCCTCGGGTCCGCCCTCTAGGCTCTTATCCTCGGTGCCTGCCTCCTGGGCACTGAGTTCTCGGCCCTCAGACCATCTGACTCTGTTCTCTCACTTCAAAATGACCCGCTTCCCTTGGCCCGTCCCTCACCTGGCCCTTTACTTCCAGGAGCCCACAGGGGGAAATGGGGCCTGGGGCGGGTAGGGGGAGCACTATAGAGAGGACAGACTGCGGGAGGGGGGCCGGGGTCGGGGGAGGGAACGGCGTAGTGGGCTCACCTTTGAAGTCTCATCATCTGGGCTCTGAGGCCCCCCCCTCTGTCTGTCAAAGGAGCCCTTGTTTCTGCGGCTCCATCAAAGGGGCCTGGACAGGCCAGAAGAGCTGACCGTTGGGCTGGGGGCCAGGCGGAGGGGGCTGGTGGGCAGGTCCTATCTCCAGGGCGCAGAAGAGGGGAGATTCCTATCCTCCTCTATTCCCTGAGGAGTTTACGGCTATGTTGGGGAGGGGTGTGTGTGTGTGTGTGTGTGTGTGTGTAGACACTCCTGAGGGGAGGAGGCAGGGGGTGTCTGAGGGTCTTCTGCAGCCCCGCCCCCTGAGGAGGTGCCCAAGCTCCCAGCCTCTTTGCCCCTAATTGCTTGGCAGCGTCCCTCCCCAGTGTGGCCATTTCTAAAGATGATCAAAGCGCCCTAATTAGCGCAGTAATTGCCGCCCTGGGAGGAGCGGGGTGGGAAGAGACGGAGGCAGGCGGATGCTGCAGTGCCCCCGAGGGGAAGGCAGGAGATGAAAGTCCCCCCCACGGTGGCCCAGTTCGGGAAGGACAGGCCCCAGCAGCCTCTGCTGCTCTCCCAGACCCCCTGCCCTGTGCAGGGCCCGCTCGGGCTGCCCGGGCGGCATTGTTCTCAGTTGCTGTGACCCTGATCTGGCAGGAGAGTCTTCTGGTGCCTCATGGGAAGGGCCACAAATGGGCAGCTCTCAGGGGCCCATGTCCCCCACCTGGGCATTGAGGAGCTCCCCTTCTACCCCACAGAATGTCCTGGGATCCGAAAAACCATCCTGGTGCCCCCATTCATTCTGGTGAGCCCAGGGCGCCTTTGGCCCGGCCTGGTGCTTTTTTCAGAGTAGATCTGTCATGACATCTGCTCATTAACATTGTCCTTTCTTCTCCAGCTTTTGCTCCTTCTGCATAGGTGAACGCAGCCTGATGGGAACCTGTTCCACCCTTGACAAGACAGAACCCCAGACCTGCAGAGAGAGCCTGAGTCAGGGGTCCCATGGGGTTGATGGGTAAGAGGCGGAGAGGGGGCAGCCGGATACAGCAGCTTCTCCAAGTTCCTCCTTCTGTGCCACTGTGGGCAGCAGACAAGAAGCTTGATTTCTTTTTTTCTCCTTGAAATTCTCTTCCCTGGAAGTTTGCAATGCCCCATGAGTTTGGTTCTCCCCAGCCTCTCTGGGGCACTGATCACAATGAGGCTCCCAACCCCTGGAACTCCAGTCTGAGTCAGCTCAGCCCTGCCCCCAAGAGCCAGTCGCCAGCATCTCTTCCCAAGTCTGCATTTGGTGACAGCACTTCTGTATCTTGAAGTCAGCCCTGGTGGGAATCAGCGAATGCTAACAATCAGAGCTCTTTTTCCTAGGAGAGCCAGTGATTTGGCATTTGCCATCACACCACTGCATTGTTCAGTTGCTAAGTCGTGTCCAACTCTCTTTGACTCCCATGGACTGCAGTATGCCAGGCTCCTCTGTCCACCACTATCTCTGGGAATTTGTTCAAATTCATACCCATTCAGTTGGTTATGCTATCTAACTATCGCATCCTCTGCCACTCCCTTCTCCTTTTGCCTTCCATCTTTCCCAGCATCAGGGTCTTTTCCAAGGAGTCAGCTCTTCCCATCAGGTGGCTAAAGTATTGGAGCTTCAGCATAGACCTTCCTGTGAATATTCAGGGCTGATTTCCTTTAGGATTGACTGGTTTGATCTCCTTGCAGTCCAAGGAACTCTCAAGAGTCTTCTCTGGCACCACATTTCGAAAGCATCAGTTCTTTGGCACTCAGCCTTCTTTATGGTCCACCTCTCACATCTGTGCCTGACCATTGGACACTGCACACCTTTTCCCTCTGATTACCATCACACCTCATAAAAATAATACCTCTGATTCAGGAACGCCATGAAAATATTGAGTCTATTTACTGTCCCCACCTCCCCTTAGGGTAAGATCTCCACCACTGCTGAAGAAAAGTTAGGGAGCTCACAGCATGGACTGCAAGTCTGCTCAGACCCCAGCTCACCCTCCTCTGGCTCCTCTGCCACTCCTGTTCTCGTGGCTGGATCACGAGCCCTCCCCTCTCCTGTGTCTTGACACCACCCCAAGTCCAGGTCAACTTCATTCACTTCCACAGGTCACCTCTTGAGAACTTCTGTCTACATCCACATCTCATGAAATGATTCTATTATCGGTGATGGGTGCACGCGTTCCTTACCTGCTTCTCTTGTTGGACCATGATGGAGAGGACTTCCAGCCACTGTCCCAGCAGGTCTACCTCACTCTTTTAGAGTTTCTTCAGAGCAGTGGCTTCTCTGTTGCTGGCTGTCCAGTGGGATTCTACTTGTTTAAGGGGCTCAGTCTCCATCTTCTAGAGTGGACAGCTCCCCACTCTCCCCACCTCACTGTAGGGCTCACTGCTGCACTCTTGCCAGAATCCACGGTCCCCCCCAGACCCCTCCTCTTAGTGGACTGGATAAAAGGACAAGGGAGAAGGCCTTTGGGATGGCAGTGTTGGTAGACAGAGTGTCTTCCCTCACAGCTCCAGCCAGGTAGGAAGGAGGAGTGGAATTCCTAGAGGAATCAAGGAAACCGTTGCTCCGGAATCAGGGAACTGGGAGAGGGAGAGACTGGCATTCCAGTGCCCAGAGGTCACCTCAACCAGAGGACTCGCTGTCCAGCTGAGTGGGGAGGGGCCCACACCCCCCCGCCTCTGTGATGTCTGGTCCCTAAGCATTTACAGAGGGCCTTCCACGTGTGTCCACAGGCCTGAAAGTTGGCACCCAGTGCAAATGAGACTGGTGGTTTTTGGAGAAAAAAGGCAGCACAGTCAAGACGCTGCCAGCCCTATGTTGCCATAACGCATGTCTGGCAGGCAGGACACGCTCCATAAGGTGCCAGGGTCCCTATGCAAAATGAAAACGCAGGGCCCCTTGTTCAGCAGTTGTTCAGAGTTTCAAGATCGTGATATCTGAATATTAAACCAAGTGTGGGGCCTTGCAGACCAAGGGCCCTGTGCCCAAGGGAGTCACCCTAAGAGAAACCTCCATCCGCTGGCAGGTTGGGCCCCTGGCCCTTCTCATTTTCAGTGAAAAGGAGCTACAGCAGCCTTAGGGCCTTGACTCTGGTTCTAGGGCTCCCTGGCCCAGGTGAATCAGAAGCAAGGGCCTTGTCTTTCTGCCGACGCCTACACTGAATCTGGGCTTCCCAGTGGCTCAGTGGAAACGAATCTTCTTGCAATACAGGGAATGGGGGAGATGCGGGTTTGATCCCTGGGTCGGGAAGAGCTGCTGGAGGAGGGAATAGCTACCCGCTCCAGTATTTTGTCTGGAGAATCCCAAGGACAGAAGAAGCTGGTGGGTTACAGTCCATGGGTTCACAAAGAGTTGTACTCGACTGAGCTACTGAAGACACACAGACACACCCCAACACTGAAGAATAAAGGGGCGAGGAGACCCCTACTCACCCTCTCACCACCCCATGAGAGCTCCTGGAGCTCCACTTACATTTGGAAAAGGGAAAAGTGAAAGTCGCTCAGTCATGTCTGACTTTTCGCGACCCCATGGACTATACAGTCCATGGAATTCCCCAGGCCAGAATACTAAAGTGGGTAGCCTTTCCCTTCTCCAGGGGATCTTCCCAACCTAGAGATCAAATACAGTCTCCCGCATTGCAGCTGGACTCTTTACCAGCTGAGCTATGAGGGAAGCCCACAGGAGAGGGAGAGGCGCTTTAATCAACTGGAGTCTCCATGGACGAAGCCTAGGAGAAGGCTCTAACATGGAAGGTGGAGAAGGCTCAGAATCTGGCCGGATGTTGGGACGAGAGCTGTGTCCTGCAGTGACAACAGGCCTCTGTCCGGCACAGTCTCAGGAAGGCCTGAAAAACTTAAATTGATTTAAATCTACATCCTGCTGTGTCGCTGTTCCCCGGTAAGCTGGTGGGAGCCACCTGCGGTTGCAAGCTCAGTTCTTTGATGTCTGTCTGCTACCAGGAGGAGGGCTTTCTGCCTCATCCCCATGGTGTCCCCAGCACCTAGATCAGAGCCTGACACTCTGTATTTGCTAAACAGGTGAAGACATGAGCGCTGGCCGGTCTTCTGGCTCCAGGGACTGGCACATCAGCTTTAATCTGTCTGAAGCCATCCAGGATCTCTAGGTTCCCTGGCCCCTGTGGGCTCTTCCCCATCAGCTGCCCTTCATTGCAGCTGGGTGGGGCCTGGTCTGCTGCCCCTTCTTGTCTGGGCCCACGTTCACTCTGCCTGGTCTGTCCTCTCCTTTGGAGTGTGGGTCTCCCTTGGAGTGCAGGTCAGTGGACCAAGGCAGGGTTAGGGGTTGGTGGGAACCAGCACGTTCCACGGTTATCTCTGAACCAGCAGGTGGCAGAGCTAGGGTCTCCCCCTCACCTCCTCCTCCCATGTCCTTCCCTTTTTCCTCCTGGTTTTTCTGGGGCTAGGGGCAGGATCTTTGTCCAGGGTGCGAGACGAGGAGGGGCTGTTAGTGACACCTGTAGCCCCTGCTTTCCCAGCCTCCCCTCCAGGCCCCAGGCTCCTGCCTGTGAGGTGAGCTGGCCTTGTCTGCTGACCCTCCTGCCCTGGGTGCCCTCTGAGGCCATAACAGCTCCACCTCACCCCTCCTGCAGGTAGGAGCAAAGTCTCAGCCCCAGCCTCCCACTTGTAGAAGAGGGAAGGAGAGAACCTTGGACCTTTTTGTCGATACCTCGGGAAAGCCCCAGCAGGCTCGGGTCGGGAGGCCCCTGTGGACTCTGGTGACCTGGGCCAGCCCTGCAGCCTCCCTGTTGGTACCGGGCCCTCTCTTGTATTCAGAGGAGGATGGGAAGGGGACCGCAGGCCTCTGGAAATGGTGAGGAGAGACCTAGGCACTTGCCACCCTGGACAGAACTGCCTCTCCAGGTCACTACACTTGTCCTCTGGGGGTGAACCTTTCCCACCTCCCCCGTCAGGCTCCTCCAGGCCATGGATGTGCTTGCTCCCCCCTTACCCCAAACCACCCTGACCTTCTGGGCTTGCCAGGGGTGGACAAAAGGGCACCTGGGTTGGGGGGGTACGACTAACCCACAGCTGACCAGGCCACCTTTGAGGGTAGTGTCCCAGGACCTGAGGGTGGGACCCACAGCTATGCCAGCTTATCGGGCCAAACACGGCTGGCTGGACACAGAAGCATCCATGAGCCGGCTGCTGACATATTGAAATATAAGGAGAGGGGGGAACTCAGGCTGTTCGGATGACAGGCTGCTCCCGCCGTGATTCAGAGCTCAGGCCTGGGGGTTCTGACTGTACTTCTGGGTGATCTGGGGTGAGTCACTTCCTGTTGAGGGTTGGATTGTGTTCCCCAGAAGATGTGTTGATGTCCTAACCCCCAGAACCTCAGAATGTGACCTGATTTGGAAACAGAGTTTTTGCAGACGTAAAAAATCTTGAGAAGGTCATACTGGAGAAGGGTGGGCCCTTCATCCACTGTGCTCAGTTGCTTCACTGTTTGCGACTCCAAGGACTGTCGCCCGCCAGGATCCTATCAATCCATGGGATTCTCCAGGCAAGACTACTGGCGTGGGTTGTCATGCCCTCCTCCAGGGGACCTTCCCAACCCAGAGATCCAGCCTGGATCTCCTGCGTCTCCTGCACTGCAGGCAGGTTCTTTACTGCTGGGCCAATGGGGAAGCCCCTGTGTCCCTGCAAAAGAGAACAGATGCACAGGGAGAAGCTGGTGTGACAATGGAGGCAGACACTGGAGTGGCCACGAGCCGAGGACTTCCAGCCACGTGGGAAATAAGAGAGAGTCATTGGACAGAGCCTCCTAAATAGCCTTTGAAAGAGCATGACCCTGCCAGCACCGTGATTCTCTTGGCCTCTAGCCTCCAGCACTGTGAGAGAATAAATTTCTGCACAGTTTGTGATCATTTGTGATGGCAGCCCAGGGAACCATACACTTGCTGTTTCTCAGCCAGTCTGGGAAATGGGATAATATCACCCGTCTTGCTGGGAGGTGTGAAGGACACCTACTGGTCTTCCAGCGAAGGGCTGGCAGGGATTGTCATCACTGCTCTAGATCAGCGCTCTGTACACGCTGCTGCTGCTGCTAAGTCACTTCAGTCATGTCCGACTCTGTGTGACCCTGTAGACGGCAGCCCACCAGGCTCCCCTATCCCTGGGATTCTCCAGGCAAGAACACTGGAGTAGGTTGCCATTTCCTTCTCCAATGCATGAAAGTGAAAAATGAAAGAGAAGTCGTTCAGTCGTGTCCGACTCTTTGTGACCCCGTGGACTGCAGCCCACCAGGCTCCTCTGTCCATGGGATTTTCCAGGCAAGAGTACTGGAGTGGGGTGCCATCGCCTTCTCCACTGTACATGCTGGGAATCCATAAGATGCTGTCTCCTGGCACGAACATGATGAGAATAGCGAGGGCCCGATCCTGGAAGGCACCAAGGGAGATGCTGGTGCCTCAAGAATGGAAGAGAAAGGGACCTGGGGCAGCAGTGTGGGTTGGGGGAGCGGCTCCCCAGGTCCTGTGTGGCCTGATGCACAGAAGGTGTCTGAGTACTGCGGGTTCCCCTTGCTCCAAGGGCCCTTCCCCAAGCGTGGCCTGTCTTCTTCAGCTTGTCAGCTTTAGTTGTTGCTCTGATTTTTCCCACCCTTTGGGCTGTACTTGACTACTCTTTTTTTTCCTTTGGCCACACTACAAGGCTTGCAAGATCTCAGTTTCCAGACCAGGGATTGAACGTAGGCCATGGCAATGAAAGCCTGGTGTCTTAGCCACTAGGCCACTCTTGAGAGTCTCTCAGACTACAAGGAGATTAAACTGCTCAACCCTAAAGGAAATCAACCCTGAATATTCATTGGAAGGACTGATGCTGAAGCTGAAGCTCCAATACTTTAGCCACTTGATGGGAAAAACTGACTCATTGGAAAAGACCCTGATGCTGGGAAAGATTGAAGGCAGGAGGAGAAGGGGACGACAGAGGATGAGACGGTAGGATGGCGTCACCGACTCAATGGACATGGGTTTGAGCAAGCTCCAGGAGATGGGGAAAGACAGGGAAGCCTGGCGGTGCTGCAGTCCATGGGGTCGCGAAGAGTCGGACTGAGCGACTGAACAATAACAACAGCAAGGCCACCAAGGAACTCCTAGGCTGAACTTGACTTTATTATTATTTTTTTTAAGTGAAGTTGCTCAGTTATGTCCGACTCTTTGCAACCCCACGGACTGTAGCCTACCAGGATCCTCCATCCATGGGATTTTCCAGGCAATAGTACTGGAGTGGATTGCCATTTCCTTCTCCATGAACTTGACTTTAAAAGGGAGAGGCAAGAGTGCTGCTTGGGGTTGGGGGCAGGCTCCATGGGTGTTTAAGAATGGACACGTCCTGGACCTGCACGAAGGACTCTCTGTGTTTGGTGAGACCCCTGGCTTCTGACCGGGTATGTTCAGCAGGGGTCACAGGCATGGAAGCATGCAGACCATTCCCTTCACACCCCCAATTCAGAACCCAACCTTTTGTGTACATCCTCCTCCCCTCAACCCTTTCCTTCTAAAACAGCTGGGAAGAGAAGGGGGTCATCCTCACCCACTCCCCTCCCCCAGGCTCATTCTGGCCTTCTCCAGCAGGGTCAGGCCCCTGCCTTCGTCACTGGTATCCTGCGGGGACACGAGGAGGGTCACAATGCTTTTCCACTGTAGCCACAGACTCCAACTTTTTTGTCTTCATTTAGTGAGAAATGTTGGAGAGTTCAGGGGAATTTTGCTAAAAATACCAGGAAAACATAAGCAAAATACAAAAACTCAAGTCCAGATGAGTTCGTAGAACATGAGATCATGTCCTGCTAACAGTGTCTGCCCGGGTGGGTGCCACTGTGGGCTGGGCAGTTCACCCCTTAGGTTGAACCATATGAAGTCCATCAAAGTGGTCTGATAAATTCAAAAGAGCTACAGCAGATTTTTTAGTTTATTGTTTAAAAAATTTTATCTTATAGTTTCCCAGGTGATGCTAGTGGTAAAGAACCCACCTGCCAATGAACAGAAGAGACACAGGTTCTATCCCTGGGTTAGGAAAATCCCCTGGAGGAGGGCGTGGCAGCCAACTCCAGTATTCTTGCCTGGAGAATCCCCATGGACAGAGGAGCCTGGTGGGCTACACTCCGTGGGGTTGCAAAGAATCAGACACAACTAAGGCGACTTAGAACAAGCACATTGCTGATTAACCATGCTGCGATAGTTTCAAGTGGACAGCAAAGGGACTCAGCCATACATACACATATATCCTTTCTTCCCTAAACTCCCCTCTTGTCCAGGGTGCCACATAACATTGAGCAGAGTTCCATGTTCTGAACAGTTGATCCTTGTTGGTTATCCATTTTAAATACAGCAGATAGTACATGTCCATTCCAAACTCCCTAATTATTCCTTGACCCCACCCTTCCCCCTGGCCACCATAAATTCATTCCCTAAGTCTGTGTTTCTGTTTTATAAGTTCGTTTGTATCGATTCTTTTTAGATTCCACATATAAGGGAAGTCATATGATAGTCTCCTCTGTCTGACATACTTCACTCAGTAAGAGCATCTTGAGGCCCAGCCATGCTGCTGCAAATGGCATTATTCATTCTTCTTAATGACCGAGTGTATATTCCACTGTGTATATGGACCACATCTTTATCCATTCCTCTGTTGAGGAACATTTATGCTGCCCCCATGTCTTGGCTATTGTAAGCAGTACAGCAGCTTTATTTTAAAATGTCAATATTTACTACATGCCAGAAACTACATCTTTCTCATCATTTAAACACGATAGAAACCTTTAGGAAAGGAGAACACGTGTAGGCAAAACTCTTTTAAGTTGAATGTGTGCGCAATTTTGAATACCATTGTTCAACCCTGTGCAAACCAGGCCACAATTGTGCCCGTTTCCTCTCATTTTCTTCCTTGTCTTTCGTCTTCCTTGCTTGTGATCTCTCTCCGTAAGTTTTCTTTTTCTTTTCTCAGTCTTGCCGTCAGCTGTTACTTTGAAATTTGCTAATTTAATGCCTTCAATTTCTACTATAATATTCACATTTCTCCCCACTCCTACATGAAATAGTCTCCCTAATCAATACTTTTTATTCTTATGGCTTTCCTATCTTTTTGTTAATATGAGATGATCTTTGTAGAACGCATTGTCTCTCTGATGAAGAGACATTTACTAGAGTTTTGTGGTTTCTTTCAATTTCCTTCCATTTATTCATTTTCTTTTATGAAAATAAACTAAAATTTTAAAAGTTATATTTGAAATAGTCAGATCCCTTCTCATAGCAGTATTTCTGTGCATTTAATGTTCTAAATTTCTACCTGTATCAGTGCAAAAAGAGATTTCTGGAAATGGTTATTATTCACTGATTATGGCTATTTCTGACAGGGAGATTTATTTTTATTTTGTTTTGCTTCTTACCTCTTCTTTGTGCTTTCTCAGTTAGTGTGAACTCTTTAAGCATTTGTACACATGCAAAGCATTAAGAGTATAAAAGCAAAGTGTAAGACATCGAGTAGATACCTTATCAACGACACAAAGTTGACTTAGTGCAGTATCTCGCCCAGTAAATATTGACATGGAAACAGCTAGGGCATAAGCAATTTCTCGTGGTTCTATGTAATACAATCTATTAGACCTTTAATAATAATTATTTAAGCCAAGTGTTATTAGACCCAATTTGCAGATAAGGCCACTGAGACACAGAGATATTGAGTGACGTGGCCAAGATCAGATCACCAGAAACTGGAGGAGCAGAGAGGAAAAGCAATCCCACCTGCTGCTGAAGGCCACTCCCTTGACCACTGCCCTGCCCTCCCTCCTGAGCCCGCGGGCACCTCCCGGCTGCTGTCAAGGTTCAGTGAAAGCTCCTGACACAAAGGTCAAAGGTTCTTCTTGAAAGGATAGAGGGTTTGCCTCCCCCTGGGGGAGACCTGGCTGTGCTGAGGCAGGAGGCAAGGTGGAACAACTGTGATGGCTCTTAGGGGTAAGGGTAGGGGTCTACGGGAGGCAGATGAAGCAAAGGGCGGGAGACCAGGGGCCTGGAAGGGCTGGGGCGAGATGGGAGACTGGAAGCCAGGGCCTCAAATGCCACTGAAGTCCTCCCAGCATAAATCTGGTACCCCTAGGTTGGTTCTGTCCCCCCAGGGCCCTGGAGGTCTCAAAGGCTGAGTCGGGGGTGGTTCAGCTACTCTCTGAGTCCAGCTGCCACTCATGGATGAGAAGCGGGAGGACAGGGACACCAGGACCCTCCAGTTGGGTCTGTCAGCCCCCTGGCCAGAGCGCCAGGCCCCATCACTCAAGGTCCAGTGGAGGCTGGCAGCCGGGGCAGGGGACAAGAGGTTGGCGGGGAATAGCATAAACTCCCCAAGGCAGTGAGCGAGGCATAAGCAAGGTGCCTTGCCAAGCCCCCTCCCCTGTACATGCGCATGCACACACACACACACACACACACACACTGAAATGCAGCCCATTTGCACCGTAATGGCTTTGCGACAGCAGGAATTATCTGCAGCATTAACGGCAGCCAGGTTGGGGTGAGGGTGGAGGGCAGGCTGAGGGCTGGGGTCCCAGGCTGAGACTGGGGGATACCAAGGGAGGAAGCAGGCCCCCAGGGCTGGGACCTGGGGGCCTGGAGACGCTGCAGAGGCGGGGGCATGGGTGGGATGCATAGGGCTTTGTGAGGGCCAGGGCCAGGTGGTTGGCCCCTGCCCACTGCTGTCCAGTCCTTTCCTTCCTGTGTCCAAGGGCTGTAAGTGGACAAATAAGCAGGGGCACTGATTCAGGACTTGAAATCACAGCCAAGCAGCCCCTGCGTCCTGTCCTGGCCTCAGAGCTACGCCTGCTACTCAGTCCTGGGCTGCTGCACCCTCTGACAGATTGGCGGGGGGCAAGGGTGATGAAAGCACCCTCAGGAGGGAAGACACGTGTGTGTGTGGCAAGGGGTGGCAGGGTTGGCATGAGCTATTTCCCTCTGTGACTGTCAGAACCTGAGAATCAGGGCCAGGTTATCCAGCAATGCTGGGGCCGGGGGGTGGGGCGATTGGGGAAGAAGGATCCCTTCCTTCCTCAGATCAGGAGACTGAAATGAGCCACCACCTGGGTCTTCAGCAAAAGCCTCTGAAAGACTGTTTCAGGGTAAGTACACTGGGGCCTAATCCTTTCCCATACCCCCTTAGCCAGCGGGCCTTGGCAGGGGGTGCAAAGCCCCAGTTTAAACAAACAAACAAACAAAAAAAACAGGGGAGCAAGCTGCAATTTCCAGGCTGCTTGGGATGCTAAGGTTGCAGTGACGTGGGGGTGGGGCTGGTCCCTGGAGTACCTAGCGTCCCACCCTAGGGCTCTGGTGCACCTGCCTCGGGGGTGCTGGTGAGTCATGCCTGTCAGTCTGACAATAAAGCCAGGTTCCATGACTCTGGCAGCAGCAGAGCATCCTGCCCACCTGTGGGCACACCCAGATTGCATTTGCTGAAATAAATTGCTGGAGAAAATAAATCCTGCACACATGATTAATGGGAGGCAGGGAGGCAGGCAGCCGCCACAAAGAGCCGCTGGGGAGCAGAGTGACAGTCGGGCACAAAGCCAGCACAGCCATGGGGCCTTCGGGAATGGGCTCTGGTGACTGCACAAGCCACCAGGTCACCGTGGCCCTGGCACTGCCACCAAACAGGGCGTCTGAGGCTGCAAGCCAACAAGACCCAGGGGGCTCTGACAAACCCCTGCCTTGACTCTCCACCATTGCAGGCAGGGCAGAGGGAGCCAATCCTGAGTTTGGAGCCCCCCAGACCTGGGCCTGACTGTTCCTGGTGACGGCGGCTGGTAGGGGAGCGGGCTCCCATGGGCCAGAGTAGGGAAGTAAAACCAAGGTCTCAGGAACAGAGATAAGGCCAGTGGTGAGTCCTTGAGTCCTTGACCTCCTCTCTGAGCTTCAGTCTCCTCATCTGCTCAATGGAGCTAGTACCCATGCCTCCCACATAAGGGGGTTGAGAGTCGCAGCTGAGCCCATCTACGCATGGATGTGGGCCACACAGGGAACTGTACCAGCCAGTGAAGTCGCCGTCAGCATCTCTGATGTGCCTGTGTTGTTTTGGGGACTGGGGTAAAGTCCCTGCGCACACGGGGCTTTTAGGCTGGTGGCAGGCAAATGTTGATGAAATAATAGCGGTACAGTATATATAATTTCAAATGCGCAAGATGCTGTGAAGGAGAAGACCTGTGTGCTGGGGGACACGGGCAGGGGAGTGACAGTCTGCAGGTAAAGACAGGCTTCCCTGGGACACTGAACACAAGTGAATGTGTGGCAAAAATGCAAAAGTTCAGCGGTGCATTCTGTTGGTCAGACTGTGGAGAAAGTCTGGTCATTGCCTGGGGAGGGCAAACAGTCCAAGCCCCACGCAGGGCAACTAGCAATACCTGCTCAAGTACCTACCCAAATGACACATGCTATCACTGTGTGACTAGTACTCTCTCTCAGGGCATTTTATCCTACCTATCCGTACAAAAACACACTTATGAAATGACGGAGGTATAAGGATGTTCACTGCAATGTTGTTAGTAAGAGTCAAAAAGGAGCAACCACTTAGGTACTCATCAAGAAAGGACTGGATTACATAGACTGTGTATAGCCTGTGTACAGCACAGGGCTTTCCTGATGGCTCAGACAGTAGAGGGTCTGTCTACAGTGCAAAAGACTAGGGTTTGATCCTTGGGTTGGGAAGATGCCCTGGAGGAGGGCATGGCAACCCACTCTAGTATTCTTGCCAGGAAAATCCCGTGGAGAGAGGAGCCTGGTGGGCTACAGACCATGGGGTCCCAAAGAGCTGGACATGACTGAGCATGCATGAAGCCACACAAGGGAATACTACACAGCAGGGAAAATGAACAAGGGATCTATTGTTATGGAAAGAATGTCAAGATAGATTCAGTGAAGACAAAGTGTACATAATATGCTTCCTTTTGTATAAGAATGGGTGGATGGGGAAATAAGAGCATAGATTTTAACTTTGTGCTGAAGACGTCATAAGAAATTAATAAAAGTGCTACCTGGCAGGTATGTGTGGGTTGGAACCAGGGGCTTGGAGACAGGGTTGCCGGAAGGCTTTTTACTTTGCATTGCTTTAATTTTTGAATAATCCTGTGTAGATATTATCTACTAAAAAGCAATTGTTAAAAATAATGTTTAAGAGACTTTGTTTCTTCCTGGAGGATGGAGGGCTCCCTGGTGGAATCTGTGGAGCAGGACTGAAGGAACCAGAAGCGCCTGGGGCCGATGTTGGTCCCTGGATAAACTTACTGACTTTAGGCCCGCCTTCAAGCTGGAATGACAGGAGAATAATAAACTCTGGCCAAACAAACCAGCTTTGCGAGCAGTTAATCCATCCAACCTTCAGAGAGGGATAGGAGCTGGGGGACTGTGCTCGGAGGATGACCGAGGACTTCGCGGGTGGGTCTGGGGGGTGACCGAAGCCTGGACCTCGGATGCCCGCGGGTGCAGAGGGAGCAGGATCGCGCAGAGAGCGTTGGATGAGACGCCTGTCACCCATGGGGGTTCAAGAGAAAGAAAGGGTCCGCGGGTCCGCGGGCCACGCGCTAGAGCCGGGGCTGAACCGCAGACCCTCTGCACCCGACCCCCTGCACCCGACCCCGAGGACGCCCCGCCCCCAGACCGACCAGCCGGGCGGATTGGGGGGCCCAGGGGAGGCCGAGCAGGCGTGGGGCGCCTCCTGGTGGCCCTCCGTGAGAGACGCAGGCCTTGAAGAACCAGCAAGCCCTGAACCAAGTTCCAGCTTCCCTGCACCCCAGGGAGGGGTGGGGGCTAACTAAACTCACTGGTCTCACAGCTGGAGGACAAGGGATTCGAACTGGGGAGACTCAGGGGGAGATCTTGGGCGATTGAAGCAAGACCTCAGTGACGGGGGCTCCCCCAGGGACCCCCGCCTGCGTGGAAGTCAGTTTCAGAAGCACTGCCCCCCTACAACGACCCTCATGCCCCCAAATCCCCTCCCTCTGGCCTCCCCGGTGGAAGGGCACAGCTGCCTGCCTAGTGTTCTTCTGGGGTTCAGGGAGTGAGCCTTCAGCCTCTTCTGCCCTTGCCATGTATTTCCACCCTACCTCTCCTCTTCCCCTTTTCCCCAAGACAGCTGCTCTCTGTTCTCTGCATCCTCCTTTATCTGCTTAAGCCCCAGACCCGGGCAGACTTGCCCACGTGTAAAATCCCGAGTGAGCAAAGTGTAGGACCAGCCGGCACAGATGAGGCTGAGTGGGACCAGAGGGCAGCGCTGCAGGAGAAGGTGGTGCTGGAAGGAGGAGGGCACAAAAAGTGGAGATAGCTGGGCTCCCGACCCCCACTCCCTGGGACATGGGGCCCTGGGCCTGGGATTTGGGGCTCCCCCTCACCCCATCATCATGCCTAAACATCTCCCCTCTGGGAGGCTCCCAGGCCTTCCCTGCTTCCCAACTAGTGTGTGTGCACACACATGCATGCGTGCACACACACACACGTATACCAGGTTGTGCTGGTCCTCTGAGCAGAGCATATGAACCAGGCCACTCTGGGCTTTATCAAGTGCTTACACATTTTGGTTCCACTGAGCCTAAAGATCTGCCCATATTGCAGATGAGGAAACTGAGGCACAAAGAGGTCGATGGCTTTACCAGAGTCAGGATTCCCAGGTCTAGGCACGAAGCCCGCTGAGGAGTAACACGGGGTGTGGGGACTTGCTCCAGGTGTCGTCTAGCTGACACGGTCATGGCTGGAGCCTGGGGGAAATATGACAATTAATGACAATTTGTGAAGTTCGCTGAACCATTAGGATGAGCCAGACCCCATTCTAGGCATCCTGCAGGAACTGACTCAGGGAGCCCTCACAGAAGCTTCACACTGAAGGGGCTATAAGCACCCTACTTTACAGATGGGGTCTGACAGAAGCACATTGAGGTCACACAACCTGCTGGGGTCATGCCACAGAAAGGATGAAGCTAGGACTTGGACCCAGGCAGGCCAGATCTGCTGTCTGGGCCAGCACCTCTGAGGTCATGGCAGAGGGGCAGGCCACCCTGAGGTCTGTCTCTGTCTGTCCTTCTTGCTCCCTCTGAACCACCTTGTCTCTAAGTCCTATTCTGGGCTTGCCCCATCTTTTCCTCCTCCAGAGTCCCCTCAACCCAGCAAACACTGCCTCATGGGGCCCAGGCTATTGTGTACCAGGGGTTCAATGGGCGGGGGTGCTCCTTGAATGGTGTGGGAACTTGGAGCTGGAACTTACCCTTTTGTATTGGCCCCCGTTCTCCATAAAACAGGTGGTCCATGTGGCTGGAGGTCTTGCCCGTTGGCCTAAGCCAGTTCCAACAGGGCCACCACCCTACCCAGTGCCCTCCCGGCCCAGGAGGCTCTGGATCAAGTAGAGGGACATCGAAGACCAAGGCCAGCCCTGAAGCCAGGCCTCCAGCCTGGGGACTGGCCTGCCCTGCTGGGCTGCAGCCCTGGCTAAGGCATCCCTGCCCTGTACAGAGTACAGGCATCTTGCCTCTTTGCACACCCCACCCCCACAAGTCTCCATCCCCCCACCCCCACCATTTCTTCTCTCCCAGCTGTATCTGTATTTTTGGGTATTTCTGTGGCCTGTCTGTCTCTCTCTCTGCCATCCCACACCCCCACCCAAGGTGTCCCAAGCCCTCCTCTCTCAACCCCTCCACCCCCAGGCTCCCCCACCTTCCCAGAGCTTGGTCTTCAGGAAGCCTCCTTCTCTCTCCAGCTCCCTTCCAGGCCTTGCTGGGGGCGGAGTGGGAGCAGAAGCACATTTCTTGTCGTCCAGGCTTAATATCTTAATGCAAAGCCATTACTCACCCGGAGTCCAGGCAGGGCAGGCCTCTCCCCTCCTCGTTTGTCATCCAGAGTGAAGCCTCTGCGTTGTTCCTCGGGGATCAGATTAAGGCACTGACAGGCCGGATGAACAAATTTAGCTGCCAGTGCCGCCGCCTCCTTGCTCCCTCCTGCCCCAGCCTCTCAGGCTCCAGGCCCCTTGAACTTTGAGTAGGGGGAGGTCTGAGGCCTCAGGCAGTCCTATTTCTTGGTTCTGGTCCTCCTCACCTGGCAGGGGGTTGAGAGGTGGTGGGAGATTTTCTACTGAGAGAGCAAGAGAGAAAAGGAGCTAGGTCCAGAGTGACCAGGACCCCTGGGAGCTATTGAACATTTACTATGAAAATAGAACAACCAACGCTATACATGTCATCCTTAAAGCCTGCCAGGCCTGTTCGAAGCCTTTTACTTGTCTGTATTCACTCATTCAGGCCTTGTAACAACCCTATGAGGCAGGCACCATGAGTATCTTCATTGGCAAAGGCTCAGAGAGGCTCAATGACTTGCTCCAGGTCACACAGCTAGTGAAGTCTATGTGTTAGTTACGGTGCTTTACATTTTTGTTAATTTTCTCAGCACAATATCTGTGGAAACCAACAAGGATCTGCTATATAGCACAGGGAATGCTGCTCAGTATTCTGTAATAACCTAAGTGGGAAAGGAATCTGCAAAAGAATAGATACTTACATATATTTTAAAAAACTCTTAATACTGTAATGATTCAAGAGGGGATATCTAATCTGATATTGTCATGAGTAGAATAAGTATTATGTAAAAATCATGGTTATAATAACAATGATTTCAGCTGAAATAAAGGCAAAACAGTATCTGTGGAGATTCCCGTCTCATTCCCCTCTTACAGATGAGAAAACTGAGGTGTTTGCCCAGATCTGGAGCCTGGTATGGCTCTGTAACCCCCCCCCCCCGGTCCCGCCCTCCCTTTATCTTGTGTCCCAAGGCCAGGCTCGTCTCTGCACTCGGCCGATTTGGGGAAAGCAGTAGTGTGAGGCTTCCTGGCTTGGGCTGTCTGCCCCTCAGCCCCATCTCTGGAGCCGTATCCTCCACCAGAGCTCTCGGGTTGCAGGGGCAGAGTTCAGAGTAACCCATCTTCCTTGCCCCTCTCTCTGGCCTTGTCATTGGGCATCTGCTGCCTGGAACCCAAGTCTCAAAGCTGAAAGCCGAGAGGTGCCTCCATGGGAGGGGCAGAGGAGGGGCTGCAGAGCCCACCTGGAGCCTTCTTGCTGCTGCCTGGACACAAACTCTTTCCACTTTCCACATCAGCCTGGTTTCCATAGTAACCACTGGCTTGCTGTCTCCTAGCAACTGAGTGGTCCTCAGAGTGGGAGGCAGAGCAGTGGAGAGTGGCTGTCATTTGAGGCCAAAGAAGTTGAGTTCAAATCCCAGCTATGCCAGGTCATAGTTGTGAGGTCTTTGGCAAGTCACTTACCCTCTCTCAACCTCTGCTTCCTCATTTGTGAAATGGGATATTGTTCAAGGATGAAGCATTTACAATTAAGTTGATCATCTGGGAAACTGTGAAGCTAGGCAAAGGTGTGGAATGAATGAGAGAGGGCCAGTGGGGTACTGCTGGGTCTGGTAGGAGCAGAGGAAGGTGGAGCCTGGGTTCCAGGTGGGAATCTGGAATGGGTAGGTCTCCCCACATGAAGAACCCTACGTGGCAGCCCCCCTCAGACTCCCTGACCCTTTAGACCACCACAGTCCAAAATCTGATGCTTTCTCTCATCAGTTACCCAGGGACCCTTCTAGAGGAACCACATCTCGACAATAGGTCTGCCTCCTTCTTAAAACTACAAGATATAGGCTATAAGACTTCCCTGGTGGCTCAGATGGTAAAGCATCTGCCTACAATGTGGGAGACCTGGGTTCGATTCCTGGGTCGGGAAGATCCTCTGGAGAAGGAAATGGCAATCCACTCCAGTATTCTTGCCTGGAAAATCCCATGGATGGAAGAGCCTGGTAGGCTACAGTCCGTGGGATCAGAAAGAGTCGGACACGACTGAGTGACTTCACCTTACCTTATAGGCTATAAGAACTGGATAAGTTCTAAGCCCTGTACATATGTTATTTAATTTTACCCAATAAGACCAGCTTTTCAAAAATTCATTCGTGTCAAATGTGGAAACTAGGACTCAGAGAGGTTAAATTACACGGCAAGCTCTGGAAGCTGAGGGGAGACAGCTGAGACTGGAACCTCGCTTCCTAAGTTTTCCGGACTTCAGGGGCTGTCTCCTATGAGTTAGGAAGGAAAGAGTGGGAGAGGGAGGGGTCACCTAAGGATGGAGGTGCGGGGAGAGGGAGGGAAGGGGTTCCAGGACAGGGCCGGGAGCGCCGGAGGTAAGGGACAAGGTCAGGAGATGCGACAAGGAAAGCTCCCGGGCGCTCCCGCAGTTGGGACAAATTGTCTGGAGGCCGGCTCCTCATCCCGAGGTGTCCAGGGGAAGCTGGGGGGCGGAGGGAGGGGCACGGGGGCACGGGGGAGGGGCGGGAGGTCCCCGCCCTGGGGACCGGGAATTAGCCGCGTTTCTCGGCACCGGTGGGCGGAGGCGAGAGTGGAAGGGAGGCGGGCAAGCTCAAGGGGCAGGTTGGAGCCGGCTGCTCGAGAGCCCCTGGATGGAGACCGCAGAGGTCTGGCCTCTGGCCAGCCCGTCAGCTCCCCCGGCTGGCGCTGGACCCTCGGTCTGTGCCGTCTATGGATTGGGAGGGGACGGGGAGGCCAAGCGGGACAAGGATCAATATTCGCGAGAGAGCTCGGAATCCCGGCCCCTGTTTCGGTGCGCATCTCCCAACCCAACCTACGCGGCTGAGCACCCGCCATGCGCCCGCCCAGCCCCCTTCTCGGGCCAAGGCCGAGGTCGCTGCTGCAGCTCGGGCCGCTTGATTCAATTAACTAATTCCCGACAAGACAGATGTGCAATTCCGCGTTGCCTGCCAAGAGAGGAGATGGAGCTCCCCGCGGGCGGGGGTGACGTCACGGCTCGGCGGTGACGTCATGGACGCCCGCCTGGAGTCCCACAGCGAGCCGGCCCGCCTGGGTCTCTGCAGTGAGTGTGTGCTTGCGTGTGTCCGCCTGTGTGTGCAAGTGCACACCTGTGTCTCCAGGCGCTGCGCCCCGCTCCCTCTGCCCCGGGGAGGGACGCCCTCCGAGGTCTCCAATGGGTCTACGATTTGATCCAACTAGGCTGACACTTAGGGGTGCGACCTGTCCCTCCTCTCCTTCCCTCCTTCCTCCTCTTTGCGCTCTGAATTTGCCTCCCTCCCCAGCCTTGCTCCCGAGTCTCTTACCTTGGTGGAGTTTTCCGGTGAGTGCGTGCAGAGTGAGGCCAGCACGTGTGCCTACACACCCAGGCATGCACATGCGGGTGCACACAGGGCCCACTCTGACACAGGTGTATGCCCACAGGCGCAGGCTTCCAGACGTGTATACAGTGGTGCCCCGGTGCACAGAAAGGGACCCAGGGGACCACAGCAGTCTCCCAGCTACACACCTGTGCACACATGCACCGCTCTAGGTCAGACTGCGGGGTCCTGCAGGCCCCCTCAGACCTGCAGCCCCCCGCCCCTTGTGGGAGGGGAGCATTGAGGAAGGGGTTGCAGAGCAGGAAGGGAGGCCCTGTCAAGGACACCAGCAAGGAAAGGGGAAAAAAAATGAAGTGGAAGAAATAAAATCAAAAGGCTTTTAAGGCTGCTCTCCCCAAGTAGTTGATGTCTTGGCTGCGATTGCCGGCAATGAAATATTGTGCTCTCTGATCGCTTAATGCAGGGAGCCCCGCAGCCCCCCTCCCCCAACCCAGAGGCAGTCCCCTCCCCTCTGCTCCCTCCCTCCTCTTTCCCTCCTCTCCCATCTTCCCTGGCAGATCTGCCTCCTGGCTCCTGGAGGGGCCCATAGAGTGTGGTGGAGAGCACAGCTGATGCCCACTCCCAGCCTGGCACCGACCTCAGAAAGTGCTCAGGAAGCCACAGCTGGCATGGGGGCCCCAGCCCAGAGCCTAGGCAAGAGAGGGGAGCCAGCTCTGGGCTGGGACCCCAGCTTGTGCCTGGCAATTGTGCCCAGGACTCTCCTTGTAGAGATGCTGGGTTTGGGGACTTCTAGCTGAGGCACCCGCAGCCAGGAAGAGAGGGATGTGGAGACCCATGTCCTGACAGGGATCCTCAGCACCCTGGAGGGCTGAGGCTCTTGGAGATTGTGTGTGTGTGCGTGGGCGCAGGTGCGCGTGTGTGGGGGGAGGGGGTTGGCTAGGCGGGGGTGTGAGGGTGGGTGGAGGGAGCCCTGGCCTGATTCTCAGCCTTTAGTTAGAAACTGAGCTCAGGAATGTTTAAAAGACCTGGCTTTCAGCCTCAGCTCCATCACTTCCTGGCTCTGTGACCTTGGGCCAGCTCTGAGCCTTCTGTGCCGGAGTCCCACACCGGGGAGGATGGAGCAAATAATAGAACTGGCCTCACAGGGTTATTGGAGGATTAGGAGAGAAAATATATGCAAAGTGCTCAGCATAGGGCCCGTGCACAGGGAGGGGGTGCATAAGTGGGGCTAATTATCTCTGTAGTCTCCCCACTGACTCCACTCCCCCCATGCCTGGACTTAGAGGGGCCTGAAGCCCTTCTCTTCCTCCGCCTCCTCTCTCACCCTTGCTTCCACACCCCACCCCGCCCCCAGGCAACTATTCTCTGTGCCTTTCTGTCAGGGCAGCCAAATTGGCCACATCTCTGTAATGCTAAAAAATTGGCCCATTAGCCAGCGGAGAACACGGACAGAAGGGGAGAGCGGTGTGCATCCCTGCCACAGATGTGCGGGGGGCGGGGGTGGGGGGAGCAGGGGATAAGGTGGGGCTCTAGGTCTCCCCAGCAATCCAGCAAGGCCCAGGGAATGGGCAGCTGCCAGTGTGTGAGAGTGTGTGTGTGTGTATGTGTGTGTGGGTGGGTGGGGCCCCACTCTATGCCAGACAGTCTGCTGGGGGCTTTCATAGCATCACTTCATATAAGCCCAGCAACAGCCTTGAGACTTTGACTCTGTAATTATTCCCATGTTGCAGGTGAGGAAACTGAGGCTCAGAGACAAGAAGTTCTCAAGTAAGGTAGCTCTGTGTGTGTCAGGGAGAGGACTTACACCCTGGTCTGGGACTGCCGGCCTCCCAGGTGTCCCGGTGACCCCCAAATCCCCCAGGAGCCTGGCTCCTGAAGTTTCTGCCCTGCTTCCTGGCCCTGCCCATGGTGGGGTTTCTAACTGCACTGGGACAGGTGACAGACCAAGAGTTCACCTTGTTGGGATCAGCCACGCCCAGCTGCTCCTCAGTGGAGACAAATGGGGTGTGGGAGGAGTCCTGGGTGCCCAGAGGAGGCCGCTGGAGGGAGACTGAGGGCTCCAGCCTTCCCTGCTGGAGGTGCTCCAGGGAGGACTGCCCACCTGGACATGATCTCAGACATTATTGTCCCTTTGTTTGGATGAGGAAACGGAGGCTTAAAGAGGCCGAGTGATGTGTCCACAGCTAGGAAATGATGATTAATCCATATTCATCTGACTCCAGAGCCTGAGATGTTTAATCCTTTTGCTCCAGCAATGGAAAGCTACCTCACCGGGTGTCGTGTCCTATTCAAGGACAGCTTTAATCCTGAAATTGTTTTCATTCACTCTTTCATTCTATAAATATTAAGTACCTCCAAGTGCCAGCACTGTGGTCCTGGGACACGTGATGTGTAAGACCCTTCCCTGTGCCCGGCCTGGCTGCTGCCTGCAGCTCCCTCAGACCTGCAGGCCCCGGGGAGACCCTGGCAACTTCTGTGCTACTCGGCCACCTCTGCTATTCCCATCCTCTCCTGATCTGCTGACACACAAATGCTAGTGTCCCCAAGCTCTGTGTCACCATGCCTGCCCTTGAGAGGCTGAATTGACTGCAAATGGTTCCTTCTTCTGCAGCCCCCAGCCTTCCCACTGCCATTAGACCTCAGGCAAGGCAGCAGGTACCAGCTGTCCCCTGAGGATCTGACTGTCTTTTTGGCCTCCCGAATGCCCAGTACAGCGAGGTCCATTTTCTGGGCCGAACAGAGAAATCCTGGGAGGCTTGGGAGCAGCCTTTTCTCCTGGCTACCATCTAACCCTGTGTCCTGAGATATCACCAAGGGCACTGTTGAGCTGCTGTGTGCCCTGCCCCCCACCACCTTGCGTGCTCCAGGTCTGACTGTTCACCCCCGACTTGGCCACCATGTGGGAGAGATAAATGAGCTCCCAGAATTGTGGTCCAGAACATGAGGGGATGCTGAGGGAGATGGAGCACTCTAGCCTCTGTCTGGCTGGAGACAAGATTAGAATCCAGCTTCTCAAGTTGTACGACTTAGACCATTTTCTTCCCTCCAGCCCTGGCAAAGGTCAGCCACAGGGAGGCTTGGGCAGGACTGCCAAGGCCCAGCAGGGCAATGGGATGGCTGGTGGCTGCTGGGTCCTCGGAATGCTGGGCCAGGAGGAGGGCAGGCCTCTGATTGCTAACTCCTGGGTAGACCCGTTGTCCTCTGGCTTGATTCCATAGGCTCCTTGACTAAGAGGTGGTGATGTATATTGGTTATGACCTTGGCTTTATTATTGGGCAGTTTTTAGTTCAAGCTCTTCCTCTGCTACTTGCTAGCTTTGTGACTTTGGGAAGCTCCTTCCTTATAAGCCCTGGCTTCTCTAATGTGAAGTAGAGGAATAATACTGGCACCTACTTCTTGGGTATTATGAGGATTCAATATGATAAAGTGTCCACATTATTGGACTGCGAGGAGATCAAACCAGTCAATCCTAAAGGAAATCAACGCTGAATATTCAGTGGAAGGACTGGTGCTGAAGCTGAAGCTCTAATACTTTGGCCACCTGATCCAAAGAGCCGACTCATTGGAAAAGACCCTGATGCTGGGAAGGACTGAGAGCAAGAGGAGAAAGGGACAGCAGAGGATGAGATGGTTGGATGGCATCAGTGACTTAATGGACATGAGTTTGAGCAAACCCTGGGAGATAGTGAAGGACAGGGAAGTCTGGCGTGCTGCAGTCCACGGGGTCGCAAAGAGTCTCACATGAACAACAACAAGAACCATTATTAGAACAGTTCCTGGTACAGTGATGGCAGTCACTGATGGCAATGGTGGTGGTGGTGATTTTGATGGAATTGATGACGATAATTGAGAAAGTGATGGTGATGATGGTCATAATTGTCATGATGATGGTGGTGATGGCAATGAGGGTGGGTGGAGATACTGATGGTGAATTTGGCAAAAATTATGGTGGCAATAGAGAAGATGGTGATGGTGCCCATAGCTGTGATGGTGATGATCTCAGTGATGGTGATTTTAGTGGGAATGAAGATGATGGTGAATTTGGAGGAAATGGTGATGATGATAGAGAAGGTAATGGTGCTGCTGCTGCTGCTGATAATGGATGGTGATAGAGGTGCTGATGGTGGCAGAGAGGGGGATGATGAAAAGGATAGGGTGATGTAGTTTCTGGCTCACAAGAAGGAGAGAACAGGCAGAGAGAAAGGGAGTATGAAACAGGTGCTGATCAGTGCCCTTCCACCTGCCCCACTCAGTGTGGCCCAGATGTTATTAGCCCACCTGCCCCAGCCAGCCTAGGGGAAGGGAGGGGCTTTGCTTCTTTCCAGTCTGGCACTGACTGGGCATCAGTTTGGGCTCTAATCTGACCAGAGCCTCTTGGCTTAGGCCTCTGGGGAATGTCCGCCGGTCCCGATGGGCAGGCAAGCCCTGGTCCTCCTGCTCCAAGGATCTTGTCAGCAGGTGACCATGGTGTCCAGAGTGGCAGGCATGGCATTGTGCATGGGCCTTGGACAGGGCTAAAGTCCAAGGTTATGGCCCTTCCCTCTGAGCTCTGAGGAGGGTCGGAGTAGGGCAGTGGAACTCTGGCAGGCTCTGTAGGAGCAGACAGTTACATGGCTTGGAGGGTCAGGTTGACATAGTGCTTCTGAGTTTGGTATCAGACCACTTCCAGTCCTTTTCCACCACTGATGAGCCAGGGGGTCTTTGCAGATTCTTAATCTGAGTCTCAGCCTTGTCACTGTCGTGACATATGGGCTAATATGGTATCTACTTGATAAGAGTTATTTTTGTAATAATCCTGTGAGTTAGGAGCTCAGCAAAACGCCTGGCATCTAGGAGGCACTCGGGAGATGTGGCTTTTGTTGGCTCTGCCGGGCTGCACAGATCCTGGCCAGGGCCAGACCCTGGGTACTCATGGGCGGGGCCTGGGGCCGGGCGGCGGGGGTGGGGGAGTCTCCAGCCGCTGGGCCTCCTGGCAGGCAGGCTGGGTTGGCAGTCTGGGCTCAGATGCCCTACCTCCCTGTTCCCTTCCTGGCCACCCTACCTCCCATTGCCTTCCTGTGCCAGGCGGCCAGCCCTCGTTTGCCCCCACCTCCCAGCCTCCCCCTGTGCCCTCTCCACAGGCTGGTGAGGGCTCTGACGTGTGAAATAAAAAGGGATTTTAATTACCTCTCAGCAAAACAGCAATTAGAGAGAATCACAGCACAACAGCAGTCCCCTCCCCCACTCCCTCCCCCTGCCAGGTCCGCTTTCCCCCCTTTTTCTCCAGCCCCCACCCAAGCTCTGGGGCTGGATGAAACAGGATGCCCTCCATTTCAGCCCAGACCCCCGAACCCCAGGGCTGGGGTGTGCTTGGCAAAGGGCAGGAGGTGGTTTGTGTTGAGGGCAGGGCAGGGATGTCTCCATACCTTGGAGGCAGGCAGCACCCAACCACATCTCTGGGGTCCTTGTGGGTCCCCCCAGGGACATGCATCCACTGCGTGTGCCCTGGTACACACCCGTGTGCATGTGTGTCTAGCACGTGTGAACACCCGTGTGTGCATGCAAGCGTGTCAGCAACCTGGGGCAGTGCAACCCTCAGGATGAGCCTGCCACGCTGGGAAAGCAGCGCTGCTTCCAACAGGCTTTTAAAATAATTGCCTGTGACCCTAAGCTGTAGCTCTCTGTCCTCTGTCCGCCGGCCGCCCCCATCCCCCTGGCCCCCGCTGCCAGGGGTCACTTCTCCGTCCATCGTCCATCGGCAGAGCCTGGGGCACCTTTACCGCATTTGGGGAGGGCCCAGGGAGAGCAGGGCGGGGTGTTCCCACAGGTGGCCTGAGTCTGGGGGCGGCCAGTGGTGGGTGGCTGATTGAAGCGGTAATTGCAGGCAGCAGGCCCTAGCTAATGCATGTTATGATTAAGCCCCATTACGGAGGGAGGCCGCTCAAGCATGGGGGTGGGGGCGGGGGGCGGAAGGTGGGAGGAGGCTGATGGTGTGGGGAACAGCGATGGGGCTGACTGACAGTCTTTCTCATGGGGAGGGGGAACAGGCGGCCCACTGTTGCCTCTGTGGTCCCCTCTTCCTCCAGAGCTGCAGCCTGCCCAGCTGAGATGGGAAAGCCAGAGCCTAGAGATGGGAAAAGACCAGCTCCCCCCACCCCCACCCTGCCCAAACACAGTGCTCATTCCTGCGCAAAGGTCTGAAAGCCCCTATTCGGTTCTCTGAGGGGCCCCGCCTGCTTGTGCACAGTGGCCTTTAATCCTGGGGTTCCTGTGGCTGTGTCAGGTCCTCGGTAACCATCAGCCCCCCAGTCTCAGTGCCAAGGAACATACATCACTGGATGGCGGAAGCCAGAATGGCTGCAGCTGAACTGCTGACATCAGGGGCCCCAGTCCCACCCCACCTCACTGGGAGCCACAGGTGCTATTCAGAGACCCCTGGCTCAGATGGTAAAGACTCTGCCTGCAATGTGGGAGACCCAGGTTCAATCCCTAGGTTGAGAAGATCCCCTGGAGAAGGGACTGGCAACCCACTCCAGTATTCTTGCCTAGAGAATCTCATGGGCAGAGGAGCCTGGCGGGCTACAGTCCATGGGGTTGCAAAGAGTCGGACACGACTGAATGACTCACACTTTCACGCCACAGGGATGAAGACTGAACAGGCCCGAGCCCACCCACCCCTGGCTATGTGGGCCCTGAGGTCTGGCCTACTTCTCCATGGAAAATGGACTTCATTTCTCTTCTTTCACAAAGGCCCAGAGAGGTTATACAACTTCCCCCAGAACCACAGTAAGGGCTTTGTGTTAACCTAATATTCCAACCTGGCCACTCACCAGCTGCGTGACTTTGTGACCGTCACTTCATCTCTCAGGGCCTCAGCTGCCGCCTCTACAGAATGTGTGTGCACAGTCACTGAATCGTGTCTTACTCTCTGTGACCCCAGGGACTGTAGCCCAGCAGGCTCCTCTGTCCATGGGCTTTCCCAGGCAAGATTACTGGAGTGGGCTGCCGTTTCTCTGGGGATACACATAGCACTTACTCCAAGAATTCTGAAGATTCAAGGAGATAACTTGGCACTTAAGCCCAGGACCTGGCCTGGGCTTCAGCCTCTCATATTCTTACACAAACTTGGCTCTTTCGCTTGTATCTCCTATGATAGGCACAATTCTAAGAGGCCCCTCAAGATCCCTGAACCCTGATGTACACACGTACTTCTCCCTGCTTTTCAACCAAACATAAATCCACGTACTATTACGAAGGGATGTTGCAGATGTAATTAAGATTCCAAATCAATTGACCTTAAGATACGGAGATCATCAGACCTAATTACAGCAGTTTCTCGGGCTGGTGTCTGAGAGGAAGACAGATTCAAAGCAGGAGAAGACTTCAGTGTTGGGGAGACTTTCCCACCGATGACTTTGGAGTTGGAGGGGCCACAAGGCATGGGATACTGCTGAGAGCAGCCCCTGGTTGATAACCAGCAAAGGAGGGGCTGGTTTGATTCTCCAGCTGAAGGAACAGAATTCAGCCACAACCCACGAGCTGGGAGAGGAGCCCGGGCCCCAGAGGAGACCCCGGCCCTAGCAGACCCGGACTTCGGCCTTCTGAGGCCCTGAGTAGAGAATCCAGCCATGCTGCGCCTGGACTTCTGACCTGCAGAAACGAGGACAATAAACTTGTGCTGTTTTATGTTGCTACGTTTGTGGTGATTTGTTATCTGGTAATAGAAAACCAAGAACCCACAAGAACCCTTCTGCAGTTCGGGCAGAAGGTCCTGGGCCATCCCGCTAGAAGGGAGCTTGGTGCCAGGCTGAGGGAGGCTCCAGGTGTGCCTGCTACTTGGGACCTGTGGGTGTGCGCCCACTGCTGGTACCTCTGTGGGGACAGAGCACCTGCCTCAGGCTGTAAGGGGTGGAGGGGAGGCAGACCCTTGGCAGCCAGGGTTCCTGCTTGTGGGTCTGCCTGGGGCTGGGGCCCCTGGCATCCTGCTGCCCATCGTCAAATCTGACCTATCACTGCATCCAGAGGATGTTTCAGGGAGCCCCTGGCCATGCATCACCCCACACCCTGGGCTAGGAAGGCCTTAGGCAGAGATGTGCATGGATATTCACGGTGAGCATAGGTGTTGGATAGGAGCTCTGATTCTGGAGTCTTACTCTCTCTCCCAAAGCTCCTCATCAAAGACAACTCCCTCCAAAAGACACAGCTTAGAGGGGGGCCCTAGCCAGGGTCAGGCCTTGGGCCCAGTCCCCTGGAGCCCCTCTGAGTCCTGCTGCCCCCTCCCCTCTGCAGCCCTGCTTTCTCTCCTACAAGGGACAGTTAGTGGCCTTGGCTTTAATTAGCTAACGATCCCCTTCAGCTCCAATCACTTGAAAAGATGAGAGTGCTGGGGGAGGGGACCTGAGCCCGGTGACCCCATGAGACAAGGAACGGGCCCTTCAGGGCATGCTGGCTTCTCTGGGCTTAGGCCAGCCCGAGCCCCCTTCCTGGCCAGCACAGGCAATGGGTTGCGGTGACCCTGCCAGGAAGATGTGTCCCAGGCTCCAGGGTCCACTTCCCTGTTCCTTATCCCCTGCCTCTGGGGCCTTGTACCTGGCAGCAGGAGCTGAGCCACCTGTTGTGGCCTGTCCATCAAACAAGGGGCCTGACTGTCAGAGCTTGGACAGAGCACGCACACAGGAGCTGCCCCACACATGTTACTGTGGGGGCTCCACCACAGCTGTGGGGGCGGTGGCTGGTCCAGATCTGAGCAGCTGCCTGGTCCACTGAGCTCAGGCCTTGCACCAGGCTCCATGGTGGCCATGAGGGTCACCTCTGTCTTGCAAGGAGAGGCACTCAGGCAACCTCACTCGGATGGAGACCTGCTTGACCCTGGGGACTAATGGGGTCTGGGAAGCTTGAAATGGACCTAAAGGAGGACAGGAGGGCTGGGGACGAGGCACTCAGGCAGAGGGTGGCAATGTTGTTACACGGCGAGTGAGGACTACAGGAGATTTTTCTCTTAATGAGTCCCAAGTTGTTTTTATTTAGTAGCTAAGTTATGTTGGACTCTTTGCAACCCCGTGGCCTTTAGCCCGCCAGGCTCCTCTGTCCAAGGGATTCTCCAGGCAAGAATACTGGAGGAGGTTGCCATTCCCTTCTCCAGGGGATCTTCCCAAGCCAGGGATCGAACCCAGGTCTCCTGCATCGTAGGCGAATTCTTTATCATCTGAGCCACCAGGGAAGCCCAAGTATATTGGAGTGAGTAACCTATCCCCTCTCCAGCAGATCTTCTCGACCCAAGAATTCAACCGGGGTTTCCTGCATTGCAGGTGGATTCTTTACCAGCTGAGCTGCCAGGGGAGATCCCAATATGCTTCATAGTTTAAGTCTTTGAAAGCAAGAATGTATTGGGGATGTTCCTGGTGATCCAGTCGTTAAGACTGGATGCTTTCACTGCAGAGGGGCACGAGTTCGATCCCTGGTCAGGGAACGAAGATCCCACACGCCGCATGGCACAGCTGAAAAAATAAATAAATTCTTATGTTTTTCTTATGTGAGATAAAAAGCTGTTCTAGAGGTTGGCAGGTAACGCCAGAGAAGAATCTGCCCAATGGGGATGAGAGCCTACCACAGGAAGGACAGGAGAGGGGAGGAATGCCCCCTCTGTCATCCGATGAGCCCCAGAATCAAGCAGAGATGTGTGTGAGGGCTGAAAGTCTGGGCAGGTTTGTAGGTGAGGGAGCTGCCCCCAGTGTGAGGCTGGCCCTGGTAGATGCTTCACGTAGGCTGTTCTATGTGCTGACCACAGCTGTGCGAGAACTTTCCATGACTATCAAACATGTCATCTGTTCCGGACTCTGGGCTGCACAACTGGCTAAGATGCAGGTGGTGTGGTGGGTGCCCAGGGAGGGCAAGCCCCCAGCCATGGAGGTGGCACAGGACCAGAGAAGAGAAGCCGGCATCCCAAGAAGGATGAGTGGCCACTGGCCAATGGAAGAGGTGCTGGGAGAGGGCTGTTCCAGCAGCCAGAACAGCAAGTGCTAAGGCTCTGAGGTGAGTGAGAGTCTCCCAACAGAGGTCTGGGAAATGACAGTAGATCAGAGTGACCTACTTCCTCCTACTCACTGGGGGAAGAGAGGCAGCGGGTAGGGAGACAGAGAGAGAAGAGGATAGAAGGATGGGGAGAGGTCACTGCCTTGGGGCCACTCAGGTGTGAGTTCTATCCTGGGGGTGAGGAGAAGCACTGGCAGCTGGAGGCCAGTGGAGAAACTGGGACAACTGTCCAGGTTGGGGTGGGCATAGCAGCGTGTTGGAACCTAGCAGAGGAGCTCAGCTGGAGGTCAGCACTGGGGAGACTCTGGAGCCCAGCTCAGTGAGGGCCAGGAAGTTTGGAGAGGAGAGGGACCAGAGGAGGTAGCCCCAGGGCCAGCCCTCTAGACCCAGGAATCTGAAAGCAAATGGAGAACAAGTTCCCTAGCCCCTTGCCTGATCAGCAGCAGACCTCACTGGGAGCTCAGGCAGGACTGACAGGTGCTAGCAACAGAGAAGGAAGAATGAAGGCACAGCCTGGGTGGTGGGGTACAGGGCCCCTTGGGGTCCACCAAGGGCTGCTGCGGGCACCCAGCTTTCCAACAGGAGTCTGAGCCAACACAGTGATGGCTGCCCAGCAGCTCCGTCCTTTCCCCGCCCCCTCCCTGCCACCCGGGCCACTTGGGAGAGTCATTTCATTTCTCAAATTAAAAATCCATTCTGTGCTGTGAATAATAGATGGGATGAGCCCTGGGAGGCTGGGAGGACAGGAAGCTGGTTGGGGGAGACGTTTTCCAGGGCGAGACAGATCCTGCAGCACTCGGTGGGGCAAGTGGACTGGTGGGTGGGTGGAGTCAGGGGGCATCTCCCAGAGCAGGGGCAGGGCTGCGGGGTTTGGTTCAGGTTTGGGCAGCGGGCAAAAATAGAGGCGCAGGCTGTCCCCATACATACAAGCCAGATGGGTACAGAAATGGGTCTGATCACCATAGGCTCCAGGTGGTGCCAGGCTGGCTTCAGGTCAGCAGCCCTCCTGTGAAGTCAAGCACTTAGCACCTGACTTGGTGGAAGCTGAACAGACCTGAGTCCTCAGTGTGGGCACACAAGGGGTTGCACCCCTCCCCTAGCATCCAGACCCGGGGATGTCCTGCCCAGCAGTGTGTGTGTGGGAGGGGGTGGCTGCCATCTGGGAAGGGGAGAGGCAGAGGGTCCCCCTACCTCTGCCCCTAGTGCTGTCCCCCTTTCCCTTTCTAACCAGCTCCCCTGCTGCCCACCCACCCCCCAAACCGGGCATCCAGCTGCCTCCTCTGGGCTTGGCTGTGTCCTGTCATCCTCCTGCTTCTCAGTCAGGGAGTCATTTTGACGAGAGGGGACACTGGACACTGGGAGCCTGAGTGAGAGAGCTGGAAGCCAGATACCTACCGCCCTCCACTCACCTCCACTCAGCTCTGCTTTCTGAGGAGGGCAGAAGTGCCTGGGAGGCAGGGCTGGTCCCTCTTTATTGGTGGGGGGTGCAGGGGGGTCTAGGACTGAAGGGTCCTGGCCCCCCCCCAACTCAGGCCCCATGGGCCCTGGAAGCTGCGCTCAGGCCTGGGGGAGCCTCTGGGCTGGGGGTGGAGGTCGGGGTGAGGTACTGTACAGAGAGGGGAGAAGGAGCCAGGAAGACAGGGCGGCTGGGCCAGGGCAGTTGGGAGGCTGATGAACGGATCAATGGCAGCTGAGCGTGTGCATGAGGGCTGGCCTTGAGGGAGGTCCTATGGCTGACCTGGGAGGGAGGGGGGATGGAGGAGGAGCTGAGGGCCTGGGTCCCCCACCCCCCAGTGGCTGGAGTGGCAGAGTCCCTGGGGAAGCATGTTTGCCTTTGTGCCTTTCTGTCGGAAGAGAGTCAGCTCCCTGAGACAATATCCATTTTTATACTTCTTGGAAATTTCACGGCATTCATTTCAGGGAAAATAAAAGCTGTCATTGCTGGAGAAATGATACCAATCAGGGCCTGAAAAGGCTGGAAAATTATCCTCCTGGAGACAAAATGTTTAGGGGAAAATGCAGATTAAAAGCACAAAGAGACACTTTACCATGGTCCTGCCCTCCCCTCCCCCTGTAAGGAATCACCACATTTTACATAACTCCACCTTCCCTAGGTGGAATTAATTGAACCCAGGAAGAACTAACTCATGGGTCAAAGGAGGACTGTGAGATGGCCAGAGATGGAGGCAGAGAGTATCCAGAGGGGTAGCGCAGAGGTGGACACAGGGACAGACAAGGGACAGGCAGGGTGCAGGCAGAGGTGGCCCCTTAGGGCCTGGCTGATGAGCAGCCCCAGGGAGGGGACTGGACAGTGGATCCTTTAGTCCCCGCCTCACTGTGGTTTTTATTAGATGGGGCCCCATGGCAGTCTTGGGCAGTCTCTAACTCCATTTTGGTGAGTCCTGCAATCTGGAACCCTCAGGCCCGGCAGCACTGGTGCTTTGTGGGGTGCCCTGCTAGGGACCGTGGAAGCAGAGTGGGTGGAGAGCTCAGGGCAGAGAAAACAGAGACTTGGGAAATGGTATCATTCATGCAAGAAGCAAGCCCTGAGTTCCGTGTGTCCTGCATGGACCAGGCCCTGCCGGCACAGTGTGGAGTGAGGTCTGGCAGCAACAGGCTGTGTCCAGGGGCTGGGAGTCGTGGCAGGGAGGTCCCACATTAAAAAAGCAAGTTGAGGGACTTCCCTCCTGGTCCAGTGGTTAAGATTCCATGCTCCCACTGTGCAGGAGACAGGTACAGTCTCCAGGAACTAAGATCCTATATGCCATGCAGCACAGCCAAAAACCTACAAACAACAAACGCAAATGGAACCAGAAGTGGGTGGATAAATTCATAGTCCCCCATGCTGACCTGTCTCCCACCTATCCAAATACTAGGGTCCTGAGTCTGAGTGAACTCCGGGAGATGGTGATGGACAGGGAGGCCTGGTGTGCTGAGATTCATGGGGTCGCAAAGAGTCGGACACGACTGAGCGACTGAACTGAACTGAACTGAGGTCCAAGGGCCTGTTTGAGGCAGAGCCCGCAGGGTCCCTGCGCTGGCTCCTGCAGGGTGAGTTCCTTCATTACTTTCCAGTAGTTTTCTCCCCCTGGGCCAGGGGCTTCCAGCGGGTACCACGGCCAGCCAAGGCTTGGGGAAGGTGCTGAGTCTGGCCCTGTGGCCCCTTGTTGTAGCAGTCTCCAGAGCCCTTCCCCCATCACTGCCAACCAACACCCAGGCACCCGCGGCGGGGGTGAGGAGGAGGTGGGTGGGTGGAGAAAGCTGGGGGGTGGGCCTGGACATGGACAGGAGCTAAAGAAGAGGACTGGGAAACCCCTGATTGAAAATGCTCTGGTCCAGGCGGTACCAGCACTATTTCAGCGTGCCCCACAGCCTATCCGTGAGTCCTCCCTGGACGGTGCTCCAGTCCTGTGGACTGGGCTGGGCTGGCTCATCGTCTCATCAGCTTTACCTTGAGCCTCTTTCAGACAGGCTGGCAGGCATCCCTGCGGGGCGGGGGGCGGGGGGGGGGCATCGAATCGGAGGGGACCTGGGACCCTCATTCCTCTCGGGACTAGGATTCTCGAGCCCAGAATCGGTGCCAGACCCTCAGGAGCTTGTTCCCGCAGCCGCCTTCCCCGCCCCCGAGCTGCCACCGAGCTGACAGGTAGCCGGGATGCAGGCAGGAAGAAGGAGGGGGTGCGGGGGGCAAGCGGAGGAGGGTGGAGCCGCCGGCGCGCCCCCTCCCTCGGGGCCGGCGGGCGGCGCAGCGCGGCGCGGCAGCAGAGGAGGCGGCGGGCGCACAGAGAGAGCGGCCGCCCGCCCCGCTCCGCCCGGGCTCCGGCTCCGGCTCGGGCTCCATCTGCGCTGTTTCCGCGCCGCCCGAGCGCGCACCTGCCGGGTAAGTGGCACCCGAGCCCGCCGCCGCCGCAGCCACCGTCAGCCACCTCCGCCGCCGCGCCGAGCCTCCAGGCTTTGTCTGCGTCCTCGCGGCTCCGGCTCGGCGGCGGCGGCGACTCGCGGGCTCGGGGCTCGGGCTCCGCGGGCTTCCCGGCGCGACGCAGGAGGTTGCGCACCAAGGGCTCGGGGCGCACGGGGCCAGCTCGCTCTGCGCCGGGGATGAAACTTCGTCCAAGTTTGGGTTCCGGGGAGAACCTGTTGAAGCCGGGAGGGGCCGGGGGCGAGGACGCGGGACGGAACCGGTTCCGGGTCCTTTACGGCCGTCGGGGCTTTCTCCCTGATCCTGGGCGGGACGGCGCGCCGGCGCGGGGGCTTGGCAAAAGGACTGGTGAGGGTTCTGGCCATTGAATAGAGAGGACGGGGCCGGGGATGGCTTTGCGGACAACCGCGGGGACAAAGTTTGGTTCTCGAGGCTCGTTCTTGAGCGTCTGGTTCCAGTGCGGAAAGCTGAAGGCGGCTTCAGGGCCCGCATAGACGCCGCACTGACCACACCTCCTTTTCCGGCCTCCGCTTCCCCCCTCCCCCCATCTGGCCTTGTCTGTAGCAGGTCGGGGGCAAGCAATGAAGAGAAGAGAAACAGCCTTTCACTGACGGCCTACTATGTGCCAGGCCCGGTGCCCGGCGCTTTATTACAGGGGTCTCCCCAGCCTGCGGCGGGCACGTGTGTGCGGGGACAGGGGACGGTAATGGACGGACGGTGCCTATAATGGCTGGTGGCCGCTCGGAGCCTTCTCCCTCCCTCCAACCCCGAGTGGCGCAGGGAAGCCAGGCCCCAGGCCCACTCGCTGTTGGCGACTCCGGGTGGCCTCCAGCCTTTGGACCTAGGCCTGTGCTCTTCTTCTTCGGGCTCGTGGGTCCCGTCGGGCCCCAGTGCCTTTCTGAGCCTGTCTACCTTTCCTGCAGCTGCGGCCCGGCGGCCATGCAGAGGCCGGCTGGGAGCCTGGCGGCCTGGTGCAGCCTGCTGTAGCAGAGACCGCCCAGGGCTGCGCGGCGGCGGCAGCGGAGCCATGGAGGCCCCGTATTCGATGACAGCACATTACGACGAGTTCCAGGAGGTGAAGTACGTGAGCCGGTGCGGTGGGGGAGGCGCACGGGGAACGTCGCTGCCCCCCGGCTTCCCGCTGGGTGCGGGGCGCAGCGCCACCGGGGCCCGAGCCGGGCTGCCGCGCTGGAACCGGCGCGAGGTGTGCCTGCTGTCGGGGCTGGTGTTCGCCGCGGGCCTTTGTGCCATCCTGGCCGCCATGCTGGCTCTCAAGTACCTGGGTCCGGGGGCGGCGGGGGGCGCCGCCTGCTCCGAGGGCTGCCCGGAGCGGAAGGCCTTCGCGCGCGCCGCGCGTTTCTTGGCCGCCAACCTGGACGCCAGCATAGACCCGTGCCAGGACTTCTACTCCTTCGCGTGCGGCGGCTGGCTGCGGCGCCACGCCATCCCGGACGACAAGCTCACCTACGGCACCATCGCGGCCATCGGCGAGCAGAACGAGGAGCGCCTGCGGCGCTTGCTGGCGAGGCCCGGGGGCGGGCCGGGGGGCGCGGCCCAGCGCAAGGTGCGCGCTTTCTTCCGCTCTTGCCTGGACATGCGGGAAATCGAACGGCTCGGCCCGCGGCCCATGCTCGAGGTCATCGAGGACTGCGGGGGCTGGGACCTGGGCGGCGCGGCGGAGCGCCCGGGGGCGGCGGCTCGCTGGGACCTCAACCGGCTGCTGTACAAGGCGCAGGGCGTGTACAGCGCCGCCGCGCTCTTCTCGCTCACCGTCAGCCTGGATGACAGGAACTCCTCGCGCTACGTCATCCGCGTGAGTGAGCCACCCCCCCAACCCCCCGCCACGGGCACCCCCACAGGCGGCTAGGAACTAGGAGTGCCTCGGCCTGGCACGCCTGCCCCGCGCGCCCTATGCGCCCGGGAGACCGGTGCGGAAGAGGGAGGTTAGGGGAATGGAGGGGAGTGCACACCGGCAGAGCGCGGGAGGAGGGCTCAAGTAATTTCCCTCGAGTAATTGCGGTGTTTAGCGGAGCCGCGGGAGCCGCAATTTCCCAGCCCTCTGGCAGGCGGTGAGAGCTCGGGGAGGGGTGTGCTGATGGGCTGTGGTGACAGGCCTTTCGGGCTGGGACTGGCTGGAATGCCTGGGGCGGGGGTGGGGCGGGCGGGCAGGGGTCAGCTGTCAGTGCGCGCGCGAGTGCCCCTCAAGGGTGGGGAAAGGAAAGGATTTCAAGAGGAAAGACAAGGACGGGTGGAGGGGACCTGGGTCGGGGGGTAGGGAGGGTGGGGGCCGGGGAGCCATACCCATTCAGTCCCCAGTCTAGGCCAGTCAGTCCTGGAGGCTTGGACCAGCTGCTCTGGATTGAGGCAGGGGCTGTCGTCTTTATGCTCCGGGGGCTTGTGACAGTGGATGCCTGGCAAGTCCTCTGTTTGCCTTTTGGAAGGGGATTCAGTCTGTTTGCAGGAACCCGGAATGTTGATATCTGACCCCCATCTCTCCCCAGATTGACCAGGACGGGCTCACCCTGCCAGAAAGGACCTTGTACTTAGCTCAGGACGAGGAGAGCGAAAAGGTGTGGGAGCATGGGATGGGGTTCTGGGGAAGCCCTGGGGCTCAGGGAGGCATGGACCGGGGCCTAGCACCGCCTGCATCCTTGCCCTGCCCCTTCCTGGTGCAGATCCTAGCAGCATACCGGGTGTTCATGGAGCGCCTGCTCAGCCTCCTGGGTGCCGAGGCAGTGGAGCAGAAGGCCCAGGAGATCCTGCAGCTGGAGCAGCGGCTGGCCAACGTGAGCAGGCGCCGGCTTCGTGATGGGGGCGGGAAGCCTCGGGCGGGGCTGGGTCAACCCTGCCCTTCATCCCCAGATCACAGTGTCCGAGTATGATGACCTCCGGCGAGACGTTACCTCTGTGTACAACAAGGTGACCCTAGGGCAACTGCAGAAGATCACCCCCCACGTGAGTGCCACCCAGCCCTGCGCGGTGGTGGGGAGGTGCTGATCTTGGGACCCCCGGGCCGTCCCCTCCCCGAGGCCTTCCGTGGCCATGGACTCCTGTGACCTCTGGTCGCCTCTCCCTGGCCCTCTGTCTCTTCTGTGGTCCTTGCCACACCTGGTCCCACTGTCCCCATCTGTGGCCCCCCCAGCTGCGGTGGAAGTGGCTTCTGGACCAGATCTTCCAGGAGGACTTCTCAGAGGACGAGGAGGTGGTGCTGCTGGCCACGGACTACATGCAACAGGTGTCGCAGCTCATCCGCTCCACCCCACGCAGGTAGGGCTGCCAGTTGCCCACCTGCCCCCCGCCCCGGGTTCCTCCCCCGCATCCCAGAGCTATCTGCTTGGAGAGCTTCGAATCCCTGCCTCCATTTCAGTCCAGTATCCGCACTGGGGAGGCAGGAGAGGAGCACTGGAAAAGGAGTCCCGATCCCTAGGTTCAGACCTGGCTGTCCCCCGTACTGTGTGGGACCCTGGGCAGGGCCGGGAGTTTCCCGGGCTGAGTTTTCTCATGTGGGGATGGCAAGACTCGAGTGAGCCTGAAGTTAAAAGGGGACGCAGTGGCAGTTACTCTGCTCCCCTAGGGCCACTGGGAGGAAAACCTCCCTGGCCTCTGCCTCATCTCAGGAAGGAGCCGAGGCCCCTCAAGGCCAGCTCTGAGATAGGCAGTCACCCCAAGTGCTCACTCTCCCACCACACAAGTGGAAAACGGTGCTGGCCTGTGCTCCAGGAGCACCCAGCGCTTTTTCGCTGGCCTGAGGCGTATCTGCTGTGTGTGGGCCCAGCCCTTCTCCCTGACTGGGGCTGGGAGGACCTGCAATGACCCTCAGTCCTGTGCAAGTGCTTGGTCCTGCCCTGGGCTGAGGGGTGAGGGTGGGGCGCCTGTCAGGACACCCTGTTGCTTCACCTGGCCCTTAGGATCCTGCACAACTACCTGGTGTGGCGCGTGGTGGTGGTCCTGAGCGAGCATCTGTCCCCGCCATTCCGAGAGGCACTGCATGAGCTGGCCCGGGAGATGGAGGGCAGCGAGAAGCCACAGGAGCTGGCCCGTGTCTGCCTGGGTCAGGCCAACCGTCACTTTGGCATGGCACTCGGTGCCCTGTTTGTACATGAGCACTTCTCGGCTGCCAGCAAGGCCAAGGTCAGGCTGCCTGGCCTTGGGGCCTGGGGGAGTGGGTGCTGAGCCGGGGATGAAGTTTTTGCATGACTGTGGTCCAAGCATGAGGAGCACGGGGAGCCCTGCACATCCCCCCTGCAGCGAGGGGCACCGGGCTCAGGGAGGGCTGAGCCCTCTCTGAGCCTCCAGGGTGCTCCTCACTGGGCCTCCTCCCCCAGGAAGCCTACCTGATTTGTCAGCCGCAGGACGCTCTCCCCACCAAGCTCCTGTCCGGCCTGCTCTGCCATGCTCAGTGGGATGGCCCTAGGAATGTACGTGATCTTTGCTGGGGCAGTTAGCCCCTTCCAGACCAAGTTTCCTTTCAGGGTCCAGGGCCTGAATCTCTTACCTCCAAGGTCTCCCCTTGGTGCTGAGCACCAAGTCCTGGGCTTTGGAAGTGGTGCTGAATGATTAGGGGGGTACCCCTTGCTCCAGGTGCTGGGGACCCAGAGCTATGGCCTCCTGGATTGATCCCTTGATCCTTGATCCTTGACCCCTAACCCTGCAGGTACAGCAGCTGGTAGAAGACATCAAGTATATCTTGGGCCAGCGCCTGGAGGAGCTAGACTGGATGGATGCTGAAACCAAGGCGGCGGCACGGGCCAAGGTGAAATGGGATCCCGGTCCCATATGTTAGTTCCATAAACACGTATTGAGTGCCTACTCTATGCCAAGTGCTGGGATAACAAAAGAGACAAAGATGCCTCTATGGAGTTGGCATCACCCAGCCTCCTCTCCTGCTTCCGTGAGCCCCACTCCTACACTGGCCCTGGAGCTTTCTCCCTTGAGGGGTTAGGGAGTTATCTCCTGAGGCCCCAGCCCACCCCTGACCCTCTCGCTTGCAGCTTCAGTACATGATGGTGATGGTGGGCTACCCGGACTTCCTGCTGAAACCGGAGGCTGTGGACAAGGAGTATGAGGTGGGCCTGCCCACTGCCCCTGCCCCAGCCAGCCACGCTTCTCCAGGCCTATGGCCAAGACCCCCATAGAGACCAACCACCACTGCAGGGAAGGAGCCAGAGCCCTCAGCTGATGGACACTGGGAGGGCATGGGACCTGCCGGGTGCTGGTCTGGCCCTGCCCCCTGGCCTGCCGCTGAGTGCTGCCCATCCCCTGTGCAGTTTGAGGTCCACGAGAAGACCTACTTCAAGAATATCTTGAACAGCATCCGCTTCAGCATCCAGCTTTCAGTCAAGAAGATCCGTCAGGAGGTGGACAAGTCCACGTGGGTACCTAGCCTGGAGCAAGGGTCAGGGGTGCCATGGTGTGCCATGGGGACAGTGTTTCTTATCAATGCCTGGAGGAGGGCACACTGCCTCACAGACATGCTGGCATGGGGAGGGGGCACCAGACCTGCATAGGGTGTGGGGTCCACCTGGGAGAGGCCCAGGACATAGCAGTAGGCTGGGACATCAGGCCATCCTTTAAGAAGGAGGAGGTTAGGAGGCAGGGGGTGTAGGGGATGGAGTGGGGGTTCCCCCAGCTGACCCCAACCTTCCTCCACAGGTGGCTGCTCCCCCCACAGGCACTCAATGCCTACTATCTGCCCAACAAGAACCAGATGGGTAAGGGGGCGTGTCAGGCCGGGGTAGGGGTGGGGTTTGTGGTGGGGGTGGGCAGGGGGTGGAGGTGGGGCGGGTCTCCTGCTGACCACGCCCTCTCGGCAGTGTTCCCTGCTGGAATTCTGCAGCCAACACTGTACGACCCTGACTTTCCGCAGTGAGTATGGGGCCTGGTGTGAGCCAGAGTCCCGGCCATGGCCTTGTCTGCAGGGTGGGCAGGGAACTGCTCAGACTGCCCGAGGCTCAGGCTGGGCACAGGAGTCGTGACAGTTGCAACCCTGGGTCCCCATAATCCCATTTCATTGGTTATTTAGAAAAAAGCGTAGGGTTTTTTTTTTTTTTTTTTTCTTCATTCTTTTAAATGTCCAGAGTCCCTTTTTACCTGGGTTGAGGCTTCTCTGGGCATTTCAAAAGTGAAGCAATCTAGGAAAAAGATTAAAGGAAAAAGATCTAGGAAAAAGGCTAGATCCCATATGGGGTGCCTGAGTTTCCCTCCACCCCTGTTTCCACCCACCCCCTTGACTGCCGAAATCTGTTAGATGTTATTTCCTAAAAGAGGTTGCAGGTATTACTGGCCCCTTTCACATACCCCACAAGGAAGCTGGAGGCATGAGAGTCCTGGGGCAGTGGAACACTGGCCCTCCTGGGCTGCCTCGTGGCCTGGCCGGGGCCTCCTGAGGCCGCCGGGGCAGCAGCCCAATGGGGCTCTCAGAGGGCGGGCGAGGCTGGGGCCTGACGCTGCTGCCCCGGCCCAGGTCTCTGAACTACGGGGGCATCGGCACCATCATCGGGCACGAGCTGACCCACGGCTACGATGACTGGGGTGAGGCCTGCAGGCGGCCTGAGGGGGTGGGGGACAGGCAATGGCGAGGGTTGGGGGAGGCAGGGTGGTGAGGACTAATTGAGGCCCTGCTGCTGCCCCATGCCTGCCTGCTGGTGGGTGGATGAACAGGGAGCCTCAGCTCGCCCCGCCTGCTGCCCACAGGAGGCCACTATGACCGCTCAGGCAACCTGCTGCACTGGTGGACTGAGGCCTCCTACAGCCGCTTCCTGCGCAAGGCCGAGTGCATTGTCCACCTCTATGACAACTTCACCGTCTACAACCAGCGGGTGAGGCCCCCGCCTCGATGTCCCTGGGGTCCCTCAGGCGGGCCTGGCCAGCGCAGATTAGGCGTGTGCACACCCTTTGGCACACTCCTGGCCCTGCACAAACCTGGGACCCCGGTCCCTACACACCTGCCAGGGTCCGGGTGTACATTGACTTGGGTGCATGCGTGAGTTCACACAAACGCGCACGCACGTGGGGCACAAGGTGGGGGAGCCCTACCCAGAGTTTCTGGGAAAGGGAAGGTGGGGCGAGGACAGGGCCCAGGGAGGCCAGACCTGAAGGAGGCCAGAAGGCCTGGGCAGCCTCCAGCCTCTTTGCTTCTTGCCAGGTGAATGGGAAGCACACGCTTGGAGAGAACATTGCAGACATGGGAGGCCTCAAGCTTGCCTACTATGTGAGCCCCCCTGCCATGCCCTCCACCCCTGCGGGGAGGGCTAGGGGACCCTGAGGACTGGGCTAGAGACCTCGACACCCCTCCCCGCCGACCCCGTCCTGTTGGTCTTGGAGGGGAAGGTGCTGTGCTGGGCTGAGGGCCTCCTAAGTCCATCAACTTCTGGGCAAGCAAAGAGGGCTGCCTGGAGGAGGTGGCCCTTGCCTGGGCTTAGCCTTCTGGAGAGGGAAGAAGTTAGGGACCCAAGGGCTCAGCCTGGTGGGCGGTGTGTGGAGCTGGGGTGGGTGACCGGCTGGCTGGGTGGAGGGTGCCAGGTGGCCCCGCTTGGGCACCCCAGCTCCATGCTCTGCGCCCCCAGGCATATCAGAAGTGGGTGCGCGAGCACGGCCCTGAGCACCCGCTGCACCGGCTCAAGTATACGCACAACCAGCTCTTCTTCATCGCCTTTGCCCAGGTGGGCCGGGTGGGGGCCGGTGGGGTTGGGGTCAGCCTCCAGCCTGTCTCCCATGGGCCACTCCTCAGAGGCAATGCCCCCCTGCCCTGGGCTGTGATGGGGGATGAGGACCTAGTGTGCAGAAGGAGTGATTGCACAGGCTGGTCCGTGGACTCCTGGCCTCACGTCCCTGCTGCTCCCCTCCACTCCCCCATCTGGCCCCAGAACTGGTGCATCAAGCGGCGGTCGCAGTCCATCTACCTGCAGGTGCTGACCGACAAGCACGCACCTGAGCACTACAGGTCTGCCCCCTGGCTGCCTGGGCCTCATCCCTCCTTGTGTCGGTGGGGTGGGGGGCGCGGGGGAGGGGTGCAAAGGGTGGCGTGGTGGGGTGGGAAAGGACAGCTGGGGTCTGGTGGCCCCTGGGACCTACACTCTGTGGGTCTCTCCCTAGGGTGCTGGGCAGCGTGTCCCAGTTTGAGGAGTTCGGCCGGGCCTTCCATTGCCCCAAGGACTCGCCCATGAACCCTGCCCACAAGTGCTCTGTGTGGTGAGCCTGGCCGCCCACCTGTGCCCCCCTCCCTCCCTGCACGAACCGCCTCCCGCCAGCTGCCGGAGCAGGCATGGACCCGGCTCTGGTCCACTCGAGCGCCACCCCCCCGCCACCTTGTCCTTGCCTCCCCAGCCCTTTTGGGACTCCACACGGCCCCGCTGTCTCCCACTCCAGGAGAGACCCAGAGCAGGGCTGAGGCTCCAGGAGGGCGTGGGGCAGAGACTCTAAGGTCCCCAGACTGGGCTCTTGGGAGCCAGAGCCTCCACCAGTTTGCACTGTCCAGGGTCCCCACCTTCACTGTGTTCTTGCTGCTGAGTCTGGTCAATAAAGCTGCTCTACTGTCGCCTTGGCCTCCTCAGGGGCCCCCGGAGAAGGTGGGGTTGGATGAACTCCTTACCTTAACGGAATGGGACCTAAAGAAGACCTTTTTGTCCCCTCCTGGTGGCCTCAGCTGGGCCGACTCTGTCCCACCTCCCCGGCTCTTGTCTTTCCCACCAACCATCCACTGTGGGTCTTCCCTGATAGCTCAGTTGGTAAAGAATCCGCCTGCAATGTGGGATACCTGGGTTTGATCCCTGGGTTGGAAAGACCCCCTGGAGAAGGGAAGGGCTGCCCACTCCATGATTCTGGCCTGGAGAATTCCACGGACTGTGTAGTCCATGGGGTCACAAAGAGTCCGCCACGACTGAGCAACTTTCACTTTCACTTTTACACTTTGGCTCAGTCTGCCCCCCTAACTCAAAGTCTTGCCGAGGTCCCTGGACTAGCCTTATGGAGGCCAGAACGCCGTGCCCAGTGATCTCCACCCCAGCATGACTCTGGGGCCTGACTTCTCCTGGGTGTCCATAGTGGTACCCCACTCACCCCGGCAGGAGTTTCTGCAGTGTCCCCAGCCAGTCATGGAGCCCAGGCCAGGCTTTGGCTCATCTTCTTGGAGAAAGAGGACATGACCTGTGACCTGAGGGCGTCCCCTCCAGCCTGGGGCAGGAGCTCCTGGGAAGGGAGAAGGAAGGGAGTGGTGGGGGATGGGGGATGGGGTGGGGGGAGGCCTAGGTGTGGCTGTGGGGGGAGGGGCGGAGATGTGCTGCTCTGTCTTGGACAGGAGGGCTAGGGGAGGGAGGAGCCCCCCGAGGGGTCCCAGGGATCTGCAATGATGAGGCTGGCCGCCCTTCCTCCTCCAGGCCTGTTTCTGTTACATCAGGGGTGGCCTAGAGAGGGCAGCTCTCAGGGGCCCTGCCTGGTGTGCATGCCTAACCTGTCTCCCACTGCAGAGGTGAACCTCTTGCCAGTCTACCTCCTGTCTGTATGCTCAGAGAATGTCCATCCACCTCTCAGCCTTGACAGGCTCTCAGAAAGTCTCTATTATCTGATCCTTGGATACCCCAGCCTCGGGGAGGGGAAGACGGAAGGCACACCCGCCACAGCGGAGGGTGCAGGGGAGTCCACAGAGAAGAGGCAGGAGTGAAGAGGGCACCCCAAAGAGGGGGAGTGGCCAAGCTCCCGAGGGGCAGGGCTCTGCACACACACAGGCTGCAGGCACCGGTCCGGAGCACAGAGCCCTGCTGGGAGCTGCCTGTTGGGGTGCTGGGGGTGGTGGTGGTGATGAGGGGGCCTCACATTCAGAGCTCCTTAGAGATGCTGTGTTTATGGATCTTCCTTGGTTTCCTCTGGAAGCCTCTTTCCCCCTGGGCTGAGCATGTGCATACCATGTCTTTTGGGGAGTGAAGGCAGAGACTGTCTAGCTCCCTGTCTCGACCTGCCCCCCACCTCCTGGTCCCATGCCTCACCCCCTCCCTCTGGCCTGGGATCCTGGTTTGAAACTAGATTCTCAGGCACCCCCTTTTGCCATGCCTCCGGCTCCCTGAGTGGCCCAGCTCCATCCAAGACCCATCCTTCCTGTCTCCCAGCTGGCACAGGGGAGGCCTTTGGGGCTGGGGGTCCAGTGGGGTGGGACTCCCAACAGCAAATGCCATGAAGCCCAGGTACTCTTGGGGCCAAGTTCCTCCGCTTCCCATCTGTACCCAGCTGAGGGGGGCCAGTGGGGTTGGGCTTGTAGGGGAAAGTGGGCCCCTGGGATAGGATACGGGGTTCCTGGCCTCCAGGCTGGTCCCAAGCTGGAAGCTGGGAAGCCTGAGGGTCTCAGCTGCTGGCCAGGGCCCTCATGCCCTGTTGTGTCCCGGGGGAGACCACCCACCCTCCTGGCAGGGTTGTGGACAACAGGCCACGAAGCCACTGGAGACCCCCTCAACCTGATGGATTCCTGCTGGGCTCACAGCGATGACGTCACTGCTACCTGGGGCTGCCGGCTCCTTGCACCTTTCCGGGAGGACGGAGGGAGACCAGAGATCAGAGGGATCACAAGCCAAGGGCATCCCAAGGATAGCATCCCTGCCCTTGTGCTAAGTTGCTTCAGTCATGTCCTACTCTGCGACCCCATGGATTGTAGCCCACCAGGCTCCTCTGTCCATGGAATTCTCCAGGCAAGAGTACTGGAGTGGGTTGCCATGCCTTCCTTCAGGGGATCTTCTTGACCCAGGGATTGAACCCATGGCTCTTACATCTCCTGGATTGGGACGCCCACCCCCGCACCCCCACCCTAGCCCTTAGGGACCATGAAACTTAGACAGCCAAGGACCTCAGAGCTACAGGGTGGCCCTGCAGGGCACAGTGGTGACGTGGGTGTCATCCACTGGTTCCCAGACTGCCTTTCCAGACAGATCATGAGAGCATCCTCATTGCAACCTAGTGAAGTGGAAGGAGGATAGAAGCAGCCCCTTTTACAGACAGGGAAACTGAGGGGAGTCACATGCCTGCCCAGGGTCACGCTGCTTGTGTCAGCTGATGGACGCGTCTTGGTTGCTGGGTCCTCTCAACCTCCGGATGTCCATCCCACCCTCAGCATCTCCCCTCGATGAGTTCTGTTAGGAAACCGAGCACACGGCATAGAGACAGCCACTTCACTGTCCACTAGGCCCTGTGCCTGCAGTCCAGCTGAGGATCCACTGGCCATGATGCTAAGCCAGCTCAGCACAGCTGCCCACTCGACCTCAGTTTCCCTTGTGTTGGCTGAGGGGCTCAAACGCCGTGGTGAAGGTCCTTCTGGTTGTGCAGCAATTCTAGAAATCGCCGCGGGGCAGCTTGTCGCAAGGCTGGCTCCATCCCTCCCCGAGGAGGAAGACGGCTTGGCCCACAGCAGGGATCCTCTGAGCAGAGCTCATTGGGATGACAGAAAGCAATCTGCAACTAAGCATGTAACAGCAGGGAAATAAAGGAGCCGGGGGATGGTTTACAACTGCGCTGAAGCTTCCAGGCGCCCACCTGTGTGCCTTCATGTGTTGGGTCTCACAGTTCTGCTCTCCGCAGCTTTGAGGCCCAGCCTTGAGCCCCGGGGGTCACTCCTGCCTGACCTTGGCCAGTGTCTCACCCTCTCCAGGCCCAGGGGCATCACTGGTGGATGCGGGGCTGTGGGTGAGGGGCGGGCCCACCTGTGCTGGCCAGATGTGGGCCCCTCCACCACCCCAAGATTGCAGGCCCAGCAGTGAGAGCCCCAAGCTGAGTCCTCAGGGCCATTGAGGTGTCCCCGAGCAGCCCTGCCCCACAGGCCTTTCCAACAAGTTCAGTGGAGCCCATATTCAAGTTTCTGCCACCTGTGTGATTGCTTGTATGCAGACCCAGATGTCCAGCACCCCAGGAACCCCAAGCTCCCCAGCCCGTGAGGAGCCCTAGAAGCAATATTTTTAAATGGCTAGAGCCCCTGTTCCAGACTTGCTAGGAATCCCAGTGTCCTCCATGAGCAAATACCTCTGCAGGGTTCTCAGGGGGTTGGGTTCCTCCTCACATCCCCACCTCTGTAACCCCATGTTGGGCAGTACCCTGAATCCTTCCCTGCCCAGGGAGCAGGTGGAGTCAGAGACCTCATGAAAGGGCTGGTTGCTGGAGGGCCCCTTTTGCGGCCTCCTTCTCTCACCTTCAGGGCACCTTGCGTGCGTGCGTGCTAAGTCACTTCAGTTGTGTCCGACTCTTTGCGACCCTATGGACCATAGCTCACCAGGCTCCTCTGTCCATGGGATTCTCCAAGCATGAATACTGGAGTGGGTTGCCATGCCCGCCTCCAGGGCTCTTTCCAACCTAGGGATCGAACTCGTGTCTCTTATGTCTCTTGCATTGGCAGGTGGGTTCCTTACCACTAGTGCCACCTGGGAAGCCCTCAGGGCATCTCACCCCTCCCCTAAACTGGCTTGAGGAACCTACTTTCCCTCGGCATAATAAAAAGAGCAATTTCCCGGTCCCCCTGCCAGCTCCAGGCCTGTCCAGGGGCTGAGTGCTGGGCTCCCGAGGCCACCCCTGGGCCACCCTGCCACAGGACAGGACAGAACAGGGCAGAGCACAGAGCCCCAGAGTCCAGCCTCCTCCTCTGCCTCCCCTGTCCACCTGTGTAGGAGCTTGGACTTGAATCTAGAGGGGTCACTGCTGAGCAGGACCCTGGCAGTTGTATCCTCCAGCCCCCAACCCCACGTCTGAGGAGAGACTGTAGAAGGGATGAGTTGTGCCGTCTCTCATTCCTTGGACTTCCCTGGTGGCTCAGATGGTAAAGAGTCTGCCTATAATGCAGGAGACCTGGGTTCGAGACCTGGGTTCAATCCCTGGGTCAGGAAGATCTCCTGGAGAAGGAAATGGCAATCCACTCCAGTATTCTTGCCTGAGAAATCCCATGAACGGAGGAACCTGGCAGGCTACGGTCCATGGGGTCACAAAGAGTCAACAGCGTTTCCCCTGCTGACTTGCGAGGGGTCACAAGACACCTCAGTCTCGGCCCCAGCCTGTGGGGGTCCCAGAGGGCTCCTGGATAACAGAGACATTTTCCGCTTTGGAGCCAGGCAGCCTCCAGGGTACCTGTCACTGCACAGCATGTAACCACATGAGGCGGTTCTTGGGAACATTTTACAGAAAAATGCAGGCCTCCGAGCACGTTATTTATAATTCCTTCATGGGATTATTGAAGGTTTCAGAACAGTATGACTCTCAGCCCATCCTCCCCCTAGAAGTCCTTGCTCTGCAGGCTCCATTTTCCTGAAGGAGACCCCGAATTTGGACAGCATGTGGCATGTGGCTGAGCAGGACTCTGGCAGCGTGGACTTCACCCTGAGGCTGGGCAGGGAGGATGTCCTCACCTAGAAAATCACTGCGGGCGGGGATACAACGTCCTGAGGCCCCCTCGCCTTTGGGGAAAGCTAGTTGCACCCTGTCCTGTCCTGCAGAGCTATCATGGGATCAGGCCTACACCCCTGGCGGGTCTCAGCCCTGTGTGGTCAAGGGGACCCCAGGCTCCTAACCCTGCAGACCGAACACCAACTTCTGTGTTCACGGGACACGGCTTGTGGCTCATCTGGGGCCTCTTTGTTGGCCCTGGTGGGGTTCTCAGCCCTCACTCGGTTACAGGCCACCCTTGAGGCACCAACCCTCATGTTCCACTGACCGGGTCCGCCCACACTAGTATGGGGGTGTCCTTCAGTCCCTCTCTGCCCTGTGGCCCGCTGTCCTCAACAAGGGCCCGGCTCAGCCAGGCTTGTGGATGCCTCCCTCCTCCCCACGCTCCCTGCCTCCTGCACAGGGTGGGGGGCGCCCACTGCAGGGGCTGCGGGGACACACACCCATCCCTCGGGTCCAGCCCACTGAGCAGCCCTGCAGCTGGGCTTCGGGCCAGCATGAGCTCACCAGGTCAGAGGAAAAGGACATGGCGCCTGGCCCCCACTGGACCTCAGCTGGGCCCGGACCTGTGAGCCTCTGGCTGCCGCACAGGCCAATTCACTGGGCAGCAGGCAGCTCAGATCCCCAAGCTGCAGTCCCATAGTGCTGCAAAGCCCCATCTCTCCTGGTCTACTTTGTGTAAATAATAATAAAAAACCCTCCTAAATTCCCATGGGACCAGACCACGGCGGTCACCACTGACAGAGGTGTGAAGGTGACGACTTTCCTGTCGCTCAAGGAGCCCTGGGTGGGGTGGGAGCGGAGGGGGTGCCCTGCTGCTGATGACCAGGAACTGGGACATCTGGTGAGCTTTTCTAATTATCTCACCAATAAATGAGTGACATGTCTTTAATTCTTACAAATAGAGTTCCATTGTGTGTTATGACTAGTAAAAGCACTTCTTACTGGGGACATCAAAGGGGGAAAGGGCTAGAACCGTCAAAGAGCTGGATGCTCCCTACTGAGGTGGATGGCGGCCTCAACATCTGGATATCTGGATGGTGGGGCAGCTGTTTCGTCCCTGATGGGTGGCTCCAGAGACACACAACTGGCTCCCAGGCACCATGCCAGGCACGTTGGCACAGGTTGGGCATCCCTGGTGGCGAGGGATTCTGGGCTGTGGCCTGGCGTGTATGCAAGAGCGATCCTGAAGCTCTGTTCACCTGGAGGAAGCGGGCCCTGGGTCACTTTAGATCAGAGGGTGTGACTAAGAATATGACTCAGCTTCCTGCAGGTCTCTGGACCCCCAACCCCACCCCTACCGGAGATAGGGATGGGGGAGGCATCCTGGTCATGCAGATGCTGAGCAGGTGGGGAGACCTGTGTCTGGAAGCAGGAGAGGTCACAGCCTCAGATGGGAGCATCGGCTGCAAGGTCAGGATGAAGGTCATCTCGTCTGAGGTCTCCCGAGGTTTCCAGGCAGCACCTATGCCTACCCATCAGGAGGCATCCTGTGTGATCATGAGAGCCCCGCTGGGCTTGGTTCAGGGACCAGGGGTGGGGGTGGGGTGGGGGGAAGGAGGGACTCCAGAAACCAGGGATGGCCTTGCTACAGGTTTGGCTGGGACTGAACCTGCGCGCCCCCTAGAGCCCAGTCTGAACTCTGTAGGGAGTGATGCACCTCTAGTCGTCGGGAATTGTTGGTCCTGAGTCCTGTCTGGAGGACTTCTCTTGTGGTCCAGTGGTTAAGAATCACTTTGCAGTGCAAGGGATGTAGGTTTGATCCGTAGTTGGGGAACTAAGATCCCATTTGCTGCTAAGGAGCAACTAAACCCACATCCTGCAACTATTGAGCCCATACTGTAAGAGCCAACCCAAAACAGCCAAATAATTTTTTTTTTTTCAAAGAGAGTTTTGTCTGGGGCCCAAAGATGACTGGTCTCCCACTCAGATCTCAACTGGTTGAGGGACATCAGTCCTTTCAGAGTGCCTAATGTGTGTCCAGCTCTCCCAGGCTTTATCTCATTCCAGCCTTGCCACAAACCTGGGCCATCAGCCCTGGTTTCCTTGGTGGGTCAGCTGGTAAAGAGTCTGCCTGCAATGCAGGAGACCTGGGTTCGATCCCTGGGTTTGGAAGAACCCCTGGAGGAGGGAAAAGCTACCCACTCCAGTATTCTGGCCTGGAGAATTCCATGGACTGTATAGTCCATGGGGTTGCAGAGAGTCAGACATGACTGAGCAACTTTCACTTTCACTCCATCCTGGAACCTTCATCCTGATGGAGTAAAATTTATGTCTGGGGCAGGACAAGGCAATCTAAGCATAATGCACTCGCTGCCCATAGTGGGCCCTCCCTGGCGTGCAGCCTGCACCTGCATTATACATGAAGCCGACCTTCTTGAAGCTGTGAGTGCCTGTTCTATCATGAAGATCAGTGTTGTTTTTTATTTTTTCTGACACAGGCAGCGTAACTCCTTAGTACGTTACATTTCTTTCCCAATCCCATAAGGGGTTCTGGGACCTGTTGCTCACTATATATGTGCTTGTCTGGACTCTGTATTTTTAGGTGAACTTTGTGTAAAATATGGCTGTCTCCTCTTAATGTATGATCCTTTATTTAAAAAATGTGTGGGAGCAGTCCTTGGAGTTTTCAGAAAGACTTCCTACTTGGCTATAATCTCTACTTGGCTCAAATAAAATTTTCTATTTCGGGACTTCCCTGGCAGGCCAGTGGTTAGGACTCTGCATTTCCACTACACGGGGCACAGGTTTGATTCCTGGTTGGGGAACTAAGATCCCACATGCTGTGCAGTCAAAAAAAAAAAAAAAGTTCTCTATCTCTTCTCTATCTGCAATGGATTTGCCCAGGCACCCACTCTCTAGCATGGCTGTCAAGTATCCTGGGAAGAGAATGTGGGCACTGCAGGCAGGGGGCTGACGAAGTGTTCCTTCCTCATTTGCTCACTTCTGGTAGATTGAGACTGAGTTAAGTTGAGTGTGTTTAGCTAAGTAGATCTATAGATTATATTATCTATTGTAGTTTTAAACAAATGATTCCTCCCAAGCAATCAAGTGGGCTTACAAAAATTTCTTGTAAAGAGACTGCAAATAATACCTGTAATCCATACCAGGTTAAGTGGTTGCTACTTCCTCCCTCCTGACACATGCTCATCACCCACGGTACAGAGCTGACGGGAAGTCAGCCCCAAACAGAAAACATTAAACAAAACCAAACTGTTGGAAGCACCCCACCTCCATCATCATTGGTTTGCTCTGGGGGCACCTTGAGATAGTCTCAATAACAGCATGAACCTCTCTGGTTTGCAAGGCATTTAAAAACCTTAGCTTTCAGGACATGACGACACCCTCCCCCCCAACAGTTTTTTCCCCATGATGTTTAAAGTAATGTGCTGTTCTACCTAGTACTTTTTGATATTTCCCTAAGCAATGATAAATATTTGGAAGGCTCTTTTAAAGTTTCTTGCGTAATAGCACAAGACGAAAAACACCTACCACCAGGCAAACATTTATTCTTTCTGCTGCAGTAAAAATGGCAGAAACAATGAACAGAAAATGATCTGTCGAAAAACCGAAAGGCATTTCTTTGTCAGCAAATACCTTTGGAAGATGTAGAGAAAACATTGCTGTAGATTGAAGAAGAAGTGTTAGAGCAAATTACCCAGTGTGGGAGGTTTGCTATATAGTCAGTTGGCTGAAAGTACAGATGTTTCTACACATCTCAGCTTAAGGTATTTGCTGGATTCTGTTCCTATAATGAAATACACAAACCACTTTGTGTGTGTGTGTGATCCACTAAAGGAAAGATGTGGCAGGGAAGATGTGTTTCCAACAGTTCATATTTTAACTTTTATTTAAAAAATATGAATTTTGAAAACAGTTCATACTTTAAAAAACAATGTCATGTGGGGAAAACAGTGCAAGTGCATCCATTGATGGAACAGCTAGTGGGAAGGATTTTTTTCCAACAAAGCTTTCACATATTTATTCCTGAGCCACATAGAATGCTAGTGAGGAAAGAGCAAACATCAGGAGCCAAGCATTCTGTCTCTCCCATGAGCTGTTCAGACAGCAGTGATGGTCTCACTATTGTGATTTGGTTGGTTGATGTGTAGGTGACCTTCAGTTTCAGTTCAGCTGCTCAGTCGTGTCGGACTCTTTGCGACCCCATGAACCACAGCACACCAGGCCTCCCTGTCCATCACTAACTCCCGGAGTCCACCCAAACCCATGTCCACTGAGTCAGTGATGCCATCCAACCATCTCATTCTCTGTCCTCCCCTCTCCTCCTGCTCTCAATCTTTCCCAGCATCAGGGTCTTCTCAAATGAGTCAGGCCTTAACACAGTATAAATGTGTGTGCTTCCTGGGTGAGGCTTCTTGTAGACCCAGCTTGGTACGTCTTCTTTTGGAGGTGTACCTGATTTTATTGCCAGTTTTCATTTGAATCCATTGAGAATGGGATGACTCTGCTTTTGTGTCTTGACCAGGAATCTCTTGAGACTGAAAGTCTTGTGAGAAGATGTGGTGAGGTGCAAATTCAACCACACATAGGATGGCGGAGAAAAGAGTTGGGAAGGATTTAAAGAAAAAAAACAAAAACAATTCTGGATGATAAAAGCTGCAGAGGCAGCAGAACCTGCAAAGGCCATCTCTGGTCAAACCATTGCAGGAAAGAACTAGAAGCCTCGAGAGCACATAAAATGCAATAGGAGCCATCCATGGTGTTCACTTTCTAAAACCAAGATTGTCAGAGTAAGGGAGAAGCTTCATGATAGTCTTGGTAATGGGATTGAGTGTGACCTTGAGAATGTTCCAGATTAACCCCACAGAATGAGCCGTCTTTATGTCAAGGTATTGAAGGAGGCTGGCATGAGTCCTTCTGCCCTCTTTCTTCCTGACTCCCCTTCCTTCTTAAAAGTCAACGTGCTGATATTTCTCTAGGTGACAAACATGTTGATGAAAATAATCTACAAACAATCCATAATGTTAATAGGAATTGTAAAGAGTTTTTTTTGAGCCAAACTGAGGACTATAACCTGGAAGACAGCCTGCTATCTGGAGGAAACTGGAAGAAACTGCTCTGGAGAGGCATGGATTTCAGCATGGTTTTACATATTGTCAGAACAAAGAAATAAAACAAGTCATGGATACATTCCTTCAAGGTTAAAAAAAAAAAAAATCAGATCAGCACATAAAGAGAGTCAGTATGGCCTTGGCAGCTGGGGAGGGAGTCCGAAGATTGGACCAGGATTGGTGTCCCAGAAAGGGAGGAATTTTTAATTTTTTTTTTAACTTGGACATTCTTTATGCCTACTCAATGTGCCCTTCTCTTAAGAATTGAATTAGATGTACAAAGTATGTTTGATAGGCCAAAAATCAAGTAAACTCATGTAAGACAGAATGAGTTCCCCATACCTGGTATGTAAAAATTTATTTTATCAGCAACTATTAGTCTTAAGCACAAAAAAAAAAAAAAAAAAAAAAGCTTGAAAAAAACAAGCATACTTTCTCTGCATCTGCCCCTTCATGGTAAAGATTTTAAAACTGACGCTTGAAAATGTGTCCATGGACATGATTTGGTGCCAACACTTGGACCTACACACTTTTTAAAAGCTTGGAAACAGAACTGTTTTTGTAAGTTAGGTTTCATTTATGTAGCAGAAAACTCACCTTTTTCAAGTGTACTATTTTGCAGGTTTTTTTTGAATATTCAAAGTTGTATGACCATAACCAGGAATTCCAGAATAATCTGTTTTTAAAACTTGTGGTTTGAAAATGAAGAGTTCCCTTGGGATTTGAACCCATTTATGAAACATAAACAGGTAGCTCTTTCCCTTTGGTTTTTTGGACCAGCTAACTGACAACAGAAAAGGTTGACCGACACAAGCTGCACTGTAACAAAATACCTTTGCACAGTTGGTGGGTGGAGTGTAAAAACCAGTCCAATAATTTAGTAAAGTCCTCCTTCCATTCAGCTCCATAGTTTGTGACAGTCACTAAAAACCAGAGTTGAAGCAAACTGTCCTGAGAGCCTGGCCTTCAGATTCATATTTTACAGTGCGAAATCAAAATTTGAGTAAATAAGGAAGCACATTCAGTACTAACATTTCTAGTGAGAGCAAAATGCTTTCCCTGCAGCTTTGTAAAAGTACAAAGAAATTTGTAGTTTTGTAAAATGTATTGGAAAATATGGCTGTCTTCAATCCTATAAAATTCTTTGGAATGTGTCTGTGGGGTGGGTTACATGACTCAGACAGTAAAGAATCTGCCTGCAATGGAAGAGACCCGGGTTCAAACCATGGGTAGGGAAGATTCCCGGGAGCAGGAAATGGCAACCCACTCCAGTTTTCTTGACTGGAGAATCCCATGGACAGAGGAGCCTGGCAGGCTACAGTCCATGGGGTCGCAAAAGAGGAAGACACAAGTGAGTGACTAACACTTTCACTTTCACATACTCAGTGTTTTTATATCGGAGTGGGTGCTCCTGAAATTATATCGGAGTGGGTGCTCCTGAATATTTTCAGACAGAGGTCAGAAATGTTAGGGGTCTGTACTTCCTCTCTGGTTTCCCAGCTCCCTCCTACACCCCCACAACAGAAAAAGAAACAGAATAGTCTTCTCTTATCAGAGGTCAGCAGGATATTTTCTAGAGTCTTCCGGTCCTGTTATGTCCCTGCTCACAGCCTTCCACCCCCCTCCCACACTCTGGATGAAATTCCAGCTGCTGCCCCATCCTCCCATTCCCTCAGCTTTGACTGTCTTGACCCGCCCGGCTCCCCCAACTCGGTCCCCCTGCTGACCACACCCAGTCCTGCATCACTGTCCTGTGTTGCCTTTGGTCTTTGCTCAGTGTCAGCCCTTCATCAGCCCCTCGCTGACCTCCTGATGTGAATCACCATCCCCCTCACCCAGACACACACTCTGTGCCCTGACCAGCTAAGGGCTTCTCTTCACACATGTACCACTCCTGTATCACACTTAGAACAGTTTATTTGAGGGCTTCTTCCTCCCTCCCAGGAGGGCGGGGCCTGTGTCCGCAGCCCCAGCTCCCCTGCTCCTACTGGGATGCCCCAGTCTGGAAGGGGCACCAGGGCCATCCTCACAGCAGCTCAAGGACCTGGGACAAGTCTCCTCTCCTCTGTGTCGCTGTCTCCTCTCTGTAATGGTACCGCTAGGCTCCTAGGAGGGGCCGCTGAGGACTCTGTCCAGGATACCCCGGAGCTCTTGGCCTGAGACGTCTCCTTGGGCCCCAGATGACCACAGAGTAGGTTCCAGGACAGAGCCACGCCTCCAAGAAGACACGCCCATCCGAAACCACGCCTCCCGGAAAGCCACACCTCCCCAAACCCCAGAGTCCCAGGGTAGCCTGAAAGGCAAGGTGCAGGTTCCAGCCGGGCCTGGGACCCCGGGGACAGTGCCAGCCTGGTCCTCAGGTGGGGCTGTGGGCAGTGGGGGGAGTCTGGATGGTCCGAGCCCCCTTACTGGGGTTTGAGGTGGCAGAACACAAAATCCCAAGCCACTGAAGTTGGGGTCGGACAGTAGGTCTACGGGTGTCACAGGGAAAT